>NW_027526203.1:242307478-242391400 GCF_048455015.1 Haemaphysalis longicornis | reverse complement strand
TGGCCACAATTCACGCGGCAACTTCCCCACAGTCAGAGCTCTCACCCTCGTGCACCTGTTCTACTCACGTGGCGTCAAAATCTTGTGTCGTGCCGCGCATCAGGCTGAACCAATACATCCTATGTACCAGAAACACACCGGAAATGGCATTGTATACCCTTAAGTGATTCCCAAGTGCTCCTGCTGCAGAACACCCACACCTGCACACCTCAATCATCTCGTCTGGCAGGGCCCAAACTTGGCAAAATACAGAACTTTCTTTGATGATGATAATGATGGTTGGAGTTTTTTGGCGCAAGGCCACCTGGGGCAAAGAGCGCCAAACAAAAGTATCTAAAATAAAATAGTGGCTACTAAAGCCAGAATAACAATAAAATCAATTAACGGCAATGGTGATGGCTGGTGTATAGGGCCAGATTTCATTATGCGTGATAGGAAATGAGGTTTAAAAACTTGACGTCTGACAAGTACTCAAACACACGTTTCACGGAAAACATCGCATCGTCACTCAGAAACAGCGATGGATGTAGGGGAATATGTTGTCTGTAGAGTTCTCTGAAGTGTTTGTGTCGTGTTGTGTGAAGTGCCTTGCATGTGATTAGTATGTGCACTACGGATAGGGCCTCTCCGCACCTGCTGCACTGGAGTCTAGAAGATCCCGTCAGCATATACGAGTGCGTTGCATGGGTGTGTCCTATCCGCAGCCTACCCAAGGCGACTTCTGTGTGTCTGTTGCGTGTGTCAGTAGTGTATGGTCCCAAGCGTGGTTTTATAATGTGTAACGTGTTATCTGTCTGTTCACTCCAGTGTGTTTGCCATGTTCTACGCAAGTGTTGTCTTATGTGTGGCTTGAGGTCTGTATATGGTACGGTTGTTATGTCTACAGCGTTCCTGAGTGCAGCAGCAGCGGCCCTCTCGTCTGCCAACTCGTTCCCAGCGATCCCAGCGTGTCCTGGGACCCAGCAGAGGAGCAGCTGATGCTTCTGTGCATACACAGACATGATAGTGTTAAATACAAGATTAACTATGTGGTTTTTGGGGGGTGTATGCGATGACAGTGCGCGAACAACACTCAAGGAATCTGTATAGATGATAGACTTCGGAATTTGATTTTCCAGTATGTGTCGTACAATCAGTAAAATTCCATATGCTTCTGCTGAAAAAATTGTTGTGTGGATGCTCATGGTTCTGGCTGCACTGAAATTCGGACCATGAGCAGCGCAGGAGACCATAGTGGAGGTTTTAGACGCGTCACTGTAAAATTCTGCAAGTGGGTATTTAAACTGCAGAGGACAGAAAGTGCTGCAGTATTGCAGCTCGCAGTACCCGATTTTTGTCAAGTTTCATAAAAGAAAGGTCGGAGGACACAGGACGAACTTTCCAAGGAGGTAAAATGTCTGAAAAGGATGATCTGTACACATCTAAAAACGAAGCGCTCGGATCCGAGGCTCGCTCTCTCACTCTAAGTGAAAAGGGCAGAGGAACGGATGGGCGATTTACAAAAAGCACAGATGTGGATGTGTCGTAAAGACAGGATAAAAAGGATGGTTATTCAGAGATGAAATTTTAAAAGCATAAAGTAAGTCCATGTACGTTCGTTGGTTCTCAAGGGCTCCACTTATTACACTCGGCATACAGACTCTCGACAGGGCTAGTGCGAAAAGCACCCGACGCAAGCCGTAGCCCCAAGTGTAGCACTGGGTCCAGCATTCGCAAACGCTGTTTTAGACGCCGACCCATATACTACACTGCCATAGTCTAAACGAGACCCAACCAAAGCAGTATAGAGCCGTAGTAGGAGTTCTTTGTCGGAACCATACGATTGATGGGAGAGAACCTTAAGTATATTCATTGTTTTCAGACATTTATGTTTAAGTTCCTTGATGTGTGGAATGAATGTGAGTTTCTGGTCAAACACAACACCTAAGAACTTGTGCTCCTTGTTCACAAGAAGCGACACGCCATTAAGAGTAATGTCTGGGTCCGGATGGACCCCGGGCTTCCTGGAGAACACAACGCAGGAGCTTTTTGCAGGATTCAATTTAAACCCATTCTTGTCTGCCCAGCCGGCAAGCTTCTTGACACCAAGCTGGACTTGACGTTCGCATATTGGCATATTACATGATTTAGAAGATATTTGCACGTCGTCTACATGCATAGAATAAGATATTGTTGGTGGGAGTGCCTTTCCAAGAGAGTTCATCTTTACTATGAAGAGAGTGCAACTCAACACGCCACCTTGCGGCACGCCATTTTCTTGGACGTGAACCTTTGAAAGTGCACAACCAACTCTTACTCTGAACGTTCTCTCTGACAAATAACTAACAAGGGTATTCAACATATTACCCGAAACACCGAATGACCTGAGGTCACTAAGGATCCCATAACGCCAAGCGGTGTCGTAGGCCTTCTCGAGGTCGAAAAAGACAGTTACGCAATACTGCTTATGCACGAAGGCATCCTTTATATACGATTCAAGAGCCACGAGTTGATCGTTCGTCGATCGCCCCGCCCTGAAGCCTGCCTGGCAGCTCTCGAGAAGACCATTGTACTCGAAGAAGTACACGAGCCTGCGATTGATCATCTTCTCGAGAAGCTTGCACAGGCAGCTCGTCAGGGCTATTGGACGGTAACTTGAGGGGGACGACGGGTCCTTTCCCTCCTTCAAGAAAGCCACTACAATGGCCTCCCTCCAAGAGTGTGGAATGTGCCCCGAAAGCCATATTTTATTATATAGATGTAGAAGTGCTTCAAGTGTGTCTGCGTGTAGGTGTTGTATCATTGTATATATGATGTTGTCTGGGCCTGGAGCTGAGGGTTTACACGTGCTCAAAGCAGCCCTCAGCTCATAGAGTGAAAACTCTGAGTTATAAGATGTTGACCAATTGTTATCTAGTATAGGCTTCTTTTCGGCCGTTTGTTTGTGTTTCATGAAAGTGTTTGTGTAGTGTGCTGAACTGGACACGTGTTGGAAGTGTTGTGCGAGTGTGGCAGCCTGGGCTTCGAGTGTGTCCCCTGTTGTGCTGACCAAAGGCAGGCTGTGTGCTTGTTGTCCTTTGAGTTTGCGTATTCCCGTCCATACTTTCCGTGTGTCTGTGTAGGAGTTTATTGATTTATGAAGGGACGCCAACTCACTCGTTTTGCCTCACGGCGCACACGTTTTCATAACGCCTTGGCCCGTTTGAACAAAATGAGGTTACCCGACGTGGGGTACCGACGAAGGATACCCCACGCCTTGTTCTGGGCCTCTCGCGCCCGCCTACAGTCCTCATTCCACCAAGGCCTCCGCCGGTTGCGCGGGGCAACAGAGGCGTGGGGAATGGACTTTTCGGCGGCGTCGAGGATGTGCGCCGTGAGCAGTTGGGTAGCTTCTTCAACGTGTAGGTGTCCTATGGATGTGTGGTGTAGTTTAGATGTCTCTGTAAATGTATTCCAGTTAGCTCTTGCTTAATTAAACCTTTTATGGGAAGATGGACTGCTCGGGCCTGTACCTATATACGTTAATGAAGTGGGGAAATGGTCACTACCATATGGGTCCGTGCCCACACCCCACTTAAGACATGGAAAGAGAATTGCAGAACCAATAGCCAGGTCAAGATGAGAGTATGTGTTGTGACCTATGCTATGGTATGTAGGCTGTTTATTGTTGTAAAGGCATGCTCCTGAAGATGTAAGGAATTTCTCTATCAGGCGACCTCGGGCATCCGTGCGAGAGGAGCCCCAAAGAGAGTTGTGAGCATTAAGGTCGCCTGTAAGGATGTATGGTTCGGGCAGCTGGTCGACCAGCGCCTCAAAGTCAGAGCTCGAAAGTGCAAGATCAGGAGGGATGTAAATGGAGCATACCGTTATCAGCCTATTAAATATTATTGTGCGGATGGCTACAGCCTCAAGGATAGTGTTCAAGGTGACAGGGTGGCATGCTAAGGATTTGCGGGCGATTATGGCCACACCGCCATTAGAGTGTGTGCAGCCAACCCTGTCCTTTCTGTATACCAGGAAACTATTCAAGAAATTTGTGTCATTGGAATTCAGGTGTGTTTCCTGAACACACATTACACTTGGCTGATTGGCATGCAGAATCTCATACACGTCGTCAAGATTATTCAGAAGGCCTCTGCAGTTCCATTGAACAATATTTTCTCTTCCCATTATTATGTGTTCAGAGCTACTGGAGTGTGACTATTTATGTAGGGTCTTTCGGGGCTTGGACACTTGGAAGGGGTTTTCTGGCCTTCTCTACTGACCTGGACGTCGCAGCCCGTTCCTTTCGTTGCGATGCAATCCGGAAGGGCTCGACGTCCATGTCGTCATCTGAAGGCAAGGGGGTGCCCAGCGGACTGGGCCCCCTTGACGTGGTACCCTTTCGGGTGTTCTTTGCCTGCGCTGCCAGTTCCGAAGGCGTGGGGAGCACCACAGATGGCACATGCAGTGAGGCGGGGGAGGGGGTCGCTGCGACTTCCTCCGTCTCCATCTCCCCCGTGCCCTTGCGTGTGCTTTGGGCCGGTGGAGAGGAAGCAGTGGATGCAGCGGCATCCCCAAAAGACGTTGCCACCACAGCCGCTGCTGGGTGAGCGAGCGGTGCAGAGGCTGGTTGGGCTGCCCGGGGCAGCCCTGGGGGGGGGGGGGCGGGGGCGGGACCAAGTCCGACTCGCGGTACTGGGTCCCCGCCGAAACCAGACGCCGCTACGCCCCCCGGCGAGCAGCGTCGGCGTACCTCCCCAGGGGAAAAGTGGCGAACCTCTTTCGCGCCTCCGGGAAGGTGATGTTTTCTGTTACCTTTACGTGAATGATTTTTTTCTCCAGTTGAAACTTTTCACAAGCGCGAGAGTATGCTGCATGTGGACCCTGGCAATTCGGGCAGGTAAGGTTTGTTGCAGTGCAGTTGTCGGATAGATGATCATGCTGGCCACATTTGGCACATGTTGTTCTGCCACGACAGGAGTTGGTACCATGCCCGAACCGCTGGCACTTGAAACAGCGCCGCGGGTTCGGGATGTATGGCCGGATAGGACAACGAATGAAACCTGCGTTGACATGCTCGGGCCGTGTGCAGCGGTCGAAAGTCAGAATCAGATGTTTGGTGGCTATTTCTTTGTTGTCTCTCCTTATGACGATGCGCCTTACTGCTGTCTCAATTAGGAGGTCTGGCTCAGATATCACACCCTGGGAGCTGTTGAGGCTGCGGTGGGGTGTGACTCTGATATCCAGGTCTGCCATGCGGGTTTGGCTCATGAGAGTTGTGGCTTGCTTCTGTGAGTTAACCTCAACTAAGACCTCGCCATTTCTTAGTTTTTTAGCATTGTATGTCTTCCCAAGGATAGATTCAAGAAACTTGGATACAAGGAATACAGATTGTGAGGAAAGAGGCTTGGATTTGTCAACCGATTCAACTATCAAAAAACGTGGGTAGTTGTCCGGTTTCGGTGAGTTGATGGCAGGAAGAGCTGGAAAAGATTCTTCGGTGCGGACCCTTTTCAGGGTCCGATCAGGTTTGGAGGGGGTTTGTCGATTTACCATATGGCATAGGAAAAAGCAGGGGACGGGGGTACTTCCTTCGCTCGGGTTACCCTGATACCGAGAGAGGTCCCGGAGCTCCCTGCCTGGTAAACAGACAGGGAGCCCATCCGCCGGAGCTTGACCTGGGCTCCGACGGCCACCGTTTGAGGTTTCTACCCTTCACCTTAAAAACACATCACCACGGTAGGTCACAGCTTATGTTGGGGGGCTCGGGGTCCGCGGTATCGCCAGTACCGTCACCAAGATTACTCAAGGTGCCCCGTGCGGGGCAGAACTTTCTTTGACGCCGCCACTCCCGCTGGCCTTAGCACACTAGAAGAGCACACTATCATTCAAATGGCACACTTTGGTATCGAGAGCGGCCTAACACGAGTGGTACAGTGCTGGTCTACTGCGAAGCGGATGCCCTCTTTTTGAAGGGGGCCAGAACTGCAATCAACATTTCCTCCCCTCTTTACCTACCCCCTACCCCTCGCATTTATAGTGCTTTTCTTCTGTCAATAAACAGGTTACAAAATTCTTGTCCCGTTGTGGCAGGTAGCCGGGTTAGCGCTGTGTGATAGCGCACTTGGGGCCTGCTCTGGTAGCCCGGCTTCAAATCCCACACGAGATCAAATGCGTTTTTATTTGTGTTTTCTCTTTACATTGCACCCGCCGCGGTGGCCCAGTGGCTAAGGCGTTGTACTGCTGAGCACGAGGACGCGGGTTCGATTCGCGGCCGTAGCGGCCACTTCTTGGATGGAGGCGAAAAGCAAAAACACCCGTGCGTTCGAGACTTCAGCGCACATTAGATATCCCCACGTGGTCGAAATTGGTGCGCTAAACCCTACAATCTATCAATCGACTCACCAGCTTCTTTTCCGCACATAACTTATGATGTATTATGGAGTTTGTTGCCATTAGCTGAGGCTGGCAATATCCAATGCACACTAAAAAGGAAATTATATGCTTGCAAAATAGGCTGTTTGTGCTTAAATTTAGTGCATGTTCCGTTCATTGCAGTAAGAATAGTGGGGTAAACATTGGACGTTGCGAACACGTAAACGTAGTAGCACCAGTGCATACAGCACACACTATTCTGGCCGATGCTGCACAGCTGTCAGCGCGTTGGGCTTGTCTGACACGACACTGGTGAACTGGCATCAACAACACGGCAACTTACATGTCCCTGTCTGTCAAGTCATGCCCAATGTTTCACTACACAATTACTATCAAACGTAACAATAAGCCAGGCACAAGTCTGATCAGAAAAAATAACCGAGTGCAGACAGCGGTTCTTGAGTGGTATCGTTGCACCATCCAAGGCGGACAGTAACCAAAGTAACAAAAGACATGTTTTGCCATTGGCAGCAACAATAGTAAACATACTAACATTTGTTTTAAGTACCTGCCCTAAATACGTCATTGCTGATGCCACAGAACTCAAGATGCAATGGGAGAATTGAAATTTCGACTCGAATTGTTTAATTTTGCAGTGGAGAAAGCATAGTTTGCCGCCGTACAAGTGCTTAGAGTGCTATAAAACACTAAAATCTTTCAAATAGAACAAGCTTGTATTTTGTCTTCATGGCGTCTTTAAGCAATTGTTTTTTCCAGTTGCCTCATTTTTCTTTGAGCAATTTGTAGTGGTGTGGGCACCCACGTCTTTGTCTTCAGATATTGCTTATGTTTTCTTAACACAAGGGGCAAAAATATATGCCCAACTATCGGAGTGACTCCGAAATTGACTACACCTAGCTCCATTATTTGCACAAGTAGTTCATACACGCACAAGTTGTGCTGGCATAGTGGCACCACCCTAGATCTTGTTCCCACCAGCTTTGGTCATTTCTCAGCACCTATTTACATGCCGCCCTACTTCACTGCAGGTTGGTGGTGCCTTGTTTGTGCACCATGAGTGCGGGAAACGCTCCAGAAGTTACCAAAGGCAGATCCTTTGCCAAGTAAAGAATATACCTGAAACGAAGGTTCCCACACTTCAAGGCAATCCTGTGGTTGAGATTCTCCACAATGCACCAGAGTAAAGAATTCGTGCCACCAAAAAAGAAAATTGGGACGGACAGCAACGTGCCAAATACGACTCAAAAATGTGACATGCACTGTGGCAATGCGCAATGCAGAACGTGACTGTACAAAAACTAGAACTTGGGTTCTTCCATTATCAGACTCGCACTCACCATGGACTCCTCGAGAAGCAGTCCGATATTCGTTTTTGAATCATGAGACTACCCGCAGTGAGTCGAAGACGAAAAGCCCCATTGTATTAGCTTGCTGCCACTAACAGACCTATCAGGCTATTCAATGAAGTGTACTAGTGTGACCCACTGTGGTGGCTGTGGCCAAGGTGTTGTGCTGTAGAGCCCAAGGCCACGGTTGCTGCATTTCAGATGGACGCGAAAAGGCTTATGGGTCGAGACTTCGGCGCACGTAAAAGATAAAAAGATCCCCAGGCGGTCAAAATTAATCCAGAATCCTCCACTTACGCACCTTATATCCCAGGTGCAGCTTCGGCACGTTTAACACCCCAAAATTTAAAAAATACTAGTGTGTATCAGTCTACTAGCGTCGATAAGCTAATACTATGGGCCTACAGTGGCAAGTTCAAAGAAAGCAGCGAGATATGGCAGCACGTTTTATTACCGATTAGATCAGCACGTTATTCATTACTGTCTGGACAAGCTCTGGATGAATTTAGGGATACATCTACAAGGTTTAAAGGTGAACATTTTTACAGACTTTTGTCTGGTTGGGAAGTTACTGAACTGAGATTTATTTATGCTCCAACCAATACATAGACAAAAACCCGATGTTTCGAAGCCCGCTCGGCTTCTTCTTCAGGGGTGACTGGGGCCACGCTGGCTGCGTCTTATAGTCGCAGCTGCAGCTGCAGCGTGGCCCCAGTCACCCCTGAAGAAGAAGCCGAGCGGGCTTCGAAACGTCGGGTTTTTGTCTATGTATTGGTTGGAGCATAAATAAATATCGATATACAAGGTTTGTAAGTTCACGAGTCCACGAAATTGCCGCAATCACAAAAAATTCCAGTTAACCGTAAACGTCTATGGTTTATGAAATCAAGGCTTCGACGGACGCCCGTCTGGTCGGGAATGATCATTGAAGAAAGGACGAAGACTCCGTTCATAAAATAACGATTTACGACGTCTCGACCCCCAAAACGGGAGCCTGCGGTCTTGGGGCCGAAACGTGACTCACTACATAGATTTCCTTTAGTCGTCGGCGTCTTTTTCTCTCCAACGCCCACGGCCTAGAAGGCCTCGCGTGCAGAATATGATGTTACTTCACAACGGCATTCATCTTTGCGCAACACGCGAAGAGAGTGGCGCCCCCCGTCGTCAGGCAGAAGAGAAGAAACTAAGAGGTACGAAGAGGCGATGTGACAGAATCGATAGAACCATGCAGAACCACGATGGGTCGGACAGCGGTCCGGTTCATATATTCCCCAAAGTTAATCGGGCGCAAGACACATCCAACACTTCTCGATGACCTGATG
This sequence comes from Haemaphysalis longicornis, assembly GCF_048455015.1. NCBI lineage: Eukaryota > Metazoa > Arthropoda > Arachnida > Ixodida > Ixodidae > Haemaphysalis > Haemaphysalis longicornis. Next base: position 242,382,375 of record NW_027526203.1, on the reverse strand, counting down.
CAGATGCCTTTGATTACGCTGCAGCCCTTACTTCCTGCCGTCTTCTCGAGCGAACACAAGAGCCAGCCAATTCAACCTAACCACGCAGTTTTTTTTTGTCGCCATATTGACTTCACGACAAAAAGCTTGGCATTGCTTGGGTTGGCCACATATGGCGCGACCGGCGCGACTTCCACGCTCATTTAAAAAAAATGTTACCCAGTTCTTTTGAATTCTGAAAGCAGGGCGGTTTTTAGGCACACGCATAAAATTTTTAACTTTTGATTTCTGCGTTTCAGAACTGTGCTACCGAACATAGAAAATGCTGCTCTGGGGCGTTTTTCTTTTACATATTGCAGACTTAAAAAAAAAAAAATAATAGCTGTTTCTAGCACGAACGTTTCAGACATAGGCTGCATTGCCGCATTTACATGGCTGCGAAAGAAGCGCAGCACTGCCGCATCGCGCCATGTCAACAGGATTACATCAGAAGGGGCAGCGACATCACGGCGCGAGCAGGCTTGGACGCACTACGCGCTCTTTTGCTGTACTTCTGCCGCTGCGCGAGCTGGCTTCGTTTCTGTCGCAGCTATGTAAAGGCGACTGTGAAGGCGACTGTGAAGGCACCTTGCATGGCCTAATTTTAGACGACGTAGGCCACGTCTGAAGCACACGTGCGCGCTTTGCTGGTTTGGTTTGGTTTGGTTTGGTTTGGTTTGGTTTGGTTTGGTTTGGTTTGGTTTGGTCGGTCGGTCGGTCGGTCGGTCGGTTGAGGGGTTTGATTGAGAAGTTTAACGCGCCGACGCTACACAGGCGATGAGATGCGCCGCAGTGAAGGGCTCCGGTTCACTTTTGACCACCTGGGGATCTTTAACGTGCACCGAAATCTCGGACACCCGGGCGTTTTCGCTATTTCGCCTCCATCAGAAAAGCGGCCGCCGCGGCCGGCAATCGAACCCGCGTCCTTGGGCTCAGCAGCACGTGCGCGCTTTTCTGCAGGCTCAATAAACATTTTCCCAATCTAATCCAATACGTACTCGAATAAACAACGGAGAAAGAATCCCTGTGAGGAATATAGTAGATAAGTTCAAGTGTTACTAGGTGTATTAGAGCATATTGTATAAGAAATTCTGCCCCATTTTGTATTAGATATAGAACAACTACTAAATGTCCTAGCGGTGGCTCAGTGGCTAAGGCGTTGCGCTGCTGAGCACGAGGTCGCGGGTTCGATTCCCGGCCGCGGCGGCCGCTTTTCTGATGGAGGCGAAAAGCAAAAACGCCCGTGTGTACGAGATTTCGGCGCACGATAAAGATCCCCAGGTGGTCAAAATTAATCCGGAGCCCTCCACTACGGCGCGCCTCATCGCCTGCGTTGCGTCGGCGCGTTAAACCCCACAATCAATCAAATTACTAAATGTCCTATAGGTATCAGACTAATAGAGTTCCTATTACAACTAATACAGAAATTTGTTAGAACAATACAAATTTATATTACGTTCTTTTTCTGGTTATGCATGCTTGCATTGCGTGATGCCACAACGCAGACATAACTTTGAAGTCGAATCGTATTTGCTCGACGTCGTCATTCGCCGAATTTTCATTGTTGGTTGAATGAATGGTCAATCGAGTGTATTCTGGTGAAGCTTAACCAAAGACTTGGCTTAGGGCGTATGGTGTTTAGAGGTTATAAAACAGTAAGAATTAAGTGAAAATAAACGTGTAAACTTTTTACTCTGGCGTTTTAGGGAACATGCTTGCATTAAAAATGGGAGCAAGTGATAACGGAAATGCTCTGGGATAAAAAAATTACAAATCTGGCCTGTCTTTACAAATACGCGTCCCTAGTGTTAGCCTTTCAACAATATGGCCTTCAACCCCATACCAAGCATCGAGGGTCAAGAAGCACGCCTTGTAACAGTACTCCTAAATTGTAAGAGACTTTTTCTTACCTTCCCAGCAAAAATTCCAATCAACACTAATAACAACATTCAGTTTGTGCTCGTACCGATTGTTCACTAATTACCTTTAGGCAGTGGAACCATCGCTAACTTTTGTTAACACAGTAAGATTGTTCTGACGGATTCCATACGGCACCTTGACATGCATCAATTGCCATATTTATGCGGTGGTTTTCTTCCTTTTCTTTGATTTATGATTGAAGGTACAATTTTCTGCACATTCTCAACTTGTAAACACATGCAATTGTGGTGCAAAAAATCTTCGATTTTACCCGAACGGGATTAGTTCAACTTTCGCGGGTCCGTTTCGCTACAGTAAACCAAAGTGACCCATCCTTGCATCTTGGTGAGCACATTCGACAAACAACTACGTCCGATACGTCCGACATACGATTTATCAGAAAAGTTTGGTCTGCACTGCGACATCCCAAAATGCAAGAATGGCGTTAGACATTTCTAGCGCAAATAGTATTCCGGGCGAACGCATTCGCCCATTTCTCGTCTTTGATGGCGATTACTGGTCGTTCAGATTAACTGTAACGAAGCGACCGCATGTTTCAAGGGTCCACGAAAACAGAATTCAACTTTGCTCAATTTGAAAAAACTAGCCTTTGGTGGCTCCCTCAGCTCCATTTAAGTTAGGAGACGCTTTTTAACCATAAAAAGACAAGTAATATTGAAAAACTTTCAAATTTTGCGCCACAGGGATGCATTCTTGGCAGGACTGATGTATTATGGGCCAGTACTAGGAACACTTATCGGTGTTTTTCGAAGTGATACTATCAAACCGAACTAGAGACTCCCCTAAAATCGCGCAGTCATGTTTCTTGACGGTGGCCGTGGTTGGTGGCCGCCAATAGCAGAAGCAAACTTCTGTGACGTCGCAGAACAATCGCCGGAAGGTGGTTGATTGTAGGGTTTAACGCACCGACGCAACGCAGGCGATGAGGCGCGCCGTAGTGGAGTGCTCCGGATTAATTTTGACCACTGGGGACCTTTCACGTGCGCCGAAATCTCGTGCACACGGGCGTTCTTGCTTTTCGCCTCCATCAGAAAAGCGGCCGCCGCGGCCGGGAATCGAATCCACGACCTCTTGCTCAGCAGCGCAACGACTTAGCCACTAAGCCACCGCGGCGGGTGGTAGGGTAGTCGCCACTGCTTCATATGTTTTCTTCAACATCTGGATTATTTGTTTGATGTTCGCCATAAAATTGGTAGCATTGTTATCGGAACAAAACGGTCTTTTTAATGAACCAAACTTATTTTAACTTCATGGCCCCGCTAATTATTTGCGTGGGTATCTGAATGTTTCAAATAGTAGTACATTGAGATATGAGAGTGAGGCAGCCACAGCATCGAAACATTTCGCAACGAACACTGTCAACGCTCACCTGTGCATCGTTCCTCGCTCGTGCAGGGTCCAAGGCACCACCTTCCTCACGCTGACCCTGAGTAGAGAGAAAAAATTTAAATTAAACCCAGTTCCACCCAGTGTGAAATCTGCTGAAACGGTGAGCTGTGGTTTTCTTGCGTCGGCTCGAACGTCAACGGGCGCTGGCCCGAGAACGGCAGCGCCGTGTCCGCTCAAATTCCATGGTTCGCGCAAAGGAATCTACAGCTAAACGTCAGCGGCAGGAGGTTCCCTCCTCTAGCGGTAGGGATACAACCCGCCCCTGCAAGACCGCTGCGCCTTCTATCAGTGGCTCTGGGAACCGGTTTTTGCGAGGCCGCCGGCGGCGAAACCACTGCGTCATCATTAAGTGGGTCTGGCAACCCGCTCCTACCCCAGCGTAAAGCATGACTCACAGCACTTGCAGAAAGGCTCGACCTGCGACAGATTTGCTGTTAGAAGTCGCTCGAACAGCCAACAGCTTTTAGCGTGCGCATTCTCAGGACGGACCACTTAAATGCTCGCAGCTGTGGTGTGTTTCGGGCGTTTGTGGCTCGTGCTGTTTCCTGCTCAACAATGCACTCGCCGGTGCGATCCTGTAGTCTGGAGGCCAGCCCAATGCAGAACGTCGATAACCTACGAGAGCCGGCGCTCAAGAAATACAAGCTAACACGGTAATGCCATTTTGATCGTTGACGTTTTGTTATTCGCGCACCAAAGACATTAAGAACCCGAGGCCGTGACGAAAACATGGTCCTAGCCTAGGAATATCGAAGCAGAAAGAACCATTGCTTCTCAGCGCATATACTGCTCTGCTCTCTGTAAATGCAGACAGGCCAGAGCGTGCTGCTTCCAATTCAGCAACGCTTTCGATCTGCAATATTTCTCACCCTTCTGTGATTGCATTTCGGAAATTTTCTCGACACTCTGTGACGGTTGAGTTACGAATTGTCCATCGACATATTAACGCTGTTACGAATGAGTGCGATGTGCTTCACCGGTGCCCTGCGGAGGGCAGAGTTACGTTAGCCGTAGCCGGGTTCTGTGCTTTGCAGAGAAAGCTTTGTGTATTATGGTGAAGCCATAACAGCGAAAGGGTCCTGCAGGTGCGAAGCAGCTTCTGCAAACGGCGACCCGTTATCAGCTCAGAGAAGTTGGCACGCCGGTGTGGGTGTTGGGGGCAGAAGACGACGAGGTGGTAGGTGTTGAGAGGAATGGGACAATGGGGGCAGTCGGGTGGGAAGAGAGAAGGGCAGATGTGGGATAGGATGATGTGGTTGTGGTAGGTTTAGGTCTGTAGTCGGCGGACGATGTAGATTTGTTGGGCGATGAGGGAGGGGGGGGGGAGGCAGGCATCGCCGTCGGGAGTTGGTGTAGTGGGAGAGGATGGAGTTATACGTGGGGTCTAGAGCGTTTTTTTTTTTTTTTCTATTCCGAGCATTTCGTATGCAGCAAGTACGTGCTGCACCAATTCGAACTAAAAAGTTGTAACCTCTGGTGTTTTACGCGCAAATATTCTGGTAATATGCTGCATTCCCCTCCAACTCATTAATAAACAACAACAACAAAAATTAAGGTCCCAGCCCGCCAAAGTAGTTAAAGCACTTAAGTTTTCCGGCGGAGGCCTTGAACGAGCTTTGTAAGGCGACAGTGTCAACTTGAACATATTTATTGTCCGGATTTTTCTAACACGTGATAGGAAGATGCATATACAGATGCGTGCTTAGTGATTAGAAAGCGACCCAGCGCGGCGCCATCGTGTCGGCTGAGGCCGCTGCTGCACTCGTGAACGCGGTTTCGATTCCATTCCATGTAGGCTGTACTTATGATCTCGGCAAAGTACAAGACTCCTGTGCACAAGATTTTTGGCCTCGTTATAGTATTGCCAAGGTGGCCCAGATTATTATGTACCCTTCCACTGCGGCGCGCCTCATCGGACAGGCGGGCAAACTGGGCGTAAAATATCTTCCAGCCTCGAAGCGGGACGTTTTTACGCCTAGGTTAATTTGGGCGCCTCACGTGAAAAGGTGGGTGATACAGTGTTTTCCACGTGACATTCCAAGCGCGTGTCATGTGCATCCTGGTGGCGTCACGTATGGTGCTTCACCAAGCCAACTTGCATTGACAAGGCGAAAAGGAATAGTGTTAGCAAATGTTTCATGATCACTACGACGGGTCGACCGAAAAGCCTTCAGAAATCGGGTTGTTTACATTATGTTCTTAACCTCCTTGGTATAGGTGCAAGAAATTCGTTGCCATCAGTGCCACACAAGGCAAAAAGACACTACGGCGCAGCTGGCATGGTAGATAACAGCACTGAAGGACTGGGTCAAGTGAGGGACACAGGCGACAGTGGAAAGATGATGAGGACAGATGACAGACATAAGACTGTTTCTGCAGTGTATTCCTCCCCCTCCCGCCATTTTCTTGCCCCCCCTGCGAGGAGGACCACAGCCAGGAGGACTTCCCAGGGGGGCCCAAGTCCTGGTACACAAAATAAGAGCCGGGGACGCTCTTACGGAGGACGTGCTCACAAAGTGGCGGGAATACGTTCCCCGACACTCAACACACTTCAGAGAACCCGCCGAGAACTGCAGGGAGGCGACAATCGTGACCTGCTCCCCGTGTCACGCACCAGCGAGGACCACAATGCAGCATGTGCTGTGGGAATGCTCGGGGCTCGCGGCGGAGAGAAGAGTCCACGAGTGGGCATCGCCTCCTCTGGGCTGGACTCACCCAAAAGAAACTTATGACCCTGTGGACTTTAGCAAGTACCACGGGGATATACAAGAGGATGTAGACGCTCTCACCTCTTTTACCGCCTTCCCCATCCCCGACTAGACTTTAAGTCCCCCCTTCTGAAAAAAGAATAATAATAATAATAATAATAATAATAATAATTCCCCCTGCGTTTCTTCAAACTTTCTTGCTGGCATCATACGTCTAGTTCAATCTATTTCCTTAAACATAGGATGCACCAACTAACCTCGAAAAGAGTTATCAACACATAAAAGGCTCACATAACACTAAGTTCGTAAGTGCGGTAAGCACGCATTGTCTTTTGCGTGTTTTTTTAACACGAAAGTGTTTTATCCCGGGATTCACGAAGATTTCACTTACGTGACATCTGTCAGAGAACTGAGGCCAGTACAAGGAAGCAAGTGGCCTGTAAAGGGTGCACCCCTGCACACAGGGTCTTCTTGCGGGGAAGCAACCTTTCGTACTAAAGAGTACGTTTTAGTTCAGCCGGTTGTTCGTTTATGGGTATTATATTTTAAGAAGAAAATGCTTTGTGCCGGGATACACCACGATTTCACTGACGTCATATCCGTCACGAAAATGACGCCAGTACACCGTTGCCGAAGCGACCCGCCACCAGGACGTCGGTCGCAAAGCACACCCACAAAACAGCCGCGACCCGCAAACCATGCTCAGCTGCAGATTTCGATGCACATTTCACTGTGTGTTTTACCGATTCCTATGACAGAGGAATCAACCACAGTTTGTGTGTTGCTTCTCAGGGCACAGTATGGAATTGTGCTAGCTGCGCAGAGCTCGTACTTACGTTGCACGTTGCAAGCAGAAGCCTCCTGAAGTGGCCAGACGTGTCCCCTCTAATGTCGCTCTCAAGATCCTTGCCAAAACCTGAAAGAAGAAACGGAGACGGAGCGGGATGCGAAACCTCAAGGTAAGTTTACGTAAACAAGTTTTAAATATATACTGACGTTTGGGTTTGGGCTAGTTGATTCATAATTAAACTGCGAAACAGCGCTTTAAACTAAGTCAGTAAGAGAAGACACAGACACGAGTTTAAACGAGGACAGTAAGAGAAGACACAGACACGATCGCTGCTCGTGTCTGTGTCTTCTCTTACTGACTCCGTTTAAAGGGACACTGAAGTGAATTTGTCAAGCTCCCGTTTTGGCTTGCACTGCGTAGACTGGCTCAAATTAGCACACTTTTCATCGTTTATCCGGTTGACAAATCGGTAAATATTTTACACAGCGCGAAAGAAGAAAAACTACTATGCGCGGTTTGCGGCGGCCGCACCAACTAACACTGTGACGTCGGGAGGAGGGAGCACCGTGATTGGACGATGCCGAAGGTTAGCAATCAATCAAGCTTCGGTTTCGGTTTCAGTTCTGTAAAGCAACATGTTTGACGTCCGATGGCGTCGTTGGATGGGCATTCTCAATATCCCAGTAATCGTAGTACCGCGCTTCTGCCATGTTGTCGGCTGTGAAATGCATAAGATAAGCCTCCAAGGACGGCTTGGAATCGTAGCATTCACTAGCCGAGGCCTACGCAGTGCATGAACGCCTTCCGCGTCCCCGCAGACGCACAAATGCATGCGCTTTTCCCCCATATTTGGAGCTTGCCTCACTCATGCCTGTATCGTAAAAAGCGTGTTCGCACCAGGCCAAGGGTCTGTTGATTCTGGCCTGTGCCCACTGCCGGCAAGCAGTCGGTGCTTATGGCAACAGCACGCCAACGAGAACCCGCTAGCGCGCCAGTGCCAGGCTGCGCGAGTTCTGCGGACTAGTTCGTGGAGCAGTGAACGTTGTGGCCCAAAAAAAAGGTGAACTCAGTATAGAAAACATCGGCGAAAAACGAAAAAGTTACCTTATAAAAAAAAAGCTTGTACCCGCGGGGATTCGAACTCGTGACGGGCAAATCACTTGCGATTATATACCTAGCGCTCCAGACCACACGGCCACGGGCGAGAGCGCTGTCGACAACGGAAATATAAGGTATATAATGTATAACCATTTTACACTTTTATTTAGTTTTAGTATTTCAAGCAGCTTAGGTGACTATTTGTTGTATTGCGCTCGTGCAGTAAGCATCCCCCGAGTTTCCACAATAGCTCACGTCTAGCAATTGCATTTCTTAGACGGAAAAGCGTTCGCAGATGCGTAGTCGTGCTGCTGACCGCTGTGCTTGTTCGCCCAGCGCAAAAACGTGCTTCCCGCACCCTAGTTTACGCTGTACGGTAAAAAAATATCAGTTGATTTTATTTCCTTAGTACCTATATTGACTTCGCTGACTCTTCTACCCCTTCAAGAGGCCTTATATTTTCCTACTGGCGTACCAGTCAGCGAAGCGTCGCATGTGCGCTTGTGTGAAGCGACCTTGACTTGGAGCTAGATACAGAGTACAAACTAACGAAGTAAAGAAAGGCACATTCTTCGATTCACAAACGTGTTGTGGCTTAGTTTCAACTGATCGAGCGAATTGCCATGACCCGTCGGCGGCCGGCGGACTAAACGTTGGGCCGACTGACTCGGTCGCGGAAGATCGGCGAGCCGTGAAGTAGCGCAGCCAATTGCCAGCTCCTCTCCTGCTGACGTCACACGAAAACGCCAAAGAAAACGGGCGAGAGTGCAGAGAGGAGGACAGCATTTTTGAATTGATTTTTCTACTAAATAAATTCGCTTAAACGCGCTCAGAGTGGTCGAAACAGGGCCTAGGGACTCCGGACTACAATTGGCGCTCGTAATCCCGCATTGTTTACAAATCACTTCAGTGTCCCTTTAAAGCGCTGTTTCGCAGTTTAAAGGAGCCATGAAGAGAAAACACAAGTTTGGTTCATTGAAAAGATTGTCTCGTTAGAATCATACCGACACCACTTTTAACGTAAACTTCGCTCAAATAAGCTACATAATTAGGAAAAACGGGAATGGTCATGTGACCCACCAGCTCATTTCCCGCAACAGAACCTATGATGTCACATGGGCTAAGCTCTGCGATTGGCGGAGGCTGGCAGAAGCAGACGCAAATTAGGTAGAGCTTACAAACTAGACGAACGAGCGATTTGCGCTTAAATTTAGGGCACATTCTTTACAAAGCAATAGGAATGATGGGACAAACAGTGGAAGTTACGAAAGCACATGTAAACATAGAAGTACTGATGCGTTCTGCTGTTCGTACTGCGCACAGCATGCTTTGGTTTAGCTGCACAGCACTACGGGGCTTGGGGTTGTCTCAGACGACACTGGCCGATTGACGCAAGCAAGGGTGTCTTACGTGACCCCATTTGTCGAGCGAGCACTGTTTCAGGGAACGAATATTTTCTCCCAGAACAAAAACAAGCCAGGTTTAAATGCGGGCAAAAACAAACCAAACGCTTGCCACGGTATGGAGGCGCCATCTAGGTTACGGAACGTAAAGAAACGCGGGAACAAACCAACACCGCTACAGGGTGGAGACAACCTTTGAACGGTCCCGTGCCGCCGCAATTGGGCCAACGGGCTCAGCGCGTTATTCTTTTCGTTTCCCACGAGACCTAGCAACGCGAAACAGACAATATGATTCAAACTTCTTCAGTAAACCGCGTTGCGGCGATAATTTTAGCGCGGTTTTGACACAATGACTTGCTTCGGAGGCGAGCGAGCAACCGAACATGGCGGCGCCAGCGTTACGTGTCTCTACCCTGTACGGCGGATGCGTGAATGAAGGTACTCTAGGCTGCAGAGCGGTCGGTTCCCGTGATGTCACTTGGGACCACGAAAACGCACGATTGATCGGGAAAATCAAAATTTTAACCTAAATTGTTTAATTTCTTAGTGAATAAAGCACCGTTTGTATCCGGACAAGCGCTGGGGGCACTATAAAACACGAAATCTTTCGAATAAAACCAACTTGCATTTTCTCTTCATGGCTCCTTTAAGTCTAAATATATAGCTGCAAAAACTCGCCGCGAATACACATACAGTTAAACCTGGATTTAACGAACCTCTATATAACGAATTTCTAGATTTTAACGAAGTTTTTCTTTTCCCCATTGCCAACCCATGTGTTAGTGACCTCTATGTAACGAAGGCGTTGCGACGGTTAACCTTAATTTAACTAATTCGCTGCTTCAATGAGGCATTTTTTTTTTTGCACTTTCACTGAAAAATCGGCAGGGCAAACACACTAATTCAGCGAATTACGCCGGCACCGCAAACTACCGTGCGTGTACACGTGTGAGTGCGGTGTCGGTTCGGTGCTAGGCCTGTCTGTCGGCGTTTGGTCGCGCGTCTCCACTGATATAGGTGGTGTCGGATCGTCGGAGAGGTGTTCTGCTGCCAGAAAACGAAAGTTTTGACTTTCGAGGAAGAGCTCGCAACTTCAAATGGCATCTCCGCCGGCAAGAAAGAAGAACGTCGAAAGAAGAAAAGAAGAACCGCAACTCAGCTAGAAACCTAGCTCTCACCAATTTTGAGTGCGGAAAAGAGCATCAAGTTTGCAAAAAGGCGTCCTTTCAGGATGAGTTCGCTCCTTGAAACGAGAAGTGTCGCAGAGAAGTGCCAAAGCGCAAAATTGATACTTATGTTCCGTTTGCGAAAAGAGGGGTAAGGGACGCGGGTTCGATTCTCGGCCGCGGCGGCCGCTTTTCTGATGGAGGCGAAAAGTAAAAACGCCCGTGTGTGCGAAATTTCTTCGCATGATAAAGATCCCCAGGTGGTCAAAATTATTCCGGAGCCCTCCACTACGGCGCGCATCATCGCCTGCGTTGCGTCGGCGCGTTAAACCCCACAATCAATCAAGAGGGGTAAGTGACCTTGCTTCTTGATGTGCCCTGTAGGGACTAAGCTCGTGGGAAAGCAGCAGGCGCAAATCACGCCCTTTTTCACTGTGAAATGAATACTTGAACGGTGAGTTCACCGTCATTGATGCCTAGCATTTGGATTTGTTTCTGCTTCATTCTCGCCAGCCTCAGTTCGGAACCTGCATGTAACGAAAACCTCCATGAAACGAAAAAAAATTACCCCACCTTCCCGCGAGGGGAACCCTGTGGAGATGCGACGCATCTTGGGGGTTCACTTGGTGTTTCCGTTGGGTTGATTCTCTAATTGCGTGAAACGTGTGAGGAACGCGTATGATGTATTCTTTATTTAACACGCGGCGTAATGTTAACGATGACGGCCTTGTGGTCACTGAAGTGTACGGGTAGTGGATGGTGAAGTAAAGGGACCACCGTGCAATTTGCAGCGAAGATCAAGTCTATGCACCTGCCCGAAATCGGAACGTCGGTGCTGGAACGACCGCGGCTCTGACGCAACGTGGCGCGGCTATGACGCAACACAATCCAACACAATCCAACACAATCCACTTTAATCCAATCCAATCCAAATCCAATCCAATCCAATCCAATCTAATCCAAGCCAAGCCAAGCCAAGCCAAGCCAAGCCAACTTAATCGAATCCAATCCAATGCCCCTCGCGAGAGAGTGTTCGCTATCGGAGAGGAGAGGGGGTGAGCGGCGGAGAGCGCAGCTCGCGCGGCGCGGAGAATGAGGGAGGGGTGTGGACGGACAACAACAACGCCGTATGGAGGGAGAAGGCGAGTGAATGAGATGCAGTCGCATCTAAAATTGAGAATTTGTCAACTTCGTTATATCCAGGATTAACTCTAAACGCTAATCTCCCCTCCCCTATTGTTTTTCAAGGCGGATTTGATGCGAGCCAGTGAGTATCTATCGGTATAGGCCAAGGCATGTGGTTAAGTTTGCGTCCAATTTACAGGCGCACACATTTCTATTTCTGCGTATTCCTGGTGCAAACAGCGCCTGACAAAGAAGTCTGTGCTCCTCGCCCCTACCGGAACCACCACACCTCAAGAGGCGATTCGATACCAAGCACGCATGATTACTGTGCCCTCTGTGGCTTGGTCCTCACCGGGTCCTTCATCGCGCAAGCTGGAAGACATCCGTGGGTCTGCTTCACTCACGAGTGCCCGAAAGACCAACCATTGCGAACAAAGGGGCAAAGTGGCCATTAGGTGAGGCCCAGCCTACGATTTGTGACAAAATGTGTTCTGCGCTGTGGAGATGCACAGTGCAAGCCTGGTGTTTTTGCATTGCGTAACGTTAGAGCACCCATCCCATTCATGGATCAATTCCTAGGTCTTTTCTTATTTGTAAACCTTGTTCCCATACAAACCGTGACTGATCATTTAGGTGCATCAAAGCAAGTCAGACCTTCGAAATCGTTCCAGTTAGTGAGGTACATTTTTTATCGCTCTTATCAACCATCATGATGATGATGATGGTTGGTGTTTAATGGCGCAAGGCCAACGAGGGCAAAGAGCACCAGAGAATGAGTTATTTAATGAAGAGAAGTGATTACCACAAAAGGTACGTATAAAACTTATAAACCGGACATAGTTAAATCAATTAAAGATAATGGTGATGGCTGGTGTATAGCGCCAGTATCTATCTATCTATCATCATCAACCATCTATCTATCACCACTATCACTAACCATCTATCTATCTATCTAACTATCTATCTATCTATCTAACCAAGTCTATCAACCATCATCAGCCCTCAGGACTTGCTTCATTTCGTTTATAGTCACGAAACTTACTCATTTGCACACAAGACCCCCAGCACCGCACGGCAACGTTCGTGCACCGCAACACCTCGCCGCTAAAGGACGTACGTCCCCTGATCTCCATCATTGCGCGCACTTTTGCAGAGGTTCTCTTTGATCGACTTTGTTAACCAAGCGTATATACGCTCAACGTTTACAGTACTCCGCCCACCTCCTACACGTGATTGAAGCCTCGCTATAAGACGCCAAGAAACAAACCTCCCGCAGTCCCTTCATCATACTCGGCTACTTCAACGCTCCACACCCATCTCGGGGCTACGCACAAGCCCCTAAGAAAGGCACCGCCATTCTCCACGCTTACTTACTGTATACAACGACCTAACCACCCCCACTAGCGATGGGTACGAGCCTCTCCTGTGTAACATCCCTGGACCGCACTGTTGCAAACAACGTCACCCATCTGGAACTGCAACGAACAAAGACACCCTAAACAGCGATCACTATGTAAACAGAATACGGACTTACCACGGGTGCGCCTCACGGTAATTGAGAAAAGCTAAGACGACCAAGGGCCAAACCACGCTTCCCACCATCACTAACCACCTTGAATAAGCCACCTTACCTTGAAAATTGGACAACAGCCTTAGAAACTTCATATTACAGAAACACGAAAGCTTTGCAACTCACCCATAAACACCCTCAGGCTTATACCCGTCTGCTGCGTCGATATAGGCAGCCCGCGGCGGCCTGATCAAAGGGCAGCAAAAAAAAAATTCCCGGGCCATCTTCACTAATGTGAAACCTGGGGAGAGGGAAGCATGCAGTGTATAAGTGCATTCTTGGCGCCTTGGCGTTTTTGCCAACGGAGATGAGACCGTTGGGGGGTACAGGTATACAGCTTTGCTGTAAAAGTCTCGTGTCTTTGAAGCACGAAGGGTTCTAGCGTGAGGCGTAAACGAGTGTCCCGGCGTTTTTTACGGTTACGAAGCGTTTCAACGCGAGGCGTAAACGAGTGTCCCGGTGTTTTTTTAGTACACGTTACGAAGCGTTCTAGCGCGAGGCGTAAAGGAGTGTCCCGGTGTTTTAGCTCCGTGACTACACGAGACGATGATTACGACGAAGATGACAGGAGATGCCAACAAACCCAGCCCCTAAGGGGCTTCGCCCCTAAAAAAATTCAGTTCCATTCCACTCTGTGAAGAAGAATGACAAGCGAAGCTGTGTGCAGTCCAAGAAGCGCAGGAAAAAACCACATTTGTTTGTAATTTAAAATTGAGCTTCCTAGCTAACTAGCTGAATGAAATTTGGAAGGGCTATAGTTTTATTCCAGCAGTCAAACATGGGGCTGCCTGTTGCCCTCCCACGTCGTGGGCATATCTGACTGTCTGTAGCACGCCAACACAAACCGCTCAACCACCAGGACAGAAGAAGTCAGGTCGGATCGGGCCATGAGACGTACACGTTGAAAGCTCCCACAAGCACAAGGGGCATTGCATCATTGAGAACATGAAGCCTAATTGCGCCTGCACGCCCCCCCCCCCCTCCCCCCCCCCCCCAATGCACGCATGAAGGAGCAACCAGTGATGTGCGCGCCCGCAAGAACATGGCTCCGGGAGCCCTTCAAGCTGGCCGAGAAAAACACCGGCCAAATCGTCACTCCAGGAGCCTCCCAAGCAAGAAACACTAAACACTAGCTCTTGGGTGCGAAGAATTTCCGTTCTACATCGATTTATCACGCTGTATGTGCAAACGGAGCCATATACAGCTTCGCTATAAAAATACAACCTAACGTATCGCCAATATTGCGCTGGGAGCGTGTAATATGCACATACGCTCTCATTGCCAAAGGGACTGTCCTTCTGTGTTCAAATAAAAGGTGCCCTCAGTACGAAGCGGACCTGGCATATCCTTCGCAAGCTCGTAGGAAACAAACCGACACGCCCTATTAACACCCACTAATCAATCACCCCATACAAAACACCGATTTGCCCCCCCCCCCCCTTTCCGCGAATTTCTCAATTCGGTCATTGTTAACACCTCCTTAGGCACCTGACAACCCACCCCATGCCTTCATCTTTCCAATATTCAGGTTCACCAGACGCCGCACCGGACACCCATTTTACGACAGAAGAACAACACCAGGCTGTTAGCAAACTCACCAAAAATACGATGTCTGGCTGTAATGGCATCACCAACAAGCTCTTTCGAAATCTCCACGATGAAGCCTTACAATCTCTACTGATTCCCTTCAACCACCACTGGCACGCAGGCTCCCTCCATCCCTAATGTCGTAACGCAGACATAACTAATTTTTAAACCCAATAAGACGGTTAGGCGCACTAACTTAGATCCCATATTCCTTATGCCTCGGCAAGCTGCTGGAACCCAACGCAATACTCACTGCCCATCTCGAAAATACTGACCTCTGCCCGCACACCAATTGTTCGAGTTCCTTAACCACCTCTTTATACAAGATTCCGTCCTTCAGTCTCGAGAGTATGTCATAGGCAACCCTATCAAACGTTACTCCAGTACAGCCCTAGCTTTGGGTGTCCACGGTGCCTTCGGCAACATTACCCATGAACTCATAATTGTCGGCGTAAATACTACACGCTACCGCCAAAGCACCTTAAACTCTACACAAGTATTTCTAGCCGACCGAAACGCCACTATCCGAATCGGATCATTCACCCCCGTAACATTTTTTCACACCCGCTAAGTCTATAGTCTACAAAGTTTGGGGATCATCCTCCCTATTGTTCAGTACGGCCCTCTAAGACCTGCCCTGACAAATTTCCGTAATCCCTAAACTGTACTGCCCTCTAAGATCTGCCCAAACGACTTTCCGTAATCCCTAACCTTCGTCATGCTCTCTACGCGGATGATCTTACTTCTGGACCACCAAGGGGTAATCGGGCGCCCAACAATAATAACAAGGGATGGACACCGTCATAAACTACCTCACACCACGTGGTCTCATCTGTCACCACTCGAAATCGGCCGTTATAATCTTCGTGCGTGTACCCGTGGAGGACCTCCAGAGCTGGCACCCGACACTCAGGTCATGATACACCAGAAACTTATACCGCAATAAGCAGTTCACGAATCCTGAGAGTAAGCTTTAACACAGATGGATCTGAAGTAGCACTCCTACCCCAACTACACTCCACGATATCCCGATGCGCTCACCTCATCCGCCATAGCTGCATGCACAAATACGGCCTTGAAGAAAACACGTGTCGCCTATGGTACAACCACTACTACTCAACAGAATCACATATGGGACTCTCTAGTTCAGCTCCAACCCAGGAACACTCCCAGATAGGTGCTGTCATTCTTCGAGCCTACAAGATAGCCCTAGGGCTACCGGCCTTCACTCCCACAATTACGCTCCTTCAACTTGTCCAACATAATTCTCTCTCCGAAATCATTGAAGCTCAAAGCACCAGTCAACTCGCTGGCCTTACGCTCACCCTACAGACCGCCTGGTCCTCCATAATTTAGGCCGTCCTGGACCTGACCCTTATCAAGGCTAATAATCACTACCCCCCATACCTTGGCCACCATCAAAGTCGTCCATATCCCAAGACACATTCATCTCGCGTTCAACAAAGACGTCGCAACGCTCTCGTTCCCCATTTACATAAGAAATACGCACCAGCCAGCGACACCTGTTGCACCGACACAGCTCACTCACCTTCATACACATGCAACACTAGCGGTCCCCGACAGCAAGGAACCATTTACACCGTAGCCATATACCGCCACCCACCTCCAGCGGCAGTGGAAACCTGGCAGTCGCACTCACAGCGCATACATCAACCACCGTCTGTCTCACGATCAAGACCGATTTCCGACAAGCTGTCGAAGCTTCAGGAGAATTCCTACGTGGCCTTAAGCTGCTACAAGCCCTACCATCCCCTTCTACCATCACCGTCGGCTGGACCCTCTCTGGTAACCAAACAGCCCGCTCTGCGACCCCCAACCTCCACTACGGGGCCTGCCTACGAGGCCGGGAGACTTGGCCACCACGACAGTCACGTTCTACGACATATTATACAACTGCAGACACACCCGCCGAGAGTACCCTCCTCCTCACCTTACACTCGCCAACGAAGAACCCCTCATTAGGCGACGTCTCCAAGCTAATACACGCTTCAGCGAAACCATCCTGTCCCACATCTCCCCCAGCCATTTCACGTAAAACTGCCCTGATTGCCACCCACCCCCCCTCGTATTTTTCTGCCCACACCTCTTCTCCTCACTCATCTCACCAACTCCCGAGCAGGGGGAATGCGCGCTAACCAGCTCGGGCATTCAGCTCCAACAAAACCTGATCCAGCGGGCCACCTGAGCAAAGAAAGCACGCGGCTGTCTGAACTAAGGACGCCAACCTGCTGCTCGAAATTTAGAACAGAATAAATGTTTGTCCCCCCTCCTGTGTATTTCATTTTGCTTTTTTTCCAAAACGCGTTAAAAGGCATAATTTATTTAGCATTTACTCGCGTAAGCACCTTATTTACAGCCAGTTAGGACAACACTTGCCGTAAGCCACACTCTGTACTTCTAATTGTACGCAGTAGTTCTGCGGTCCCTTCAGTTCGGCCCAAGCGGAGTCTTCTGCAGTAACATGCATGCATACATATATACACAATACTGTAATGCCTTATTGGCGTGATGACTGCTAAATAATTAAGTAAAATAAATAGCATAATTAAGTGTGGACCATGTTCTTCCGTGCTGCCGACTCACAGGTGCGGTAGTACTGTTTCATCAGGCGAATATCCTCGTTGCTGCGCGTGCAGAGGATCTCGATGAGGCAGTCCTCGTCGGTTCCGAGGCCAGCGACGGCGCGGCGAAGCTCACGTGCCAAGTACTCGTGCATCGGATACAGGAGGCCCACCATGACGTCCTCGAAGCGGCCTCGGAGTTCGGACTTGATGTCCGCGATCAGGTCCTGTGACAACAGAAATAGAGCACGCCTGTTAAGCATGCACGAGTACAATCTCTTCGCGCAGGCTGTGCACTACTCGACGTGCATGTACGACACGGATGGAAACGGGGCTATCGCGAATATCTGAAATGCCCAACCATTACCGATGCCACGACTTCAGCAGACCTTTGCCATGTGTTACGGACATTCCCCGAGACCCACAACATTCGAAGAAAACATGTGATAGTGGCAAGCTTAGATTTGTGGCAAGGCACTCTTTACCATCGGTGGCTCTAAGGTGCTTCCTACCATATCTCGCGAGGCTATACGCGGCATGCTAACTAGCTTTTGGATATAGCTCCAACTCCCTTATTATCCACTGTTGCGACCGTGTCATCCTTGCGCTGACACCAGTTGTTGCGACCGGGTGGGCCGAGCCGAGCCGAGCTCTGTCGCCTCCGGCATACGTGTGGTAGCGTGGTGAAGCGAGCGGCCAGCCGCTGTTGCAGCCGTGAAGAAGTCCAGAAGCCGTAGCCGAACGTAACTGTTTACTTCACAGCGAGAGGTGAGCCGTAGCCAAAGAACAATGCACCGACGGGCGAGGTAACAGTACAGGACTCTAGCAGAGTGACCGCATGGATTCGCTGCTCAAACAGGAATGGGTTATAGCGCTTGCGGGGCCTCTATTACCCAAAAGCGCAACGGTCAAAACGCCAACAAGCGGCAACACGCCACGAACGTCACAGACACACACACAACGCTATTTCCAGAGTTCGTGAGCAGTCGATAGCATCGGCGCACGTCGAGTCCGAGAGAGAGGAGAGAGGAGGACTCCGATGCGATCACGGGCCCTCTGTGTCCTTGAAGAGCGTTGAGGCGAGCCTCGCCGGCAGCCGCCGAAGTTTTGAAACGCGCCGAAAGCGAAGCGTCTGGCTCGGGCTTGTCAAGGCATGGAAACATGAATCACTGACAGGGGGAGGGGAAGGGGGGGGGGGAGGGTGCCTGAAAGGCGCACGTAGTGGCTTCGCCGCACAGCCGAAAAGTGATGCGGGAAAGTACGGCGGCGGGCCGATCCGTAACACCACCGAGCCTTGAGGCTAGGAAATTATTGCGCAAACACAACACCAACAAGACCTTTTTTGTTTGGCAACTTGTGCTGGATGGACTGCTCGACATGAGTCACTACCAGCTCGACTGTTGCCTGTACGCGCGCGCGTGTGTGCTCGTGCGTTGTGCGTCACCATGGGCCTAAACCATCATCACTGGCTTGCGGTCACCGTTTCACTCCGAAGAAAGCTTAGGAGAGGCCCCGGTGACCACCGGAACATTGGAAGAAGTCTCGATGAAGTCACGTGGCACACTCTCAGGAGGCCACTGGCAACCGCGTCGTAGCAACGGCGGCGAAGGCCGACCCACCGAGGCACTACGTCACTGCGCGGCCCAGCCGATATCACTGGGGACCTTTTTCTACTGTTCGGGGCTCGAGTGCGAGCCGTTTCTGTATATTTGGGGGGAAAGGCTAGCTGCTAAAGGGACACTAGAGGCTGAATGGAATTTTGTTTTAACTTAAAGATCATACGTTTGGTAACAGTGTCAGAGTTTGTTCTACGAGCCCGATGCGTTATTTCCAGAGAAATCCGTAAAAAAATCTGTCATTTCCCTCTCCCGCTTCCCTTTCATTTTTTGTGAGCTAGATATCGCGTCTTGTGAGCTAGATATCGCGAAGGTTTTTTGGACGGAGGAGACTGGCTTTCACTTTTATTATTTGTCACCGACGCAACGAGAAATGCTTGTCACCGCTACAGCGCCCGGTGTGGCCGCTCACACCGGACAACCAGAATCCAGCATGCCGGCAGCGAGCGAGGCCACAACAACCACTGTTTCAAATATCGTGCAAGCGCGGCTGCCCGGCTAGGCGTCGCTCAGGCGGAACCTTCATCTCACCTCGTCTGGCGATAACGTCCATCTCATTCTCTTCTCTCACGCGACACGCCAACCTCGCGTGAAATACACACTCGCTTCCTGGTTCCTGCACTCGTCTCGAGTAAGCCTCGTGGCCAAGGCTCCGTTCGGCCCAAACATAACAAGGGTAGAGCTACGCACGCACGATTTAGGGAATACTTATCAACTGCGGCTCCCAGCGAACGGAAGAGCACAAGCTCAGATCGGTCGAATAACCCCCTGAAGTAAGTTCCCTAGCTTTTCGCGGGCGATAAGGTTCGAACCGGGCGCGGACACGCTTTACCGATGGCAACATTCGCGCGCGGAGAACGGATTAGAAGCTCAGGCGGGTCGCTTGACCACCTGCAGTGCATCTTGTTCCTTTTGCCGCTTCCTGTCGCGGATATTGCTCGCAGAAGCTCGGGCGTTCACCGTGGTAGGTTATTGGTCTCGCTAATTGCGCACCAATGCTTTTCCAAAACTAAAGTGAAAGCATGATGGCCGACTCTGAATCGTGAGGGGAGCAGCCTGTCTCTCAATGCATAAGAGATGTAGTCTGTTTTTTTTAAATTAGATGAGCTCGCGAAAAGCTTTGGTGTACATTTATTCCACTTGCTCAACCACTTCGGAACAGTTCGTTCTAGGAAAACATTTACACATACTTCTTCAATGAGCTTTCGCCGTTCCAAACTTTTGTGACGTCACAAAACGTAGTCCTCCAAAAGCGTACGGGGCATCGTTGCCTGTTTTCCCGTTTTCGGCATTTTCTGCCTCATTAAACAACTGCTAGTCGCGATAAGGGTGTATTTAGATTCTCGGCACCGTAACCCATCGATACAGGCCAACTTGTTTCCACCCTGTAGCGCCCCTTTAAGGCGTTTTTAAAGCGAAGCTTTATATGGCTAGGCGAAAAGAAAAGTGGGCGGTCCTGTGTACTCGGAAAACTTCTATGGCGCAATCCGATACGCATGCGTTAAAGAAAGCAGGTTGTCAGTGGTTCGAGTTAAAGCAATAGTGAAGTAAATGGACGCGATGTTATTGAACTCATCTGGGAGTTTGCCTGCATTCACCGTAGCCCGGAAGTGGGAATGTAGTAGGAAATAATAGGATAGGGTAGAGAAAAGTAAAGATTAGGCAGGTGAAGAGACAGTAGAGAAGAGTTGTTCCGCTGTGGTCGGTCTCGTCGCCCATAACACGCCTCAACCACTGCGGGCTGGAGTCATGCAGTGACAAGGAGACGAAGGGGCGAGTTTGCTGGGAAGAGGAGAGAAGTCCTGCGCCGTTTCCGATCACGTGAGAGTTTGCTTAACAGGGCTGGTGCCGAAAGACGGGTACTGGGGAGCGGGATCGAGCTTGCGCTCGACGGCCTGCGCCGACAGAGCGTAAACCGGGGGAAATCCATATCCAGGACGACGACCTGCGCGGTCACGGGGCGAGCCGATTCGAAGTGCCGAAGAAAGCGGACGAGCGCGCAGACACGTCCGTCGCGCTCCGAAGCGACGGTGAAAAAAAAGGGCCCATCTCCCCGCGAGGGGGACTCGAGTAAATGCGTCGCATAGGGGGTGGGTGTATTGCGTTAACGTTTAGTGTTTGGGGAGTTGGTGGTAGTGAATGCGTTGTATCAGCAGCTTCTTGACGTAGTTTGAATGAGTCAAGGATATAAGGCGCGTTCGTAGCCTTTCATTCTGTGTCGGTTTTGTGGCGCAGTGGGAAGAGCACCATGTACAGTCTTTGTCAAAGTTTTGTGGGCCACGGCTAACGTGGCCGGAGCAGGCACGCGGCCACGCAGCGGCGCTCCGGCTGCCGCTATCGGCTGGTAGCGCGGCTAAAGAGAGCGAGAAGAACTCTCGCTCTTGCCTTCGTGTGTCCGGCGCGGAGTGCCTGCGCTGAAACGAAGTGCCACGCACTGCTCTTGTCGCGCTAGCCACACAACAAAGACAAGAGCGAGAGTTCCCCTCGCTCTCTTTAGCCGCGCTACCAGCCGATAGCAGCAGCCGGAGCGCGGCTGCGTGACCGCGTGCCGGCTCCGGCCACGGTAGCCGTGGCCCACAAAATTTTGACAAAGACTGTACCTCGCGTTCCGCCCACAGGTAGTGAATGCGTTGTATCAGCAGCTTCTTGGCGTAGTTTGAATGAGTCAAGGATATAAGGCGCGTTCGTAGCCTTCCATTCTGTGTCGGCTTTGTGGCGCAGTGGGAAGAGCACCATGTACCTTGCGTTCCGCCCGCAGGGTCGTGGGATCGAAACCAGCACCGGTAAGTATTATTTCTTTATATAGTGTAGGGGCGAGCGATGCGGACTACTACGGACGCCTAGAACGGGTGACATCGTGAGTTAAAGAAATGCTCTGCATTTAAAAATACTCAGGTTGAAGAGAATTTATAAGTAAGGCGAGAGCAGAGCTCGCGCGCAGCGAGCTACTGCGTGAAGCCCGGATCAAGCGATGACGGCGGGCTGGGGCGTTTGGCAGTGCGGGCAGAGCAGTGACAACGTCACAATTGCAAACACCGGCCGCACTTTACTTCGAAACGTGTAGGCCACGCGTCATGTACTTCCGAGGAGCAGGCAGCTTACAATCGGCGACGCCGCAAGAAGGTACGAGCACGAATAAAAAATCCGCAACCACGCACGGACGTGTAATGAAAAATATTTTTTTAAAGGAGTAACACACTTGCAAACACCGGCCGCACGTTACAGTTTCGCTACTGAACCATCTGTACGGAGTGCATGGTCGCATTTTTTAAAGTGCAGAACACTTTAGGGGCTCGTGTTGTCGTCGTAGCTCGCTCGCTGGACCCAAGTAGAGCCTCATGGCGTTCTTTCGTCGCGGCGTCGCACAGAGGCTTTGAAAGCCAAGCGGTTTATATAGTCATAAACGTTCGAAACTCGTGAACCCGCCGGCGCTCGTCATACATCTCCCCGTTGTTTAGCGCAAAGAAAACTGCAAGTACATTTGGGGCAAAATATACGTAATTAACCACCAACGCCCGTGGTCATTTAGTTACAAACTCGCGTTGGGTTGGTTTTTACGATAGTAAGCGAAAAAACCCCAAATGTTGATTTGAATCTCCCGCCCTGAGGCCGCTTCTACGAGTCTCGCAGAGAAGCATGCAGATGGCGCCACGCGGCCGCCTAGAGGCAGAAATGCTTCCAACTCGTTCACGCCTCTCCAAACACACAGAAACATCCCCCTCGCGAGGGGCACGATAAAATGCAGAGCATTTCCGGGGGCGCACGACGTTAAGTAGTTTGCGTTACGTTAATGTTGTTGCTCTTGTGGCAACTGCTGACGAGAGAGCGCTCGTCAGCAGTAATTTGAATGAGTCAACGATATAAGGCGCGTTCGTAGGGTCCCATTCTGTGTCGGCTTTGTGGCGCAGTGGGTGGAGCACCATGTACATTGCGTTCCGCCCGCAGGGTCACGGGATCGAAACCGGGCGCCGGAGAGTATTTTTTTATATATAGTAGGGAGGGGTGCGGACTACGGACGTCAACGCGGGTGACATCGTGAGTTACTGAAATGCTCTGCATTTAAAACAGTGGCAGTGCAACGCCGGCACGTGCGGTAGGAAAAGCAAGCACAAAAAGAACAGGTCTAGCTGGCGCAGTTTCAGGCAGGGGGCGCGCGGGAACTGCGAAGGCGGGGAATTTGGTGTGCGTTGGACAAACTTCCGTTCAATTCATCAGGAGAGGAATGAGACAGGGTGCTGAAGAGCGTGATGGGTGGTAAGAGTGAGCAGATAACGGCGCCACAGCCCATTATGGGGAATCACTGCTCTGTACTTCCGACAGCTTTCAAATTGAGTGGAACGGTTTAATTTTTTTATTTGCCATCGCTAAAATCAAGCCAACTTATATTTCAAAGAACACTGTTAGTATCAGTTATATGCTTATGTTTACCTCAAATGCGTCATGTGTTTTCTTTTTGCAACAATGTTGACAAGGGTGAAGTATGATACCAGATTTCGTGGTTTGGAAAGGTTATGGTTATATATACTGCCTGTTCAACTTGGCCAAGTGGCTAAACCGATAGACGGACACACAGAGCAAAATTTTCGTGTTTAAGTAGCCCAAGAAAACTGACGCCTTTAAAACCAGGCAAGAAAAGAATGAACACGACACAACCGCTCACGCAAAGCCTCCCAACTGAGCTGCCGGGAGAGGACCAGTCATCGGCACGCTACGAGTGAAAGTAACAGTGTTACAGTTACAGTTACCTAAGCCAAAATAGTAACTCTGTTATGGTTACAGTTACAGAGTTTCCAAAAGTAATTTGTTATAGTTATGATGAAAAAGTAACGGCGTCACTTTTCCGTTACTATATAAAACTAAGTAAGAACACAAACCAGACGATAGAGTTTATTTAATAGGGACGTACAAAGGCATGCGCCTAGTCAAAATTGGACGTAGTGAAATCCCAAACGAGGGTAACCTAAAAGGTGGACCTTCTTTGCAAGGGTTGGCCAGCTTACTCGCAAAAATCTAATTGCCGGTTTCTTTTTTACTTGTTTCCACTCGACTCAAGACGAAAAAATCTTTTAAGAAATCACCGTAGAGACCGACCTCCTACCTCGGTCTTCTGTAGGGAAGAGAATCCTCTGAGCGACCTTTTCTCCTAAGCTACCATGGGAGCCGTACGGTGGAAAGGTGAAAGGCGTAGAGGATATGGGAAAGAAGAAATCCCGAAAAGAGAGAAAGCGCGAATTGTACGTCGGTCTTCAGCGAGTGTTGCTGTTGGATATTTTTTTTATAAAAAAGGAACGAACTGTTTCGTTTACAGTTACTGTGTGAAGAAGCAACATGCTGCAGTGTTACAGTTGCAAGTTCCTTTATCTCCAAAGTGACTAGTTACAGTTACAAGTTGCTGAAAAAAGTAACTAGTTACCGGCAACGCGTTACTAGTAGCTAGCTACTGCCCAAGGCTGAAGGGAACCATGCACGTGCACATTTGAAACACGAAATCTTCAAAGACCACGCCGCGAAAGCACACACAGGATCCAGCCCCCCGTTGCATTCTATCGCGGCAAAGAAAACGTTGACCGCGAACTGTACCATGTGTTCGTCCGTCTTGAAAGCCATCTGCCCTTCCTTGTGACCAAGAGACAAAAGGCTGTACTAGATGAAACCCATTCATGTCGCTTGCTCTGCTTAATGCGAGATTTCTTGGAATGCGCCTAGGGGTGTCAGCTATGATTTCATTACCATTGATTGATTGATTGATTGATTGATTGATTGATTGATTGATTGATTGATTGATTGATTGATTGATTGATTGATTGATTGATTGATTGATTGATTGATTGATTGATTGATTGATTGATTGATTGATTGATTGATTGATTGATTGATTGATTGATTGACTGATTGATTGATTGATTGATTGATTGATTGATTGATTGATTGATTGATTGATTGATTGATTGATTGATTGATTGATTGATTGATTGACTGATTGATTGATTGATTGATTGATTGATTGATTGATTGATTGATTGATTGATTGATTGATTGATTGATTGATTGATTGATTGATTGATTGATTGATTGATTGATTGATTGATTGATTGATTGATTGATTGATTGTAGGGTTTAACGCGCCGAAGCAACGCAGGTGATGAGGCGCGCCGTAGTGGAGGGCTCGGGATTAATTTTGACCACCTGGGGATCTTTAACGTGCGCCAAAATCTCGACAAACAGGCGTTTTTTTTTTCTTTTCGCCTCCATATGAAAGACGACCACCGTGGCCGGCATCTAGCCCACGTCCTTGGTTTCAGCAGCACAACGCCTTAGCCACTGATCCTCCGCGATGGCTCGCATAACTTTCACTGAGAAAGAATTCCCAGTTATGCGTAAACGTGTATGAACCGTGACGCTAAATATTTCGTGTTGCGCATGTTTACCCTCGTAAAAAGAAGGGGGTGGTCAGTGCGGAAAAGCGGTTGTGAGAAAAGGATCTCTAACGAGTTAAATTAACAGCGAAGTTTCGGACACGCTGAAAACTCAGACCAAAAAAGCTATTTCCAACCGACGATGCCATTATTAAAATTACTAATGAAGCTTTATTGATGCACAATCGCAACTGATGTCGCAATATGTATCTGTTCGCGCTCGATTTCACAGTTTTGGCACTGTCTGTGCGCTGTACAGGCAGTTCATTGTGTTCGCTAGCACACTGCGGGCACGAGCCTCTTCTACTGTTGTCACGTTTTCTCCTCTGTTTTTCACCTACTGTACATGACAGCTTCCGATTCCGTTGAATATGTAAGCAAATGGGTTCGCGGGTGCTAGTAGCACTTGTTTTCCTTCTTGCCGTCCTAGTAGCTGCACGGGAAGCATTTCAGCCCGTTGAAAGCCTCTCACCTTGTAAACAAGGCTGCCCTAAATTAGTCACCACAGAATAAACCTGCCGCAGACCTGGAGAAGAGCAGCAGAAGCTGCAGCCACTGCCCTCGCCTATCGCTGAATGAAGTGGCAGAATTTGGGGCCACTGCCCTCGGCCAGTCGTTGAGTGCAGTGGCACCTCCAGATAGGAAACGCTGGATCAACACTGTCCACCCTACTTTTTTTCTGCATTGACGTCACTTTCTGGGTTGCTAGGGGAATGCTATTGGGGGAGTTCTGTTTATCTACGGGGCTGATTTAATTTCACGCTTATTTTTAGGCAGTAGCCCGGTTCGGTCGATGGTAGGCCCTCGCAAGCAGTCGCATATTACTCCTTTAGCCGCAACCGTTACGACGGTAAGGTTAAACGCCAGACATAGATTCCTCTGATAATGACATAAGCATGACAGACCTATTATAACCGTAGAGGATCGTCATCATCCTCATCCTCATCATGAGCGGCTGTCCTAATTTCGTTTCATTCGCTCTTCGGGAGAAGAATATGCACCCCTACTGTATAGACGTGTATACACCCGTGCTGTATAGAAAGTGCTGCATACACGTATCTTTTAGAGCGAAAATGTCTATGGCTTGGATCCAGCTAGCAGATCGTTTCCGGCAACAGACCAAGCGTAGATCGACAATTTTCATCGTATGGAAAAAATCATACCTTATGAATTTTTTGTGGGTAGGGTGCCCGTGGACATTTTTACTACTCGTCTAAAAAAGAAGTTTTTTGGGTGCCCTTTTGCTTTTCAAACGAGAATAATAGCTACAGGGGCCGGGAAATCTTTGTGGATTAGATGGCGTAACTTCGGGGTTTTCCTTTGGGCGTTTTGTGGTTTGCTATAAGTCACCGAGGCAGAGGAAACACTTATAGATTCCATAGATTTTGTCCCTCCTCGAAGCAAGAAAGATAAAAATTACACAGCATGCTTAGATTTTTTTGTCAATGTGAAGGTCAAAGCCCAATTGGACCTTCTGTTGATCTGCGGTTGTACTTTCTGTCCAGCTTCGCGGCCGCGCCCGTCGCCACTTCACCAGCCACCTGGAGAGCACCCTCTGAAACTCGTTTCTTTCGCTCGACATCGCCAGGGGCCTCCTGTTCGCCGCCGTCGGTGCCGTCACCTCTCAAGGCGGCTCGTATTTATTGCATGGGTGGCAGCGGCTTATTCTTCTTTGGTGCTGCTGTTTTCCTTTTCCTGCGAGCGCTGAGTCGCCTTTTCTTTGAGCCCTCCTCCGACCCTCCTCCCGCACTGCTGTTTCCCTTTCCCGGCGCGCGATCCGCGGCTTGTTTTGCGCAATCGATTTTCGGTCTCTCACGACGCGCGTGCTTGAAACAGAGATTAAATGCACCGTTTATGCCGGAGATCTTTGCCCACATCTTCATATCCATGCCGACGACCACATACGAACACATTGCTGAGGTGCGCAATGGGGACTTGCCAAACATCAACTAAGCTGAGGGTCATGTCCTATGAACGCCTACTTGTTCGCTTCTTTAAAGTGCAACACCCTGCAACACTTTCGATAAGCGCTTTCACTCTTTCCTTCGCGTCTGGAACCACTGCGAAAGGTATAGTTATCGCCAGCACGGAGCGGCACTCCGCGATTTGCTCGTCGCACCAGATACGCCTTCCATTTCTGCTTTGTTTTTGTGGCTTTTCTTAAGCTGCTATTGAAAAGCGTTCATTGTTGCAACTAAGGAAAACCGGCCAACAACCGCTACATGGCCTTATTGACGTAATTCGAGCCGTCGAAGAACATCAATACCGGGAAAGAGAAAAATCTTTTGAGCGAGTTTACAAGTTATCTGATGGGCATAGAGCAGTAATTTTTGGCTGAGGTACTTTGCGACCCCCCAATCTAAGTTCTGGTTGTGTTTGGTGACTACGTTCTGCAAGCATTTAAGATTTCAAAAGAAGTTGAAAAAAGTGTTGGAGGGTCCCTTTAAATGCGCACTTACTTTACTGATCAGTCGCATGTTTAACTTCCTGTCGCATTTTTTCAACTACATTTTGCGGTTCTGCGATTGGTGACGGTAAAACGTTGTTCGGGGTTATTTGCGCACCCTTTCAGGCAATTGCCAAATAAATGGTTCTTCAGTCAGATCCCCGGAATGCCTAAACAAATCGTTACATTGAACTCTGAACTTGTCTAAAGCATATGCGATATGTACTAGTAATCATTATGAACTTCGTTGAATGTGACCTCTTCTTTTTCTCGTGCAATTGAATTATGCCTAATTCTTGGTGTTTGAGAACACCGTACATTTGTTATTATGACAGGATTCAGTGGACCTTTCGTCTGCCGTCGGGGAAGGTACGTCAGGGAAGTACGTCTGCCCATTACAAAACCTAGTGCAACAAATTAAAGGACTACATAAACATTGAATTGTAGAAAATAACTTACACGGCCATACATCTGCTTGTACGTGCTGACAATCTGCAGCCTCTGTGGGCAAGTTCGCGTACAGAGAATGTTGATGATGGCGTCTTCGTCAGTGCCTGCAAAGAACGGCGAAGCACGGTACCCTGAACAACACTTTCTGTCAGGAGGAAAATGACGTATTGTCATCAGCCCAAGACTCCCTGCTGTGCTGAGCATGAGCCACTTTTAGTGTTTCCAGTACGAATACAATACACCGATTATTATTTACGTCTCCCTTTAAGCGATGGCCCATTCGACGCTACGAACAATAGAATGCTTATATTGCTAAAACTTCGGAAGTAAGTACTTTGCCAGCCAGAGGTTATTTTTTAAGCAATACCTTCATTTAACCGCCTTTGCTGTAAGTCCTCACCTGCGCTGTTACGCAGTCACTCTTCCGTGCGTTTCGCAATCTCGAGAAAGCGCCCAACAGATGTCGCGAGTCGCTGATAGTGTAAGTGACCTTGGAGCATGTCGTGTGACGTGACCACGAGGCACGCTTCAAGCTTACAGCCTTAAACTTGGAAAATGTGTCGAACGCGACGAGAAAAAACCGGGCAAGAAGGAGGTTTAGCGGCAGAAGGGCAGAATTCAGAAACAATCGATGCAAGCACGTGCTTCGTGTGGCCGGCTACGTCTCTCCAAAACAGTTCAACATCCCATCCGGAAAGGCGTGCTCCGTACGGATCGTCTTTGGTTGGTTAGTGACGTTACAAAGGGTAGATATGAGTCAGCGCCCGTACTTGCCGACACGCTCTTCGAGGAGACGTTCTTGGGTTCATTCTTTCCTCATTCTGCAGTGGGTCGCTGAGGTAGTGAAAGGACCGATTCCTTCAAGAAGTAAGGTTTCCGGGATAAGGCAGCGTGCGCCGATGTTTGCCACCCGAGCAGTAGCGCGAAAGTAAACATCATAGGCGATCGAAGCGACATTTTTCGGGGGCAAGGTACGTGCTTGCTACCGCCTCCGTCAGTGAACGCGATTGTGAGCGCCTTGCCGAGATACCGAAAGCCACTCTTTTCAAGACCCAAGTTGGCGGTGCTTGAAAAGAGTCGACGGCAGCAGCACGACATCAGGACGACGTGGGAGACATTTTGCAATGCGTGAGCATTCCCTGACAACTTCCCACCGAACATCGTGCGTCTGTCCAGGACGTACCGCATTGCGCTCCCCGGGGGAACTTGGGGTGGCTTCCCAGATACATATAAAAAAAATACGAATAAAAGGCCCTAGCACCTTACTATTTTGATACCACTTTTTAATTTCGCCCAAAATGTGTCTTCTCATAGTTGCAAAACCGAGATTAAACGGGCTTGGTGTGTAACAGTCAAACCAACTACAAAGCGACGTAACCCTTCATTAACTTTCCCGCATTGCTTTTGTGCATTGCAGTGAAGCCGACTCAAACCTTGAACAATTACGGCTGAACAGCTAAATTGTTTTGGCACGCCTACACGAAAAGTGCAGACACGCAGTAGCTGAGAAAGACTAGAAGGCTAACAACGAAATATGTAATGAACAGTGGAGAAGAAAAGACAGCCAGGATAGTTGAAAAAGAGGCAAAACAGACAAAAACAAATCTATGGAGCCTGGAGCAACAAAAATGAAATTGACAACATCGTTAATATCTGCAGAAAGAAATTTTAACTCAAAGAGCAGTGCTTTTCTCTTTGAGACTAGAGTAGGTGCTTGAGAACAAACCGGTTTGTTCTGATGCAACCATACCAAAAATGATGGGGCATGAATTCCACTGAGCAGAACCAAACGATTCAGCACATGGTGTTAATGATGTGATGGTATCCATGCAAATTCCTATGAGGGAAATAGCGGCCTTCCCGAAAGCCCTTGCTTTAACAGTAACAGTACAGGGAAAGGGAACTACAAGGAACTAGAGGTGACCAAAATATTTGAATACTCACGGGGCAAAAGTTAGAAGGCAATATAGCCTAAGGCAGCTGCTCCCTGTAGCGGACGAAATTTAAATTGAGCTGGCCTCTAAGAGCAGGGATAAAATAAATAGTACAACACTGATAGGTTGACTTCTTCGGTAAAATGACACGGCATCAACCCTATAAAAATCGACGAAATAAATAAATAAATAAATAAATAAATAAATAAATAAATAAATAAATTTACGTAACCACGCAGTCTAGGTTGAAAACGGCATCGTAGAGAGGCGAGATCAAAGACGACAAAAATAAAGCATAACGAGGAACAAGACCATCTTTAGCGCTGTCGAGAGTGGCGTCAAACATAACAGAAACCCTCACATGAAGTTTGACGACTGTCAATGAGCCGCGCCGTTAGGAAGAGTTGGAGGACCCTATGCGGACTTGTGGCGCTTAACGCGCCGAAGCTGCACTTGGGCTATGAGGCGCGCCGTAGTGCAGGGTTAATTTTGACCACATGTGGATTTTTAACGTGCGCCGAAATCTCAACACACGCGGACGTTTTCGCTCTTCGCCTCCATCAGAAAATCCGCCGCAGCGGCCGGGACCAACACGCGTTTTTTGGGGGCTCAGCTAGCAGCACAACGCCTTAGCCACTGAGCCACCGCGGCGGGTGAGGTCCGTGTGTAACTGTGCTGGCTGCTGCCAGGGTGTTTACGCACTAACTCCCCAGAAGAGGACGACGTAGAGAGGTTGCCTTTACAATTCTCACATCTTCGGCGAAATTGCGTGCGTTGGCGTTTATGCCGTCTAGTGAGTAAGCATGACAACTTGGCTTAAAGCTTCAACGGATTTTGCCCCTCGAAGGGAAAGCATGCGTAAGTGCAAGAAGAGTATCGCACCCCATCCTTTCATCGCCGTTCTCAGCGCTTGGGCATCCGCCTGGGCATTGAAGTTGGGGTGCGGCCTCAGCGTCCCTTGCTGAAAAGAGGAAAGGGGGTCTGTGTTTATACAGACGGAATGGCAGTACAATGAAGACGTGAAACACCACAACAGAACAACGGCATCGTTTTTTACTTAGCTACCGTACAAACGCTGTCACATCCGATTATGCAGTAATTCGGTTTTTGAATTACAAGGAATTTGAGGTGACATTAGCTGACGGCCATTGTCGCAACATATATGTTAGAGAGGGCCCCTAAACCTATAAATAACGAAAAACGAAATGCAAACGTAAGCGTGTACCGATGAACGTTTTCCACATCGCGACCTCACGCCTTCGCGCGTATTTGACAGCTCGATTTTTTTTTTTTTTTTTTTCTGCGACCTGGAACACTGATTGTTTGATTGTGGGTTTAACGCGCCGACGCAACGCAGGCGATGAGGCGCGCCGTAGTGGAGGGCTCCAGATTAATTTTGACCACCTGGGGATCTTTCCTGTGCGCCGAAATCTGGTACATACGGGCGTTTTTGCTTTTCGCCTCCGTTAGAAAAGCGGCCGCCATGGCCGGGAATCGAACCCGCGACCTCGTGCTCAGCAGCGCAACGCCTTAGCCACTGAGCCACCGCGGCGGGTCGACCTAAAACACTGAACGGGTACTACACTAAACTACCGTGAAGATGAACTCGAAGCAACCGTGAAAATGTGTTCGTATTATCAGAAATTACTCTTAAGCGGCCGTTATTTCCATTGCGCACGTTACAAAAGAACAAAAAAGTTGTTCGTCTTAGTCATGAAATTCGCCACAATCGAGTTCATCTTAACGCGAGTCTACTGTTTTGCTTGCAAGCTCGTCATTTAAAGCCGAAGGAAACGGGTTTATTTTTATGTATTTCGTAAACTTGTTTCGGCCATCACCACCTCGCCAATAGCTAACTATTCGGTCAACCATAATTTTGACATTACAGAAGAACGTAAGCAGGGAACTAGTTTTTACTGAATATTGGAGTTTTGACTGTACAATATATTCGATTCTTTTTTTTTTACACCCTCAATCTTTCGACCGTTGAGGCGAATCGAAGTTTACCCTTCGTTCTAAACAAGCTTACACTGCCGCTGTAGGCGCCGCCAGTGGTGGCGGTATATCCAGGATAGGGAGTCGTCTGGAATCTGCCTGCAGCCTGCAATGCAACGGGGGAATACTCGATATCGCCACCAGTACAAGCTCTTCACAAGAAAGCAACAATATTGTTAAGGAGAGTCTCGCTTAGTGGGATTTAGGGCGAGATAAATTCTGCACCGGAGTCCTTTAGCTAACCAGGCCGTACAGGCACCGTTACAGTGACCCCGATAAGTGTATTTCCTTCGAGTTTACATTATTCGTTGTCGGAAGATGTGTAATTTCTATGAAGGTGCTTTTTTTTAATGAAAAAGCCTTTGTTGACAACGCTGGTCGAAAATTCAGCTTCTATGTAACTCAAAATGGCCGACGGACGGCGCACAATGTGGTCGAACGCTCAAAGTATGAGAAACAGGTTAGTGATTGTTTGCAATGACATCAGAGAAGTTCGTGTAAGCTAAGAAACTAGTTGAAGTGAAAGGCTATATTGGGTAAATTTTGCGCTGGGCGGGATTTGAATCAGCGGTCTTTCCAGTGCGAAACGAGCACGCAACCTGTAGAATTAACAGCGCAACTTGTCGATTCTAGTCCACTTAAGGTGAACACAGTAATTCGCGGTGGTTCGGCTTAAAGATGTGTTACAGACATGTACCCAGTACTAAAGGAAAAATTTGAGCGCGGTAGGTACGCCAGTAGCAATTAGGTGAGGAGCAAAGCCGGCTTCCATGTATGTCGGGCGAACAAGAGCGACTGGCCAATCTTCTCAGCCATAGTAACCTACAGAGGAAGAAAACATCGCTGAGGGAAACGGATGACGATGACAATCGGAGAAGAGTAGCTGTAGGAACCCCGTTTTTCACACTTCATAGGTGCGGTGTATGCGGCGATGAATTCTGATCCATCTATATCCACAGCAGCTGTGAAACAAAGCGGTGGATCCAATACCGGCGTATTCCTAATGGCTTAACGGGTCTACGTTCACATATTTTCCTAATAAACACTCTCGTATTTACCTACACACTTCCGGCAGCCCGTTCTGCGCCTGATGGCTTTTAACATGCATGAACACAAGTGAACGCTCTTGATACATGTACACCCATCCTACAGCCGAACGTAAGATGCTTTGTTTGCCTATAGGCCATTAATTTGATCTTTGATTGATTTAGTCTCCATTGGACGTGTGTCGTGCGTGTATGTGTTCCTGTCTTAGAATTAGCCCTTGTTTGTTCCTCCTGTTTCGCCCTGTCTTGGGTGCGCAGTTAAAAGTGTAACTATAGCCTCAAATCAGGGTGTCGAACCGGAACCGGAACCGAACCGAAAACCGGAACCGAACCCGAATTTTTGCCCGGAACCGGAACTGAACCGGAACCGTATTTTTTCCGCCATTTTGGAACTGAACCCGAACCGGAACGAATCAAAGGAACCGTTCCGAACCGGTTCCGGGGCTTCAAAAATGTGATTTCTAGTTTTCGAGTTCGGTACCCTACCTTGCGTCTGAAGATATTTTGCCACTTCCCGGACAGAACCATGAAATATTTTGCGTAGTCTGCAGTTCCCAAGGACCATCATGTTCTCTTCTAATTATTTCCCTCAATTTAATGTACTGTTGTCCGTATATACTATCACTTTGCGTTAGGCACTGCCCATCTCTCCCAATTATCTTTTACGTTTAGAATAACTTAAGTTATAACGCCTATTACAAGGCAACATATCATGGAATATTCTTCATGGTTTCTCTACATGGTGTTTAAAATCGCTTAAAGTTTTTAATGTCTTGTTAATTCGCATGTATCCCTGTCTGCTTGTGAAGGCCTTCAGGGACACCATCAACAATACATCCATATCTTCCTCTTATAGTTTGAATGGAAAGTTATATACAAACAGCACTAAGACACAAACACTCGCAGTTCTCAAAATTAACGTAACTTTTTCTTGAATACAGTGCCGTTGTGTCTTCGGTTACTGCTCTAAGAGAACATGAGATTTAAAAAAATGGGGAATCCTAATTTCCACTTTTAAAGTATATTTGATAGCATTTTTATGTTATCTCGAATCTGCTTAACCTTAAACTTAAGACGTGAATGGATTGAAGTCGATTAGTGCGGGTTAGCGGGTAGACTCGCCACACCCCCTCGCCACATCGCCTCGCCACACCCCCTGTTTCCTGGACCACGTGTGGCTTTCGTCACGAAGTGGATCCTTTAAAAGAACGCTCCGTCCACCTCAGCATCACTTGGCAGCGGAGGCAGCGAACAGAACGGTCGCCTGATAGTCGCCTTCCTATTTCACAGGTTTGAATATTCTGCAGTAATCTTTGTTCGCTTACTCAGTGACTTTTTCTGTTGCCTCTGGTGCCAACCACCCAGTGTCATTGCTATTGTGTGCCCTTGTGTATAATCCCCGCATTCCTTTGGTCATTAAAACTGACATTGCTGACCTAAGACGCGAGATCGCTGATCTTAAGCGTGAATTTCGAGAAGAAGTAAGGGAAATGCAGAAAAGCTACGAGGAAATTAAAAAAGAATACGAAACCACTAAGAAAGAAAATGTGGAAATGAAAAAAAGCTGCGAATTCTTCAACAAAAGCTACGAGGAAATGAAAGAAGAATGTGAAACTACAAGAAAAGAAAACGCAGCTTTTAAAGTTTCAAGTTCGACGTTGTCATGATAACGGAAACCTCGTATACGAGTGACGCAGTAGTGCTGCGCCTTTCGGGCTTCAACACATTGTTTCTAAATAGGTCCTACCGCGATGTGGCGGTGTGTTACAGCTCGTGTCTACACAGCTTTCTTGTAGTACCATGAACGAATTTTCGACAGTTACGACAGATTATGAAGCTTTAACGGTGCAATGTAAAAATGCAATTTTTGTTGTTTTGTACCGCCCCCCTGATGGAAAACTCGAAAATTGTTTCGCATTTTTAGAAGACCTTCTCAATTTTGTTTCGTCTTATGGTTTACAAATAACTATTGGTGGGGACTTTAACATTAACATATTACAGGCAAGCGCACATGCGCGTGATCTAGAGCTCCTTTTCGGTTATTTCGGCTGCATGAACGTGATCAAAGAACCGACTCGTATGGGCCGTCTTTCCCAAAGTCTTATTGATGTATTTACAACCAGTGATACAAGTAGCAGTACCATGTCCGGTGTGATTGGTGTACATATAGGTGACCATTTACCTATATATATGTTCTCAATGCACACAGAAATACTAATATGTAAGCAATTCCCCGAATCTTTTGCTTTTCACGATATTAATCAGAATACTTTGACTACTTTTCGTCACAAAATTCCCTCTATTTGGTGGAACCCTTTATCTCAGTGCACCACTGCAGATGATGCCTACGATACTTTTCTTGAATCATATAAAGATGCATATAAAAAGTATTTTTCTCTTAATGTCGTCAAAAAAATAAGAATATAAGGAAACCATGGATTACAGACGAATGTCTGAAGATGATCCGTAAAAAAGATTTATTGTACCATAAGTTTGTAAAAACAAAGAACAGGGACGATTTTTTAGCCTTTAAAAAGAACCGAAACTTTGTGACAGAGTTCTTACGCTATACGAAAAAAATGTACTTCGAACATGTGTTTTCTGGCGGGAATTGAATAAACTTTTGCACCCACTTACCCCCCGTAACGACGACTTTGAATTGACAGTAGATAATAAACCACTCAAGAGTCAAGAACTGGCAACCAAGTTTATTCACTATTTAACGAATGTTATGCAATGCTACCACAATGAAAGCGCTATGAGGTTCCTAAAGGATTCTAACCCCCACAGAGCCTTTTTTTCTCCGGTAACGCCTCAGGAAATATGGTCGATTTTCTTGTCAATAAAAATAGCAAGGCCATAGACATCGATAGGCTTCAGATTCGGCCTATTAAGTTTGTACTGGACCTTCTTGTATCGCCGCTTAGCTATATATATAACTTATGCCTTACTACTGGTGTTTTTTCCAAAAAAGATGCAGCAAGCTAAGGTCACGCTACTGTTTAAATCCGGGGACAAAATCAATTTTTCCAATTATAGACCGGTTTCTGTACTTCCAGTTATTTTAAAAGGCTAGAAAAAGTAATCGCGAAACGCCTTGTGTCCTTCTGTGACAAACACTCTATTATATCATCAAAACAGCTCGGTTTTCGGAAACATATGTCAACGAATTAGCTTTATTAACGCAAAAAGAATTAATAATCCAGGGATTTGAAGAAAAAAAAGGTAACTTTAGTTATATTTATAGACTTTTTTAAAGGATTTGCTAAAATTAGTAATTTAACATTGCTTTAAAAATTACAACATTATGGATTCCGGGGGCTTTACTCTTTTGCAATCCTATTTAGGTAACCGGCAACAGGTCGTAGCAATAACGGAACACAACTCTTTTTCACAAGAAGTAAGGGCTGGAGTTCCGCAAGGCAGTCTTCTAGGGCAAATCTTGATTAATATTTATATGAATGATATCGTAGAAATTACTGACATTGCACATTTTATTATTTACGCAGATGATACCAGCATTTTCTTTCAATCGTGTGATACTACTCAGCTTTTGCATTTAGCAAACATAACCCTCCAAATGTTCACAAATGGATAAAGCAAACTCGTTAAAAATAAATACTAAGAAAACTAAAGCGGCGTTATTTTCACCAGCTCAAAGATCTGTTGACAGAATCCTCAGTTTTTACATCGTATCTGAAAAGATTTGTATAGTTCGTGAAATAAAAAAAATAGGCATTGTTTTAATTGAACATACAAAATGGTTTGCCCATGTCGATCACGTCTGCACTAATTTATCTCGAGCGTGCGGGGTGCTTTGCAGGTTACGGCCTGTGGTTACATCAAATATGAAACTTATTCTTTATCATGCCATAATCACAGCTCACATCAATTACTGCAGCCTCGTATGGTTAACCAGTTCCGCAAAAAATATTAATAAGCTGCATTTATTTCAGAAAAAGCCCATTCGACATATCGCAACTGTACCATATGACTCTCACACCAACGAACTATTTCTGCAGTATAATTTGCTTCATGCCCAATGTATCTACAACTTTAATCTTCTAACAAAGTATAAAAATAGCTTGCAACCTAAGTCGGTGTAGTTTAAGAAAACCGTTGGACGTACCGTACGACATTAGGGGAAGGAGTACATGGTTCGTGCCGTTTTCAAGAACGAATTATGGCAATGATAGATTGCAATCCCGAACTGCCCGCCTTTTAAATAACCTAGCCGAGAGTGGCATAGCTATAAATACAATTTCTAAGTGAGACTTAAGGAAAAGTTTACTGCTGAACATAGAACATTTTTAACTGACAATCTATTAAGCGTTGTCTCTCATGGCAACCATGGTTTAGCCAAAATTACTTGTAATATTTCTCAAGCGTTTTATTGGCATTGTCTTCATTCCCTGAAACCTTTAGCATCTAAAAAGTACCGTACACTAATTTTTGCCAATATTGTGTGTATTTATTTATGTGGATACTTCTGTAGTGCAGATTTTGATGAGTGCATGCATACCTGTATATAACATGACTTTTTCTTCGATTTTTGTCTTTTGCTTTTTTGTGTCTACACAGGTTCCGTACATATCCAATATTTCTCTTTTTATATACCTGTGTACCCTGTTTTGTTTTTTAACCTTTATATGTATGTATGTACCTATGAGTTCCAATATGCGTGTATGTATATCATTTAATAAGTATCTTTTACAAACTGTGAGCTATAGTGCGTTTTAATGCTTTCTTTTATGTTTGTATGTAATATCAACATGTTAAGGCGAGATTTCCTTTTCTTAGGATTATTTCCTGTGCGTATGCTTTAAACTCCTGTTTCTGCTCTGCCACGCCAACCGTAAGGTGCAAACACCTCGTCAAGCTGCAGTTTTGCAGCTTTTTGCGTTTGTCCTCGCATTTCTATGCATGAAATGCTCAATAAAGTTGAAGTTGAAATTAGTTAGGTGAGTGAATGAGCTAATGTGAATTGTTGGGACTGGTGTGTTGATTAATTTTGATTAAAAGAATTAGCGTGTCAGTTAAGGCGGATTCGACGGTCGGACCAAACATGATATCTTTGGGGTCCTTGGCATTTGAAATTTTGCAACGTTCTCCTTCCCGACCAATCAGGAAATTTTGTCACGCACAAAGCAGCCGCAAAGTTATGTGAAGACCGCCTGAATGCTATAAAAGGTGTTTCTTTATGCCCGTATTGCGCTATTATGTTGTTGCTATATTAAAATTGACATCTGGGATTAAAGTTAATAACTAATTGCGTAATGCATATTGTATATTCATAAAAGAGTTTTCAAAACGTGTGTATATATGAGGGGAGACAGTTGGAAAGAAACTAAACTGCAAGAAAAAAAGGGAGGGACGATCAACTGGTTTGATGCAAGAGCCACCCGATGGCATTCTTCAGTACCTTCTCTTTGTGTTACCGTTCTGCAGCCTCCCACAGGTGTAGCATCTCAACCGCCGAACACAACCCCCTCTAAGCTGAGGCAGCGGCGACAGCACGTGCGCTTAGCCAAAGCGGCGTCAAAACTCTCATAACAGACCCTTAGCAGGCGTGGCCCAACTTTGCCAACGGTCGATTGCATGTTACAACACTTCCGATGATCAATCAGAGACCACCAATGAGACCAGTCATGATTGTATGGGCGCCAGCTCATACTGGAATCCACGGCAAACAAGATCATCAACCTCGTGGTTCTAGATTTGACTCGCTTAGCCGGCGCTGATGAAGCCCGGCCCGAGTGCATGCATCCTGCAGTCACAGACCAAGAAGTTACTCAGCACTCTGACCCGCCGCGGTGGCTCAGTGGCTAAGGCGTTGCGCTGCTGAGCACGAGGTCGCGGGTTCGATTCCCGGCCGCGGCGGCCGCTTTTCTGATGGAGGCGAAAAGCAAAAACGCCCGTGTGTACGAGATTTCGGCGCACGTTAAAGATCCCCAGGTGGTCAAAATTAATCCGGAGCCCTCCACTACGGCGCGCCTCATCGCCTGCGTTGCGTCGGCGCGTTAAACCCTACAATCAATCAATCTACTCAGCACTCTGGCCTCTTCCATAGAACGTACTCCTCCCCGCACAAATCGCTACCGATTAACCAGGAAACATTACTCCGCGCCCTGTGGGCATACACCTTCCCACACAACGCCAGACTTCACCTCTTTGACGGGACACAACTCTCTCCATTGCGTTGCTTCTGTGGAGAGCCTGGGAACCTCATACACATAGTAGGCGGCTGCGACTAGTGTGCCGTAGATCCATCCAACCTTCACGTTTCAATACAGAATTGGGAGACAGCCATGGCCAGCTGCGGCCTGGAAGATCAGTTGTTCTTGATGGAAACGGCTGTCGATTCGGCCCCCTCGAATGAGGACGCCTCTCTTAAACATTGCCTCGATTGAAGGAAACTTCATTTTCTCTCTCTCTACAAGTGATCATTACTGCTGCTTGTGACTTCACTTGGCTATCATCTTTCCTAGAGCCCAATCGCTGTCACCAGTCGCTGAGGGGCCATTAGCAAGTTCCTATCTCCAGTGGTTCCCTATCCAATGTCGTCCTATACCCGCCGTCAAATGAGTCTTTACAGCCATTCTTTCTTTCTAACAGCTCTGTTAGCACATAAAAGATGAGCAGTAGGAAATTTTTCTAAATGCCACCTGCCACGCTTGGCAGTCGGAGCCACATACTCGTCACACTACCATAGAAAACATTTTGCGGGTACAGTTAAAGGAGCTCTTCACCACCTTAGATAAACTCGCCGCGGTGGCTCAATGGCTAAGGCGTAGCGCTGATGAGCACACAGACGCGGTTTATATTCCCGGTCGCGGCGGCCGCTTTTCTGATGGAAGCGAAAAGCGAAAACGTCCGTGTGTCCGAAATTTCGTCGCACGTAAAGATCCCTAGGTGGTCAAAATTAATCCGGAGCCCTCCACTATAGCGCACCTTGTCGTCGGCGTTGCGACGGCGCGTTAAACCCAACAGTAAAAAAATAAATAAATAAATAAAACTAGGTAAATAAATAAATAAAAGTAGCAAATAAATAAATAAACACTTTCGAAAACGCTTTGAATCTTCGTCGCATCTGGAAGCACTGCGAAAACTATAGCTATTGCCAGCACAGAGCAACAGTGCGTGATTTGCTCGTCGCTGCGGATACACTTAGGTTTCTGCTTCGCTTTTGTGGCTTTTTTTAGATGGCTATCAAATGCGTTCTATTCTGCAACTTAAGGAAAGCCGGCAAACAGCCGCTACACCGCTGTAATGACGTCATTCAGCGGTCGAAGAACGCGGAGACCGGGAAGGAGAGAAAAATATTTTGAGCAAGTTTCTATGTTATCTGACGAGGAGAGAACAGTAATTTTTGGCTGAGGCACATTGCGACCCCATAGTATAATGCGTTGGTTGACTACTTTCTGCAAGCACTCAAGATTTAGACAAAAGATGAAAAACGTGTTGCAGGGTCGCTTTAGTTTGGCGAAGACAAAATATTTGGACAAAGAAACCTTCATTATGAATTGTTGTTATGCCGATTTGATAAGGAAACAAAAAACAAGCACAAAAAATTAACAGAAAAAAACACGCCTGCTTTTTTTTTCTTCGAACCCGTTTGAACCTGTTTGAACCGGTTCGAACGGGTTCGAACCGGTTCGAACCGGAACGGAATGGGGCTCTGGAACTGAACCCGAACCGAACCCGAAAGGCTTGAACCCGAACCCGAACCGAACCCGAAAAAATTCCGGTTCGACACCCTGCCTCAAATACTGTTGACTCTGGCTAAGGACAGGTCCCGCTCTCCTTAGCAACTTTTCTGGAACATCGCAAAAGGCATTGACGATGTCGACTTTTGTCGTGCAAATGGCTGGGCAAACCGGCAGCACGCGACACGTATCAAATTCCATCTAAAAGGATGCAACTTGGGCCCGCGGAAAGAAGTATGGCCAGCTCCTCGTGCAAGCTCGAGCACGATTTGCTCAGAAACGAGGCCAGTAAACACAATGGCGTCACAGAGCAGGACGCTGTAGAAGGAAAAGGCCGTGTTTCTCACCCCGCTGCGGCCGAAGTCATGCTAGCGTAAAAAAAATACAACGTGGCTGTTCCTCAGTTTCACGCGTGTACGTTCGTGTAATGTCCACCCCAGCCCCGGGCCATGTAAATGATCCGGATGGCGACAAAAAAGATCCCGTCGGCCTTGAGAGCAATGATCGCACAGGACAAATACCCTGAATACCGTGCGGTATACACGTGTACCTTCAGTGCCCTTCGGCGCCGTGGCGGTGATGTCTACACTCACCCCACTTTGATATGGGCCGTAGCCGGCGCTTTGTCCGGAGTAGCTGCCCTGCGCGTATCCTCCGGGAGGTAACCCGGCGTATCCGCCAGCCGCCGTCAGTTGGCCACCAGTCTGTTGTGCGAAACCTCCCTGCAGAGGGTAACCGGGCGTGCCAGCACCTGGCTGCGCATAGCCAGCGGCCCCGGGAGACCCAACGAAAGGTGGCGCGCCTGCCGGTGCGCCAAAAGCCCCCGGTGGCGTTCCCAGCGGTGGAAGCCCACCAGACTGCGGACCCAGTGGCGGCAACGCAAGCGGTGGGCTGAAACCTGGGCGGCGAAACACAGAAATCCAACAGTGTGGTGGACTATATGAGTTATTCTGACGAGGCGATTCAATCACACTTCGCGAGGTTGTCCACACTTGTACGCTTCCTTTTCTGAGTTTACCTTATTGAGGATTCCTGCGCACATCGTAATTCACATGACCGATTTGTCGACATGCCTAACTTGGCTCCAACAAAAGCGTGCTGTTGCCGGCTGCTCTCGTGTTGCTGTCTAAAGTGCTCGCTGGTTGCACACGCAAACAGCGAGCAGAACACGCAACACACAAGCAAAACCGCCGAATGCCACGTATAAATAAACTCCCGCTAACTCGACCTCGGATATTTCGACTTTAGCTTCAGTCAGCCGCACTAAAAAAATCCCTTAGCAATTGAAATGAACAAAAAAAACATCGGGTTAGTTTGAACGGGGAAGAGCATCGAGTCAGTTAACTGCGCTACTTACACAATGAACGCGCGTGTTCCGTTGAACGCCCAGAGCACAGCCGCATTGAAAGCGTTGAAGGCCATGGCCATTATGCTGAGAGTGATTGCGCAGACGTCGCAACCATCTCCTTCGGCGTAAGGCCAATCAGTTTTAGCTTCTGCTGCTTGGCAAAACTTTTGCAGAGTTTTAATGCGACGTTGCACCACCGTTTTAAAATATCGTTTCCATTTGCAGCATGCGGAGTCAGTTCAGAGTTCTGAGTCCAGGGGCTTTGGCCCGGCCCGCCCCTAAGCGCCTTTGGAACCAGCACTGCTGAGGCTGGAGGAATACTTAGTGCATGCCTACCTTAAAGCACAGACGTGCCTCAAGGTATGTATTCCCGGAGAAGATGCTCTACTAGCATGGTCGTACCATCCGTCCTCCGCCTGGCGAGGAGCTTTGCGAGTACTTCCTTACGGACCACGCAATACAATTATTGGCGAGTGAAGTCAAATTCATACGCTTACATTACCATGGAAGATTACGCCCTCCTCCATTGACATCTACTAAAATATACACCGCCGCGGGAGCCGCATGGTCCCATTCCACTCTCCGT
Source organism: Haemaphysalis longicornis (assembly GCF_048455015.1). Lineage (NCBI taxonomy): Eukaryota > Metazoa > Arthropoda > Arachnida > Ixodida > Ixodidae > Haemaphysalis > Haemaphysalis longicornis. The sequence goes on along the minus strand of NW_027526203.1, from coordinate 242,339,455 downwards.
AAAAAAAAGTGATTTCGCGACGGAAAGAGAAAAGACAGCGCGTCTATGGCGATTATCTATGTTGATTTTGGTGACGTGGGGACATTGCACTGGTTTTTGGTTATTGCGCAGTAATAATGGTAACACATACCCTTCAATTGAGACCTCATTTTTTCCGCCGAGCCATGTCGTCGTAAGGGTTGCCAGGTGTTCCCGTACTCGGCGCTTAATTGTGAAGCCGTGGAAAGTAACCTACAGACAACAAACTCTGCCTAGTAGGCAGTCTCCACGCTTTCAGTTGGTCGCCGCCTCTAGTATTAGCTGTTACCTTAGAAGGAACTCCACGGAAGCGCACAATGCGACTGCTAGCGTCGCCTGTATAGTCCTGCATTACCCCAAGACAAGCAACATCACGGGTCGTGTGACAGGCTGCGATCTCTCGCTGTTTGTTCGAGTCGAGGGACAGCAGCAACAAACAGCGAGAGATACGATTAGCCGTTTCACTTTGTTTTCATGCCAAGGCCACCCACGCTTACGCGAGATTCTATTTTCATTTTCATTATCGCGCCACGATACCTCGAGGCGCGTCACGAACAGCAGCGCTGCAATGACGAGGGTAGGAGAGCAGTGCTGACACGCAATCCCATCCCATCGTAAGGCTACACCACAGTACCAGTCATTGTGCGGTGGTGCACCCTACTCAGGCGCCCACTGACCCGCCGCCGCTCTCAAAGCCCGGAACAAGGGGAGAGAAGTAGTAGTAGTAGTAGCACCCTTATTGGTAAGGAGGGCCAAAGGCCGGTTTAGCTAAGAGAAATGGTAGTAGGGGAGGGGAATCCAGCGTCTTTTACAGGGGCGTGGCAGCTTGCAGGGACCAGAGTCGACCCCAGCTGCACTGCCCATGCTAGGCCACTTTTGATGGCAAACAGCCCTATTTTGTGCAGTAGATGTTTCTCCATTGTATGATAGTCTTCTGGAGTGTTTGTGGGCGTGTGGAAAGATTTTATGATGTCTGAGCGATGTTGCGAGAAGAAGGAGCAATCCCGAACGAGATGGCTGAGGTCGGCATTTGTTTGGGTATTGCAGAACGTATATTTGAGCGGCAGATTGGGTGAGAGCCATTTTCGGATGACGTGCGGGGTGTAGGCGGCATTTGCTAGGAGCGTGTTCAGAAATACCTCACCGGCTCATGGCAGGGGAGAGATGCCGGTGAAGTATCCTTGAGGGGTGGTAGCGATGCAGCGCTTCCTCTTGTCGCGTTTATGTCGAAGTAACTGCAGGGAAGGAGGTAGCGGGGACGGAGTCGGCGGCTGGGAACCAGCGGGGGTGTAATCATACTGCTCTCCTGTACCGCAGAATGGTCGGCCTGGTTACCCGTGCAAGCTGTCTCGTGGCCGGGAACCCAATCAATCAGTACAGATACCCCGTTACGACGGAGTAGGGCAACATGGGTCAGGATTTGTTGTGTAAGGGGGTTGAGAGAGGATGGGTGTCTGAGTTCTTGAACTACGCCGAAGGAGTTCGTAAGGATGCGAATGTGGGATGGGGGCATCTGCGAGACGTCAAAGGTTATGTGGACAAGGTTGAGGCTAGCTGTGCCGCTGAGATCTGGGTTCTCCGAGCAGTGCCAAGCCAGACCGACGGTGTGGTCCCTGACGCTGGCATCCGTATAGATGTCAATCTCACCGGGAAAACGGGACTGATTTAGCTTTTGTAGGCGCTCTTTGCGCAGCGTGGAGGGACCGTGCGGGACTGATTTAGAAGGTGCATTAGGAGCGACGTCCGGGAGAGCCCATGGATTCATTGGGATTAGCAGATTGTGCACCTGGATGGGCCGTTGGTTGTCCCAATCAGAGCGCCAGTTCTTGCAGGGTAACAGTCCGCTTGAAGTCCGCTTGCATTCGAGTTGCCTTTATAAGATCGATGGGAGGGAAGTGGAGCAGCTTGTTCCAGTGCCGTAATTCTTGTATGCCGAGGTAGGCCGGTGATGGTTCGGAGTGTGGCTCTGTGAAGGGTGTGGAGAAACTTGAGATTAGTCTTGCTGAAGTCATATACGGGGGTACCATATGCGAGGGCACCGATGGCCACAGCACGAGCCATAGCAATGCATGAACTTTTTTGTCCACCGCTGGACTTGTTAGACAGGCGTTTAATAAGTGCAGCATCGGTTTCCTTTGCCTCTTCAATTTGGTTAGCCAGATCTTTGGACTGTTGGGACTGCCCAGCGGGATGCCAAGCAGCCTTATGTGGCCAGAAGTGGCACGGAATTTGCGATATGGAGGGTGGTTGGTTCCGTAGAAGGCGAGGACTTGGTTCAGGCGCCATCTCAAGCGACAGTTGAGACAGATGGTTCTCAAGGTTTGCGACGTCCGCCTGAAGTTGAGCAATCATACTGTCCGTGTTGTCGAAGTCACTACCTTCTGTCCATATCGTAATATCATCCGCGTAGACGGAAAAACGGGCTGATGTGTCTTGCTCGAGTTGACGAGCCATACGGGTCAACGCCAGATTAAAGAGGACTGGTCCGAGTATAGACCCTTGAGGCACTCCTGTGTCCAAAAAGTAGGTACGGGGTGACCAGCCCAGATGGGAACCGTTAAGTTTTATGGGTCTACTGTCGAGAAAGTCGCGCACCCAAGTTTTTTGGCTGGGATAAGCTTGAGCTAATTCCTCTAGAATGGCGGTTTCACTGAGTCTATCGAATGCCTTGCGGATGTCGACGGCTAACACGTAGTCTGGCAGGCCACGACTACTTGCTGAGCGCTTGATAACACGACGAAGAAGCCACAGGCAGTCGTGTGTACCAAGATGAGGGCGAAAGCCGGTTTGGGATGGGTAAAACCAAGGTTGAGCGTATTAGAGGTAGTATTGTAGTCGGACATGGATTAGACGTTCTATTAGTTTACGCAGAGTAGGAGTAAGTGAAATTGGTCGCAAGTTTGTGATAACATTTGGGTCTTTGTTTGGTTTGGGGATGGGATGGACGAGGGTGTTTTTCAGGTAATCAGGGACCTCGCTCATCTCCCATAGCTTGTTCACGTGGGTCAGGGTAAAATCGCCCATGTTTCGAATTTGTTGCCAGGTAATGCCGTCATGGCCAGGTGCAGAACGTAGTTTTCCCTGCATTATGGCCGCCCGGAGTTCTGCCCGAGGGAACGGAGAGTCGAGGTCCTCGCGTGAATCGGGGATTTGGATGACCGGTAGTTCGGGGGGGCTGGGTGAGCGATGCCGTGGGGAAGAAGGTAGTGATAAGTTGGTGCTCTACTGTGGCTGTATCGTCCGTCAGTGCAAGGGTAGAGAACAGTGGTTGGCGTTTTTTTTTTTCGATTTCCCAGTGAGGCCTCTAAATTCGCCACAGCTTGGAGATGCCATGTTCCTTGCTAAGTGATGAGCAGAAGGCATTCCAATGGTCATTGATTAATTGCTTCTGATACGAATTAATCAGTTTGTATTGATGCCTGATTCTCATCAGATTCCGATGGCGATGACCATTATAACGGTAGCGGTGGGTGAGCTGCTCAACTGGCTTTCACAAATTCGATAAATGCCCGTCAATGGCAGGGGTGCTTTAATCTTCAGTTAGGACGCAGTGCGTGGACATAAACGGCTACAAGTGCGATCGTTTATCGCAACTTCTGGAGCCCCTCAAGGGTGCGTCCTCGGACCGGTGTTATTTATAGTTTACATCAATGATATTTGTTGTGATATTAATCAAAACATTCCTGTTCCACTGTTCGCCGATGATTGTTTACTTTATCGTGAAATATGCAACCATAATGATCAAAAAAATACTCAGCGACGCTATGGCGTCTATTTCAAATAGGTGTGAAACTTGGAAAATGCAAATAAATAAAGAAAAAACGGTTGTTTTGCGAGTTACGAACAAAGTAAAGCACGTCCAAAATTTTGAGTACCAACTAAGTTCTACTGCACTAGCTACCGTTAAGAAATTTGAATATTTAGGAGTAACAGTATCGGAAGACCTCAACTAGACCCAACATATCATTAATACCTGCTCTACCGCTGAAAAAAAAGTTATGATTCTAACGTCGTAAATTAAAACTCGCTCCAGTCCCCGTAAAGTTAACAGCGTACTTCCCAATAGTAAGGCCTACCCTGGGGATACGCAAGCATCATACGGGACCCTCATCAAAAAGGACTAATTCAAAAAATCGAGCGGGTACAAAGAAGGGCGGCTAGATTCATTTTTTGAAAATATTCTCGTAATGATTCTCTAACACACATGCTGCAAGAACTAAATTTACAACCCCTCCTAGACCGCCGTCGCATAGCCAGACTTAAATTCTTGTTTTTGCTCTCCGAAAATACATTTAACTTTGATGCAGAGCAGTACCTAATTCACCGTCAAGTCCGGAGCCTAAGTGACCACCCTAGAAAATATATAGTTCCTCAATGTCGTGTGAACACATATGCATACTCTTTTTTCCCTATAACAATAAAAAACTGGAATGTATTACCGGATGCTATACGTGGTTCTGAAACTGCAGAACATTTTGAAAACAATGTTGCAAAATATTTCTAAGTGAATCTTCGTGAACGCTTGATTGCTTTTTTGTGTGTGTGCGTGTGTTCTATTGTAAATTTGAATGTATCTGTTGTAACTTGTACGTTGTAGGATGTAGTATTATGAAGTGTATTTCGTGATGAATGTGATGTAGCATGTAAGTAGTAGAATGCAGTGTAGTGATGTATTCTTTTTTGTATCGGCTATACATTTCTTCTTTATGCTTGACATAGCGGTTCTTATGTCAAATTTCTACCCCACAACCTGTAATGGCCCAATCGGCCAACAGTACCTGGAAATAAATAAATAATAATAATAATAATAATAATAATAATAATATAATAATATTAATAATAATAATAATAATAATAATAATAATAAAAACTAACACCTCCCCTCGCGGGAACCCCTGTGTAGATGCGACGCATAGGCGGAGCGGCGAAGGGACCGCGTTTTATAGTGCGCATAACGTTGAGGGGACTGCGTAAGCCGGTCCCAGTCGATGACGACGTTGGCGTACTTGTAAAGCGGCGTGGACTCTAGGTGTTTGAGCCAAGCGTGGATGTTGCTTCGCCGGAGAACGGCACACCGCTTATATGCGCAGCGCGCCCGAAGGACAGGAAACCGCGGAAGAGAGAGTACTGCACATGCGCCGGCCCCAGCGCGTCTGCCGCGGCTATGACGCAACACAATCCAACACAATCCACTTTAATCCAATCCAATCCAAATCCAATCCAATCCAATCCAATCCAAGCCAAGCCAATACAATCCAATCGAATGCCCCTCGCGAGAGAGTGTTTGCTATCGGAGAGGAGAGGGGGTGAGCGGCGGAGAGCGCAGCTGGCGCGGCGAGGATAATGGGGGAGGGGTGGACAACGCCGACGACGACGACGACGACGCCGGAGGGACAAGGCGAGTGAATCAGATGCTCTGCATCTAATAATAATAATAATAATAATAATAATAATAATAATAATAATAATAATCATAGCAGGTGACTTGTTCGGCCGTGTGCGAGGCCAGGGATGAATGCCGAAAGATCGTGGTCGTCATGTGCATTGAGAGCTTGCCGAAAGGCACACCAGTTTGTTCGAGTGATAGTTTTCGTCATGCGTAGTCGCTTGCCGCGTAATATAATAGATATAGGATAGTGGTCACTACCTCACGTTGTGCTGTACGTGGACCAACTACGGATGAGGCCTGCAGTGGTCCATGTCAGGTTAGGGATGGTGTCCCGTTGAGATGGATGAAGCCCCACCCTTGTTGCGCAGGCGAGGTCGTTAACGAGGTGAATATTTCATAGTTAAGCAATTTCCTCAAGAGCCGCCCCTCTCTTGTCTGTATTGGCATAGCCCCATGTGTGGCTCTTTCCATTAAAGTTGCCACCAATAACCATATCTGTGCAGGAAAATTGAGACGCAAGTTCACTTATCTAATTAAAACTAATATTGCAAGGGATCATGTAATGTGCCTGTATTGGCCGAGGCAACCACTATGGTTTTTCCACTAGGTAGTCGAGCATGAGCGACCACGACTACATGCTGAGTAGACGTGAGGCCCGGCACAATAACTTGTTGGCTACCGAGGTCTGCACGGACCAGTACGGCCGCATAGCCGGGTGTGAGGGTGGGTCCGTTTGAGTTACGATGCGATTTGTAGGTAATGCAGGGACTGGTGTAGGTCATGTAGCCGCGAACGTAAGGAGTTGTGCGAGTTTCTTGGGACAATATAAATAGCGGTTGAATTTGCCTAATGCGCTGTAACAATGAGATGATTCTGCTGGTAACTGCGGCATTTCCACTGCAGAATAATAGCAGTAGCCATTATTGCTGAATAAGGACCTTACGCGGGGGTTCCTCGGGAGCCTCTGTCGTGGTTAACCCTTCTGAAAAACGTAGCAGTAAGGCCGTTGTTTGTTGCACGTGACTTTCGAGAATACTTCGAATTTTGCCGATGTCATCTTGCCGTGTTGTACGTCCACGCTGAATGTCGGTTCGGATAGCGTGGAGAGACTGCTAGAGCTCCGGGTCGATCCTACTTTGTGATGTGGGAGTACGTTTGATGCCGGGGCTCCGGCTAGGCCGCGTATTGTTGCGCGAAGCGGGTTTATTGGGGTTCGTTTTGCTTACATTCTTATTCTTTGCGGCTAGGGCCTTTTTGAGTTCTTGTTTTCAGTTTTGAGCTGCTGGACTTCTTTCATTTCCTTTCATTTGTTTCCATCTTAAAGGCCCTGAGGGCATTACATAAGGGCTCGCGCGGCAGCCAGCTAGGCCAAGACGGCGGCGTAAGGGGGGGGCCTGTTGAGAGTCAGAAGAAACTTGGCTCTTGTTGGGTTGTCGCTGAGTTTCATTCTCACGTATTCTGTCCACCAAAGAGATGCCTTTGGTATAATCCTTAGCAGGTGTGTTATTTGAGGGGAGCCTGCTGGGGCAAGTTGGACTGACAGCAATGGGGCCTAATTTGTCACAGGCAGCACAATATACTGTCGGACCGCAATCTTCATCTGCATCATGTGGTCTACCGCAGGTCCTGCACACCATATGGATGGGACAGTACTTGGGCGTATGACCGATGCAGTGGCAGTTGTAACATACCATTCTCTTGGGTACATAGGGGCTCACTTTAATAATGGTTATGTATTACTTCACAGCTTTTGGCAAAGCTGGGGAGTTGAACGTGACTACCGCAAGGTTGGTTTTGCCGATGCGATGTGCCGAGAGAATTTCTGCGCGTTCACAGCGAAGCCGTTCAAAAATATCTTCGTTTGAGTCTCCAGGCCCAATTGCACTTACTCCTCTTGGTGTATTGGGACAATGCGGGGATTTCTTGACCTCAACTGGGATAGAGGTGCACTTGCCATTTTGTTTCATCATCATCATCATCATCATCATCATCACCAGCCTGTCTACGCCCACTGCAGGGCAAAGACCTCTCCCATTATTCTCCAATTACCTCGGTCCTGTGTCAACTGTGACCAATTTATCCCCGCAAACTTCTTGATCTCATCTGTCCATCTAACTTTCTGCCGCCCCCTGCAGCGCTTGCCTTCTCTAGGAATCCACTCTGTTACCCTTAATGACCAGCAGTTATCTTGCCTTCGCATTACATGCCCTGCCCACGTCCATTTCTTCTTCTTAATTCCTACTAATATGTCTTTAACACCAGTTTGCTCCCTGACCCACTCCGCTCTCTTCATGTCCCTTAGTGTTACACCTATCATCTTTCGTTCCATTGCCCGCTGAGTCGTTCTCAATTTAAGTTGAACCCTCTTAGTGAGCCTCCAAGTTTCTGCCCCGTAGGTGAGTACCGGTAAGATGCAGCTGTCATACACTTTCTTCTTCAGCGACAATGGTAGGCTGCTATTCATTATCTGAGAATGTCTGCCATATGCACCCCACCCCATCCTGATCCTTCTAATTATCTCTGCCTCATGGTTGGGATCTGGAGTCACAACTTGGCCTAAGTAGATATATTCGCTTACCACTTCCACTGCCTCGCCGCCTATCTGAAACTGCTGTGCTGTCCCGATGTTATTGATCAGTACTTTAGTTTTCTGCATATTAATTTTCAGGCCCACGGTTCTACTCTGTTCGCCCAGTGCGGAAAGCATGCTTTGCAATTCGTCCCCCGAGTTACTTAGCAAGGCAACGTCATCAGCAAATCTGAGGTTACTGAAGTATTCTCCATTAGCCCTTACTCCCACCTGTTCCCAATCCAACGTTCTGAATACTTCTTGTAAGCATGCTGTGAATAACATTGGAGAGATTGTGTCTCCTTGTCTGACACCCTTCCTTATAGGTATTCTACTGCTCTCCCTATGGAGGATGATGGCAGCTGTAGACCCATTGTAGATATCCTCTAGTATTCTTACATAATGCTCATCTACCCCCTGGTTCCGTAATGCCTGAATGACTGCTAGGGTTTCGACCGAGTCAAATGCTTTCTCATAATCTATGAAGGCTATATATAGGGGTTCAGTATACTCAGCGCACTTCTCTATCACCTGATTGATCGTGTCATTTTGTTTAATCGTGATTTAAATATAGCCAGGATGCGTGAGGCATGTTCGTCATCGTGAACTGTGATGTAAAGGCAATGGCCTGCAGCGTCGTACTTGTGAGAGGCTATCTAGGAATGAAAGGCTTGTGGGGCCGTAGTGCCTATAAGGTTAGCGAAAGCACTCTTACGTATTTAGAGAATGTTGGTTTTGGATAGTGACCTTAGCACGAACAGTGAGCGGGGTTGACTTCCGCGGTCAGTCTTGGTGACGGGTGTTGTTCCGGTACTCTTGTTGCGGTGCTGGCTGGCTGGGTGAACCGGGCCCTTGGTCGTGTTCCATTTCAACAGGTTCTGGTTGTGGGCCGGCATCAACAGAAGTGGTTGCTACTTGCAGCGAGAAGGTGGAAGGACCATCTTGAATAACGGAACCCCCGCCCAACGTTGGGGAAGACGCCGCGTTCGTCGGCGCTCCCAGCCTCGCGGGCCGGAGCAGTGGCGGGGGAACCGACGGTGTGGCGGCGGGTTAGGCTTAGCTTCACCCAAACAAGAAAAAGGCTATAACGGGCCCCAGAGGGGTCGTTGAGAGTCAAAATTGGTTGGCAGTCAAGAAAAGCTCGGAAAGCAAGGGGCATAATGTGGTAGGTCATTGAAACAGATAAAGAATTTGGAAAGACAGAAAGAAAGCGGAGAAAAATTGCCCGCCAGGTGTGTGTGCGCGCGCGTGTGCGTGCGTGCGTATATATATATATATATATATATATATATATATATATATATATATATATATATATATATTGGATTGCTCACCAATGTCCCTGCCACCACCGGGAAAATGAAAACTCTACGCCTATGCCATACCGTGCAACCTTATTCCAGCATCCGTAAAAGGCCTATTCAGACAAAAACTTTGAACGATGCAAAAAAATAATAATGTCAGGAAAAGCTATCAAAACAGCAATTTAGTTTTTAGAGAAATGTGTCAGTTGCGCAAATGGCCGCAATACTGCGAGGCTGGTGCAGTCGACCGGTGTGCTGCCTGCCCGAGGATTTCATACAAAAAGGACCTTGCTGAAGGCTTGGACGGCAGACTAGGCAAATTTCTATAGACCATAGCTACACGTGGGTCAAATGGGATATTTAACAAAATGCTGTTTTTAAAGAGCCCTGTATTTAATAAAAGACTTTATTTTAAAAGGGCCTTTTTTTTTTAAATAAAAGGCCCTAAGCCTCCAAGGCAAACGTGCGTACCGGCAAATGTGCGGAGATGAGACCCTGGAAAGAATGCTTAACCACTATCTAAAAATTCCCGCCCTAGAGTTTCAACCAATCCTTTTTTCACCTCTTTATTCATCAGCAAGTAACTCTGGTTCAAGATTTGTTCTCTGTGCTCTTTTTACGTCAGAAATTAGCAGCGAATGGCCTTTTTTTGTCGTAAATTTGGTTATTGAAAACACCGCGCCGGTGGCAGCCACCACTCTATCGCATGCGGCGTACAATCCGTCTACGCAGTCATGTATTCTCAGAGATTTGTTTTCACGCAAGCATGAGAAAGCACGGGCCTTTTTTGGCCCTTTTAAAGTTCGCGCTTTACCTCCCGATGAACTGTTGAATGAATAAGCCTGCTGGCCAGGAGGCGGGAAGCCCCCAGGCGGAATGCCGGAAGGTTGACCTTGGTAGTAATTTCCGGGTGAGCCTTGTTGGTAGCCAGGGGTGGATCCTCCGGGAGGGAAGCCGCCGACAGGGTATCCTCCTGGAGGTTGGCCCCCGGGAGGGTATCCTCCTGGAGGTTGGCCCCCGGGAGGGTAGCCCCCGGGAGGTTGGCCCCCGGGAGGTTGGCCCCCGGGAGGGTAGACCCCGGGAAGGTAGCCCACGGGAAGGTAGCCCACGGGAGGGTAGCCGCCGGGAGGCACGTGTGCCTCCGGGATGTTCATCACTCGAGGGGCCTCGCCAGGGGCCCACTGCCGCCTAATAGGTGAATGCGCATGAGAATATCACAAGCAGGGACGCAGGTATGATCCCAAGTTCATATTAGGCACGCTCAATAAAAAGTAGTGGACGGGATGGGGGAGGGGGAGGGGGTTGGAGGAGAGTCCTCAAGGAACAACTGCTTTCAAGCTTTCAATGCACCCAGTTTGTAGTGGTTTGGAAGTTGTACGGTTTTTTGCGGCACCTGATGCGCCTTGTAGACGCCTTGACACTCAGAATCGCGTCTGGCACTGCCAGAAGCAGCCCGGCTTTTCTCGGAGTCATCATCAACCGGTAGCAAGGCTTTCTTTGATTCCAATGTTCTTTGGTGCTTTTATCGGTAAGGATCCAAACGCGTACATTTTCAAGATTACATTCTGAACACGTTTATAGCTGGTAGCGATTCCATGACTACGCGCAGATTCGAATTGCCGTGAGCACTTCCTTTATGTCGCGTCTGCAAACATTCGACGAATTACGTATTGCTCAGCTAGAGGCGACATCAGGTAGCTGCGGCGCCTGCTGTTCATTTTTACCATTTTCTTGTTGCCAGCTCCTCCACTTGCACACAAACCCGTTCTAACCCGGCCGCACTGAATTGAGCTTTTTGGTTTGTAAGCGGGCATGCTGGCCTACAAACTTGCGGAACATTGACCGACATGCCCAATTGCTCTCATCTGTCCCCTTCACGTTAAAGGAGTACTGACACAAAAGCTAGGAGGCGAGATAACTTGTGCGATACATTGGTGTGAACACGCATACGTCGTCTGCAAAATATCAGCGGCAAATACAGCCTAGAAAATATTTAAAATCAGTTTTAAAGTGTGCGTACAGCAATTGAGCAGCCAGCGGAGGTTCTCGCGAGATCGACATCTACTTCGCTGCGGAGTAAATAAACAACATCCAAACACGTCACGGGTTTGTGTTGGCCGCCTGCGCACTGCCGATCCGATCGTTGGCGGCGGAGGCGTCGGGATTTCGTTGGCTCATCGGGCAGCTGGCCGCGACCTAAGTTCCACAGCGATTACATACACTATTTTTATCGTTTTTATTACGCTGGGCGCGAAAAAGCGCCGGGCACACGACAGGCGCACTGAGGGAGCCGCGTATACACCACCAGTACGGTCGCTGTGCGGGCGGCGGCCGCGAAGTGGCGCAGGCAGGAGCAGGTAGCTCGAGTGATAGTTTGTTACCGCTCCACTAAATGGCACTCATGGCGCAAATAAGGCAGGATATACGAGGAAGGAGGTAATAATGTGATAGCAGATTGCATTAAAAATCGCTAACTGCACCGCGTACGAGAGCAGCAATCGAATATCCGCCGCAGTGTTAAGCCTAACATCTGTAGGCGGACCTGTGGGCAGACCGGCCGGCTGTTCCCAGCGCGTGTCTTCCCACCAACTAACTGACTGCCTCTATCGTCGCGTGTCCTTCTCTAGCCGCAGCAGCAATTTGCACTCGCAACGCCTGCTTCACGTTCACGGTCGCTTTTTTAAGCGGCTGACGAGATCACTAGGTACGACTGGTAAAACTGCCGCCGATACGGAATCAACAGTGCTACGGCAGCTCTACTCTGTGATATCCGTCCGACAGTCACGTTTGTTTATACAAATTCCAACCTTTCGCGGCGCCCGCTGAAACCGAAACTGCAACTGGCTGCATTAAAAACGTCTTTAATTAAACAACCATCGCGCAATGAAGGAGATGACATTTCCACACGTGATAAAGAGGTCATTAGCTACTTATCGCAAAAAAAAAAAAAAAAAAACAAGATGCAAAATCGTGTCAGTGCCCCTGGCCACGGCCTCCGCGATCGGCTGCCGGCGGCGCGCCGTCGCCGGCAGCCTATCGCTGATGCCATGCCCTGGTAGTAAGGCAGTAAAGCGTCCTGTAATGTTCACCCGCAGGGCTGTGGTGACATACGTAGAATTAAAGAAACACTCAAGAGCACGATTTATCCCCAAACTGGCAAAATAATTGCCGGTTTAGCTTTATCGAACGCACTTTCTAACAGGCTGCTTCGGCCCGTAAGGATTGCTTGCTCTCTGTAAGCAGTCCTTGTTTCCGAGGTAATTAATCGCGTAAAGTAGAGAGGGATGTGTAAGAATGAGTAAGCACAATTGCGGAGCATTCTAGGAGCTTTACAAACTCGATAGGCGTCCCCCCCCCCCCCTGACAACGCCAAAAGAAGTAACACGCCACAAAGGCAGCCATAGAGGCAAGCATTCTGTTTCGTTGTTAGGGCTGAATTGCTGAATTTAGCTTTAAGAAATCCCCGACGGACAAATATTTAATACGCAATACTTTTTTCCATTTACAGGCCGCTGTGAATAGTGTTTTAACAACGATGTTACAGTTTTTACGGCCACATGCAACTTTTGACCTTGCAAGCGAGCAATTCCAAATAAGAATGGAACACCTAATTTTCCAGCATTCCCATGACACCAGGCTCGATGATGTGCGGCTCGCATAGACGGTATAGCGCCAAACTTCTCTTTGGCATATCTTAGTTTCGGCCGGCTTATCTTCGCATGAAACTCTTTGGGAAGTCGTGCTAGCCCGGCTCCGCCAGGGAACGTGACGCCGACGTTATTCACCGAAATTGGCCAATCTCATGTTGCTTATGCGATTGCCATAGAGTTTCATACTGTTTCATTAGTATGAAACTCTATGGCGATTGCGGCTCACTCGTGGCCGCCACCTGGCCGTGTGTAAAGTGGCCCAATCGCTTCTTCATCGCGCCTTCATCCGCCAGGTGGCGGTACGGGTTCCGCGAACGTAGAGTTCCTGTATATAGCTAGCTCCCCTAGGGGAGCAGAGTTGCGCGTCCATCCGCCAACTTAAAGGGACACTGAAGTGATATGTAAACATTGCGGGATTACTAGCGCAAATTGTTGTCCGGAGTCCCCAGGCCATGTTTCGACCACTCTAGGCGCGTTTACGCGATTTTATTTAGTAGAAAAACTAATTCGAAAACGCTGTCCTCCTCTCTTTACGCTCGCCCATTTTCTGTGGCGTTTTCGTGTGACGTCAGGAGGGGATGAGCTGGCAATTGGCTGCGCCACGGCTGCGCTACTGCACGGCTCCCCGGCCGACAGAGTCAGTCGGCCCAGCGTTTCGTCCGCCGGCCGCCGGCGGGTCGTCGCAATCAAGGAGGTTAAAAAAAAATGCTTGGCCGCAATTCGTTCGCTTAGTTGAAACGAAGCCAGGACACGTTTGTGAATGGAAGAATGTGCCTTTCTTTACTTGGTTTGTTTGTACACTGTATCTAGCTCCAAGTCAAGGTCGCTTCACACAAGCGCTGCACATGCGACGCTTCGCTGACTGGTACGCCAGTAGGAAAATATAAGGCCTCTTGAAGGCGGGAGAAGAGTCAGCGAAGTCAATATAGGTACTAAGCAAATAAAATCAACTGATATTTTTACCGTACAGCGTAAAACTAGGGCGCGGGAAGCACTTTTTTGCGCTGGGCGAACAAGCACAGCGGTCAGCAGCACGACTACGCATCTGCGAACGCTTTTCCGTCTACGAAATGCAATTGCTAGACGTGAGCTACTGTGGAAACTCGGGCGACGCTTACTGCACGATCGCAGTACAACAAATAGTCACCTAAGCGGCTTGAAATGCCAAAACTAAATAAAAGTGTAAACCGGTTGTACAATATATACCCTATATTAGCATGGCATTCCCGTCACCGTCCGCCGGCCCGTCCGCCTACCGCACCCTTCTGCCCACGCTCCCCACCGGAAAGCTCTGCGAGAACGCGTTGTTCCTACACGGAGATCCGTCGGCGCGGCCCTACGGGGTCGAAGACTTCGCATCTGCCCTCGAGAACATCACAGACTTGAGGGCGATCGAGTGTCTCGGCCCCTTTCAGTTCAACCACGTATGGATGGTCACCTTCAGAGCAGAAAACGAGATGGAAGCCTTGGCAGCACGGACCGAGATTGTGGTGAAGGGAAGGCGATGCCTGGTCATCAACCCGAACCAACGCGAAGTCGCCGTTAAGGTGCATTGGCTTCCACCAAGGGTGCCTGACGAACCGATCGTGCGGCAGCTGGAGCGCTTCGGCCGTGTGCAACGAGTTGAGCGTGATGGCTGGAGAAAACCCGGGCTCGCGCACATGACCGGCACGAGCAGGGTGTATCACATCATCCCGTCCAGCCCCACGTCGCTGGAGGACGTACCGCACCAGGCGACCGTGCAGGGGTGCCCCATACTGATAGAGGTAGCTGGTAGGCCAGCACTGTGCCTTCGATGCTACCACACCGGACACTATCGTAGGAGCTGCAGAACGCCGTGGTGCCGTTCGTGTCGCTCCTTCGGCCACGACCACGCAAACTGCACGGTCTCGTACGCCGCCAGAGTCAAGCAGCGAGCGTCCGCACGGCCTCAGTTGGAGGAATACATGGACGCGGACGACATGGCGGCCATGATGAGCAGCGCAGATCAAGAAGCAGCAGAATCCAATGCAACGGCAACCGACGAGACCAGCCCGCCCCCCTCTACATCTCCCCCGCCGGCTTCCGAAGTCCCCACAGCAGAGGAATGCAGCAACCCCGAGGAGGTCAAGGAGGCTACGGGAGAGGAGCGAGAGGGAAAGGAGGAGCAGCCACCGCCGGAGGACCTTTTGGCGTGCGTGGACACAATCCAACCAACGCCCCCCTCACCGGAGGGTCCCGGCGCCGTGGACTCCTAGGAAGACAGCAAAGAACCTGAAAGCAAAATTGTGACGCGCCGAAAGGCACGCGGCAGGGCTGGAAACAACACCGGCCAGGGAGAAAGCGGGTCAAGGAACCCCGAGGGACCGAGATAAAAGCAGTCGAGGTGAGCGCCTTTCCCACAATGAGCCTCCCCCAAACCATTTTAAAACTAGCCACGCTTAACGTAGTCAGCCTAGTCTCCGCAAAACGGAGACTTTGGCTATTAGAACTTCTGAATCAGGAAAAAATTGATGTAGCCTTTCTTCAGGAAACAAAAATCGGAAACCCAGACGATGCAAAAAATTTTGTACGCCTGTTCGGCAATCAGTTTTGGTGCTTTCACACTCTGCCCGAGACCCGAGCAGGCGGCGCAGCCATTCTCGTTAGGAAAAATGATTCGGTCAAAATCGTCGACTGCGAATTGGGCAAAGATGGCCGTTTCAGCCTAGTGGACGCATTTGTGGGAGGGGAACTCACCCGTTTCCTGTGCATTTACGCTCCCAATGACCCACCATCACGAAGTGAGCTCTTCACCGCCACCCGCCCTCTTTTGAATGTCCCGTGCACAGTGATATTCGGAGGTGACTTTAACTGTGTGACGGAAAAAAGTGACAGAGCGGGTGGGTGCAGCAGCACCGATGCCTCGTCGCGAATTTTAAAGTCAGTAGTTCGTGACTGTGACCTGACCGACGCGGCCTCGGGACGGAATTGGGCCACCCCACGATACACCAGATGGAGTGGTGCGTCTCAGGCCCGGCTGGACCGGTTTTATATCTCAGGAGACTTACTTTCACGAATACAAGACTACGCCGTGACACCCGTCCCACTGTCTGACCACGGCTTAGTGACATGTGAAATTAGGTACGATGTAAACCAAAAGCATGGCAAACTAAATCCCCGTTGGATAATGAACGCATCGATCATGCAAAACCCAGAATTCGTAGAACGCGTGCGGGAAGAAATAAAATGCTTGGGATCCCGCACGATAGGGGCTAGCGAGTGGGAATCTTTCAAAACTAAAATCAAAGAAGTTGCAACCACCATAGGCAGGCGAGAGGCCGCGCGTGGAAGAGCTACCCAAAACCGCCTCATGTCAACGCTCCGAGACCTCATCGAGGCGGATGAAGAGAGGCCTGGGGAATTTCGCGAGGACATCCGCGTAACTAAAAAAGAGCTTTTCAACGAACTGGAACATCGCTACTGGGGTGCCTTGGTCCGCAGCAGGGAGCAGAGAGTTGAGCAGGAGGCACAGCCCTCGAAAATCTTCCGCACGCTCGAGAGAGAGAACGCTACGCGGAAAAACATCACCGAGGTTCAACACCAAGGGCAGCTCGCGCGGGGACCGCGTGAAGTGGCAAGCGCTTTTGAGGACTTTTACTCCAGCCTGTTTAATTTGCAGACCGGTTTGGACCCCGTCCCCGAGGAAGTCCTTAGCGAGCTCCCAAAGATATCGGAGGAATTGAGAGATTTAATTAACTCTCCAATAACTGCAGCGGAGGTAGAATCCGTAATTAAACAGCTTCCCAGAAACAAGTCCCCAGGTCCAGACGGGATTGTCTCAGAATTTTACATGACTTTTCAAAAAGTATTAAGTCCGGTACTCGCCTCAGTTTTCGAGGACACAATGCACAAAAAGCTACTTCCTCCTTCCATGCGAAATAGCCACCTGGTCCTCCTGCCCAAAACACCACAATCCGGTCCAATTCCAAGCACATCCGATTTCCGCCCGATTTCCCTTTTGTCGTCAGACTACAAAATCCTGGCTCGGATACTGGCTCATCGACTCGAAACGGCCCTTAGTACGGTGGTGGGCCCACACCAGACTTGTGGCTTCAAAAGGCGAACAATAAATTCCAACCTTCACTGGATGAGGACCGCTTGTGAGGCGGGAGAGCTAGGGCTAGCACCACTGGCTGTGCTACAGCTCGACCTTAGGAAGGCATTCGACAGGGTACAACGGCCTTTCCTGTTCACACTCCTCAGACACTGCGGAGTAGGAGACACCATGATGGAGTGGATCCAGATATGCTACACTCAAATCTCGACGAGCATAATCGTTAATGGGCAAGTAGGAACCCCCATCAGGGTACAAAACTCTGTCCGCCAGGGCTGTCCAATGTCTCCACTACTTTTTGCTCTTTACCTGGAGCCGCTGTGTCGCATGGTGGCTGCGTCCACCAAAATCGAAGGACTCGTTATGGGCGGACGGGAACTCCGAGTGTTGGCATATGCCCACGACGTTGCCCTTATCTGCACAACAGCTGCCCAAGCCGGAGAAGTCCTCCGACTGGCACATCAGTTCTGCGGTTTCTCCGGTGCAGAGCTCAACCTTGAAAAATCCGAGGGAGCCTGGTTGGGGTGCTGGGAAAGAAAGCCGCGCAAGTGCTTCAACATGCGGTGGTCGGACCGCGTTGAGACATATCTAGGGGTAAAGATCGGAGTGGGCCAGGCGGTGGCGCCTCGATGGAAATCAAAAGTTGACGCGGCCGAATGGAAGCTTCACCCCTGGAGGAACCGTAACATATCCATTTACGCAAGGGCCCTCTTGTGCAACATGGTAGCCTACCCCGCAATTCTGTACGCAGCGCGCATTACCACCATCGATGCCGGCTCGATACAGAGGCTACACCGGTCGTGGGCAGTGTTCGTTTGGCGGTCGCAATACGAGCCCATGCGCCGTACCAATCTCTTCTGGAGCGTGGAGGGGGGTGGAATTGGACTGATAAACGCAGAACTCAAGCTCGTAGTCCAGCGCTTCCTTTTCTTCCGCGACCAGGTCGACCCGTTTCTTCAGGCGGCCATCCAAAGCCTAGGCTCCTTTCACTTGCGGCCGTGGCTTGCCACATCAGCGCCTGTCGATCATGGCTCTCGCATCACCGGGTTCTACAGGGAGATAGCCAGCGCGGTGGCTTCACTTCAGACGTGTTTTTCTTGGGAATACCTGCTCGCCGTGAAGCCGCGAAAGTTATACTGGGACCTAGTTGCTCAGACACTGCCACCACCCCTGTACCGTCAGCCACCGGTCCCTCAGGGTGGAGGCGATGTGCTCAAGCGGGTCAGGCAATCCCCCATCCCAGTCGGCACAAAAGATTTTTTCTTCCGTTTCCACGCGGCAGTGTTACCAGTCATGGCGCGTCAGCAGGAGCGGGGCTTCTTCCTCCCTGGGGCGCCGGATGCCTCCTGTGTGGCAAACCGGAAACCGCAGAACACGCATTCCTTGACTGCAACACGGCGATGTATTTCTGGCACGAAATACAATCGTGCTTCAGAACGTCGTGGAACATCACTTGGCCGGGCCTCAAGTTCCTGTGCGTGGACACAGAGCACCCCGCTTTCCGTGATTGTGTCCTAGCCATCGGACTACACGCCCTCTGGAAAGCGAGGGTAGAAGCAGTGGAGTGCGCCCTCCGCCCACAACCCGCATGGCGACACTTTCTGCGGGAGGTCCAATGGACGGTCAGCGCATTGGGCACATCTGACTGCGACCTGGAACTGCGAAGGAAGCTCGCCCGAGGCAGCCATGCGCTGAAGCGCTACAAAACAAATGAGGAAAGGCGCAGGCAGGGAAACGCCTAAGCCATTAAAAGAAAAAAAAAAGGGGGGGGGGGGGGGGGGGGGCTGGAGCGTTTAACGGGCCAGCGTATCTACGTTGACCAAGTCCCCTTGAGAAACAGGAGAGATAGCGCCGGCCAATAGAACGCACACAATTCCTTCAGCCTTTGTTTTTGTAGAGCCTGTGTTGCTGTTCTCATTGTCCTTGTATTTTTGTTTTCGTGTCTCTGTGCCCTTTTTATTTTTATTTTTTTATTTTTATTTTTTTTTCTACTCCTGGTTTCACGTTCGTTGTCATCTTACCCCCCAAACATGTAACCGACACATCCACTGTTAGAGCTGCTCCGGAACCATGTGTAACACTCGGCATGACGTGTATATTTATGTGTAAATAAAGTTATTGTTTCAAAAAAAAAAAAAAGCGCTCCGTGGCCTAGCAGTCTGGGGCGCTGGGAATTCAGCCCAAATGTTTTGCGAGTCACGAGTTCGAATCCCCGCGGGTACGTGCTTTTTTTTTTTTGTAAGTTAACTTTTTTGTTTTCCGCCGATGTTTTCTATATTGAGTTCACCTTTTTTGGGGCCGCAACGTTAATGGCTACACGAACTAGTTCACAAAACGCGCACAGGCTGGCACTGGCGCGCTAGCGAGTTCTCGTTGGCGTGCTGTTGCCATAAGCACCGACTGCTTGCAGGCAGTGGGCACAGGCCAGAATGAAAAGACCCTTGGCCTGGTGCGAAAACGCTTTTTACGATACAGGCATGAGGGAGGCAAGCTCCAAATATGGGGGAAAAGCGCATGACATTTGGGCGTCTGCGGGTACGCGGAGGGCGTTCATGCACTGCGTAGGTCTCGGCTAGTGAATGCTACGACTACAAGCCGTCCTGGGAGGCTTATCTTGTGCATTTTACAGCCGACAACATGGCAGAAGCGTGGTACGATGATTACTGAGATATTGAGAATGCCCATCCAACAAAACCATTGGTTATGTTTTACAGAACCGAAACCGAAACCGAAACTTGTGTGATTGCTAACCTTGGGCATCGTCCAATCACGGCGCCCCTCCTCTCAACGTCACAGCCTTAGTTGGTGCGGCCGCCGCAAACCGCGCATGGTAGTTTTTCTTCTTTCGCGCTTTGTAAAATAATTACCGATTTGTCAACCGGATAAACGATGAAAAGTGTGCTAATTTGAGCCAGTCTACGCAGTGCAAGCAAAAACGGGAGCTTGACAAATTCACTTCAGTGTCCCTTTAAGTTCAAACGTCGTGCCGCCACGCCAGTGACAGCGGCGGCGAGGTGTCGGCGCATGCGTGTGCCGCCAGCTGCGGGACAGCGCGACTGCGGGGATAGTCGGCTGCTTATCAGCTGAGCGGCCACTGCTTCAGCAGCCACCGCAAACATCGCCGGTCACTTGCGCAGAACTGACTGAAAACGGTGTCTTGTGTTCAGCACTGAAAGCGGGCTTTCCTGTGGTAAGGTGGAACCCGCGGCATGTGGCAACCAAACGCTCAACTCTTGCGCTACGCGATATGCAGGAACTCTACGCGCACGCCTCCGTTCCCTCGTCTCCTACCACTCGCCAGGAGGGTTGCAAGTGGGCTAGTTGGAAATATATTCTTTGATGGAACCAGCGCAAACTTAAACACAAAGGAAGTGGAACACGAAGTTGTATCAACGTGCGTTTGAAATAGCATGAATTGTCATTAGCCCCCCCCCAGTGGCTAAGGCGTTGCGCTGCTGAGCACGAGGTCGCGGGTTCGATTCCCGGCCGCGGCGGCCGCTTTTCTGATGGAGGCGAAAAGCAAAAACGCCCGTGTGTACGAGATTTCGGCGCACGATAAAGATCCCCAGGTGGTCAAAATTAATCCGGAGCCCTCCACTACGGCGCGCCTCATCGTCCACGTTGCGTCGGCGCGTTAAACCCTACAATCAATCATTAGCCCCCCCTCCCTTATCATCCCCTCTTTCTTCGCGTTGTACTAAGTGCCACGAATGTAAACCTAATTTTCCTGCCACTGACAGTTCCTTTAGGCATCATGAACAAACGTAACGCGAAATTATGGAAGCGTTCCACATAGCAGAAATTTCGAGTAGACAAGTGTGTCATCCAAGCAAGCGTGCGTCTTTATCCCAAAGAGATTGCATATCTGCCCGGGCCTCGACTGTAGCCGGTGTCTACCTATAGTTCATTACACAAGCTAGCTGCAACACTGCGGAGGCTGCATTCTTGTCCCCCTCAGGGCGCCTAACTCACCGCGAAGGAAGCGACAAAAGGCGCCGGGGCCTTGCGGTGCCGCTTGCCGAGAGGGGAGAAGGGAGTGTCCTTTCAGGACCCCCTTCACGGCGAGTTAGGCGCCCTCAGTGGGCGCACTATTGATAACAATGTAGCCTCCACAGTGCTGCAGCTAGCTTGTGATATGAACTATAGTTGCCTTATCACCGTGGCTTTTGTAAGCTTGTTTTGCTCATGCGCAGTGTTTTCTTTGTTGTTTTGTGTCGTGTTTATATTCTCCCTTCTTGATAATAAACTTTAGTTTTTAGACCAGCGGCTGTCCTTGCTTTCCACTTCCTCTGTCTTTGTTTAAGTTCTCGCTGGATTCCTCCAAGAATAAGCCTATCTCTCCCCTGCCGCCTATCTCTCCCCGCCATCGGGCCGCTGCTCCGTGCCAGGCGGTTGCGGATGGGGGTGGGGTTTGAGCTCTAGCTTTCAAGGTCAAAACTGTTCACCCCACGAAGAGCGGCCGATGTAGCGTAGTGTTGCTTTCGCTACAAAAAACAAAGAAAACGAGCGCCCGCCCAAAAGTAAAACCCAAACGCCGGTGCTTCCTGTTTCGACGTGAAGTGTAGAAACAAGGCGCATGAGTACATCCTAGAATAGAAACGCGTCACATGATAAGAGTGGAAGAGCCACTGGCGGCGCTATGGCGTTTTCGCCGTCCATCAGGCGACGAATACTACAGCAAATGCGCATCGGAAAGCACTACAAACAGAGAAGTTGAAACTGTTGCCTTCTCACACAAACTAATCAACACCTCGAAGCCGCAGTAACGCTTTCACGACCACATATGCAGCCACACGTAGGTGTCCCCTGCAAGTTTTTGTGAAGTGTTTTTTTTTTGTGTGTTTTAAAAAAAGCCAACAGACGAATCTCTTTCACGTGATTATAATTTCAACTACTACAAACCGCGAAGTTTCCAACCTGCCCGAGTCATTATGGATCAGGTGAAACTGCTGCTGCTGCTAACACAATCCCTGAAGTCCCGGAAGCAAAAATTTCTTGTAAGGTCGCAACAGCGTAAACTGACATCAGGCAGGTCGCCCAAAGTGTAAGTACATGGTTACTAAATTTGTGAAG
The DNA here is from genome assembly GCF_048455015.1 of Haemaphysalis longicornis. Taxonomy (NCBI): domain Eukaryota; kingdom Metazoa; phylum Arthropoda; class Arachnida; order Ixodida; family Ixodidae; genus Haemaphysalis; species Haemaphysalis longicornis. Next base: position 242,317,377 of record NW_027526203.1, on the reverse strand, counting down.
ACTGATAAGCGTGTTCTGGCTGACGCAAGCCCGTCACTGCTGCAAGATTACTGACTGGAATGCAGGTTGAACAAAAAAACTGCGTATACCTTAGCGGTTAGTCCTACCGAGACTCTCCAACCAAATACAACTTTTAAAATCCGGCCTGCACTCCAGCCACAAGGGAACTGGAGGAAATGGAGTATTCGGAAAGCATTGGGGCAGATGGGAGAACCGCCCGTGGCACGGGGGACGATTTCGAACAGCCCGCGCGCCGAGCCACAATTCATTTTTGTGCGCTGGCACGATCCTGACAGACTAGTCGGCTACAGCAGCTTAATTTGGGGGAGGTTTGTTTTCTTTTCATTTTAATACTAACACTGAACCCCAGAAGACAGAAGTAGTCACTGCACGGCACCGAATGTTTAGTCGGTGCCACAGCGCATGCGCGGAAGACCGGAATCCTGCTGCACAGTGCGGTCCACTGTTAAAGGGAATAAGAAAGCTCGTTTCAGAGCGTACAGATGCCGTCAGAAGTAATTGGAGCACAGGAGCTGCGGCCGAACCGCATAGCAGCGCCGTGTAGCTGCACCAGCGGTAAAAGAAAGGAGCAGAAGACGCATGAGCGCCTGCCGACGGTGATAGCCCATCTATACTTCTCAACCCACCTCTTTTAACGCGGCTTCGATCATTATTCGCAGCATACTGGTCCCAGCGATGGCGCTGATAGCAGAGGCGGTATCTGGCAGCGTCGCTCACACACTTTCAGCGCACGCGCGGTTTGGAGAAGCGTCGCAATCGCAGGGATCTGAAGTGACAATTTTTCTTTCTAATATTTTTAGGGGGTCTGCTATCAGCGCCATCACCGAGACCAGTATGCTGCGAGCAACGCTGGAAGCCGCGTTAAAAGCGAAGGGTTGAGAGGTATCTATAGAGGGGCTATCGGCATCGGCAGGTACGCATGCGTGTTCTGCTCCTTTCGTTTGCCGCAGGTGCAGCTACACGGCGCTCCTATGCGGTTCGGCCACAGCTCCCGTGCTCCAATTACTTTTGACGGCACCTGTAGGTCTCCTACCGCAGAGGCACAGGTGTACGAAAAGCAGACGGGTGTGCATCAGAAATTTGCTCCTGAGCCCGGTCTGTTCTCTTTAACAGTGGACCGCACTGTACATGTAGGTGCAGTGGTGCCAACAGCTTTACCGGGTGCCGTACCGGAACCGGTACGCCGTTCTTATACCCGTCGAACTGGGTTGTTTTTAACATCTAATAAGGATTTCATAAGTACCGCATTTTTGCGATTCTAAGCACCCTCCCCTACTTTCTGGGGAAAAAAAATTGGAAAAGTTTCCATGCGAATATAAGCACCCCTTTTCTGAGCAATCATCGCAAGGTGTATTTTAGACTCGTGGAAGCGAGTCCGAGATGGCGTTGTGGCCAAGTCATTAATGAAGTTTTCAATTACACACCACTTCAACGGAACAGACGACGACCTGCTCGGGGATACCAAGAGCGTCGGCCCAAGCGGCACAATGGACTAGAAGTGTAGTGAGGGTGACTATTATATGGATCAGACGTAAGCGGTGGGTTTATTTTCTGTTCCTTTTTTCTTTCGAATGTTTGCCAAATAAAGCATTATTTATTTCGCCCGTCTCTTCAATATACGGCCTAAAAATAAAGTGGCCGGGGGGGGGGGGGGTAATTTAGGGTTTTTGAATCTCAAGGCTTTCGCAGTTTAGGAGCAATTTCTGAACTACTATGACGAAATAACTCATAATTCTGACTGTCTGCGCTACAGAAAAACTTAGTTGACGCGTAATTGAATGGACATGCACTTAAAAGCGCGAGGAAGCGTTATGATGCAGCTCGTTGTAGCTTGTTTCGTTTGACACCCTGGCACATCCATTTGAACTCGGCGGAAAGTACGACCATCTCCTACAGGAATAAGATACGTATGCTCCAATATCAGTAAGGTAAGGAACGCACCCCTAATTTTCTTGCAATATGAAGTGAAAACACGGCAAGCTTATCCAACCCACCCACAATCGCATCGTGCTTGCCACAGAAAGTCTGGCGGTAATTTACACGATGCAAAAGCGCCAAGTAAAAATCCAGACACACGATATCTCTCATACATTAGCGTGAGCGACTACAAAGTGAAGACGCGTTTAGTAAATGTGCACTGCTTACCAGGAGGCCAGCCTTCTTCTAATACTTCTTTGTTCCGTTGACTGGTGCGTACCCACTTTAGCAGTTAGGGCCTCAGCAAAGAAAAGAAAGACGTTTATATCAGGGTTACACATGAAAAAGAAGTATCAAAATTTTTTTAGCGTTTATTTTGCCACAGGGCAGAAATAAACGCTCCAAAAAAAGTATCAAATCATGGTTTACGGGCAATGCGAGTGTCCTTTTTATTTCCCCGATGCAGCAAGAGCTCGTTTTGTGGGATAGCTTTTTTCGACGTGGCTTTCTAAGCTTGTTTTTCTTCGGTCATTGCGGTGATGATTATTGACTTGTATTGAGGAAACATATTTACGAGCGAAAGTGTCACACATGAACGACACAGATAAAGAAAATTGAACCGGGTGCTTAAGTCTCCTCATGTGGTTTGAAGACGAAAAGCTAGCGATCATCAGACCTGTTTGCTGGTGCATCGTGTTATCTTGCTTCATCATCATCATCACCAACCTATGTAGGTCCACTGCAAGACGAAGGCCTCTCCCATTGACCTCCAACCGCTCCTGTCCTGCACTGCTCGAGTCCATTCTTTACCCCCAAATTCGCTTATCTCCTTCCTCCATATCGAGCTAACCACATGATCAGCGCAAGCCCATTTCTTTTTATTTTAGCTGCGATATCATCTACTCCAGTTTGCTCCCTTATCCAGATAGCTCGTTTCCTGTCCCTAAGGGTTACTGCTAGCATTTTTCGGCCCCAATCCCTCGCAATATACACTCCTACTACCGCAATGGCCGCCGGACTTATTGTACTCGATCCCTTACTGCGCAATACGGTGTTGCGACGTTGTCATCCCACCGCTGACAACCCGTTGTTGCATACGGGAAGGCGTACCCGAGACGAGCTCCGTCACCTCCAACATGTGTGTGGTAGAGTGGCGCAGCGAGCGGCTAGCCAATGTTGCTGCCTCGAAGAAGCCCAGAAGCTGAACGCAAACGTAACTTGTTTACTGCATGGCGAGAGATGGACCGAAGCCAGACAAGAGCAATGCCCCGACGGGCGAGGTTACCGTACAGGACTCCAGCAGAGGGACAGCATTGATTCACTGCTCAAACAGGAATGAACTACAGTGCTTGGGAAGGGGGGGGGGGGGGTATTTATACCCAAAGCGCCAACGGCCAAACAAGCGGTCCCTCTAGATTGTGCACACTACACGAACGGCACACACACAACACTCTTTCCAGAGTTCGTGAGCGGTCGGTCGTAGCGGCGCACGCTGAGTCCGAGAGAGGGGAGAGAGGAGGTCCCCGCAGCGGCTTCCGCGTCCTTCGGACAGGTTGAAGCCTGCCTCGTCTGCTAACGCCGAAGTTTGAATCGCGCCGATAGCGAGGCGCCTGCGATCCAGTCATGTAGCGACGCGTTTGGCTTCGTCGGCTGCAAGCGTGAGTCACCGACAGGGAGGCCCGGGCCTGCTTGAAAGGCGCACGTAGTGGAGGCTTCGCCACACAGCCGAGGAGTGTTGCAAAAAGCACTGCGGAGGGCTGATTCGTAAGAACGGGAACGACCCCACCGCCCTATACACAGATCCTACCCCCGACCCTGGTCGCGCTGGCCCCGTAGCCTGTGCAGTTACGCATACTGGCCAATGCACTAATGCCACCACTACCACCCCCACCTCAATCGATGTCGCAGAGGAAAGTGCCCTTGCACTGGCCGCCACTTCTTTATTATTATTTTGACAATAAAAAATTAGCAAGGTGCTGAGGCAAAAGGCCACTGTAATAGTCGCCTGACTAGGCCCCTAGCACCTGACAGCGCATACGACAGGAACAGAAGCAACTATTCGTCTCTCAAATAAATAATAATATTCATACACACTTTTACCGTAATAAACAGAAATAATAGCTACTACAAAGACATAATAGCTAAAGACAAAGACAAAGACGTACATGCTTTTCTTGCGAAACAAAATTAAAATAAAATTACCATGTAAACACTCCGCTTTTGCAAAGGAAACAAACATAGCGTAAAAATATACACAAAACACAAAATTACAGGAAAATCTTACACATCACGTAGAAGATACGTTTTAGTTTTCCGTCTAAAAGCGGCTACCGAGGAAGTGTGCTCAATCATGTCAAACAGTTAGATTAAGAATGTGCCATTTAAGTGTTTGAGTGCCATAATTCGTTCTGGTTCGTATACTTATAAAGCTTTTGTGCCGGAGATTATATGCTACTTCAGTGTTAGTGTAATTAAAAAGAAAAAGCTCTGGGTCAGCTTTGAACTCCACAAAGGTCGTTTCAGCCAGTCGTTGATAATACAAAAACTTAATATCAAGTATGCAATCTTGTTGAAAGTAAGGAAGTGTGTTGGCATAGCTTGAAAGATTATGCATGAACCGCAGACCCTTCTTTTGCATGCGATGCAAGCCTACCATGAACGATTTTGACGCAACTCCCCATACAAATAAGCAATAATGTAATCGTGAGTGAACATAGGCAAAATAAAGTTGCTTTTAAATGCAGAGCATTTCAGTAACTCACGATGTCACACGCGTTGACGTCCGTAGTCCGCACCGCACCCCTTCCAACTATATATAAAAGAAAATACTATCCGGCGCCCGGTTTCGATCCCTCGACCCTGCGGGCGGAACGCAATATACATGGTGCTCTACCCACTGCGCCACAAAGCCGACACAGATTGGGACGCTACGAACGCGCCTTATATCGTTGACTCATTGAAATTACTGCTGACGAGCGCTCTCTCGTCAGCAGTTGCCACAAGTGCAACAACATTAACGTAACGCAAACTACTTAACGTCGCGCGCCCCCGGAAATGCTCGCATTTGATCGTGAACCTCGCGAGGGGGATGTTTCACTGCGTCTTCTCTCGGTCGCGGGACCCGTGGCGCCATCTGGCGGAGCGCGGCACAAATCGTAGCACTTTCTTTGAGAAAGCGCTTCGATAGCGCGGCAAATATGAAATAGGGATGACGCGCTTTCGAGGCAATTTTTTATTCTCGTGGGCAAAAGGGCTAAGTTTACTCAACATGCTAATGTGTTGCGCAATATTACGTTTTCTAGAACTAGTATGACTTCTCCAACGAAGGTTCTCATGAAATACTACACCCAGAAACTTGTGTTCGGAAACTAGTTCCGAAGGTTTAGATTCAAAAGTAAGTGTATTAGTAACAGTAACAGTTCTGTTAACAGAGCAAAAAACTATATACTTCGTTTTATTAATGTTCAGCCGAAGCTGATTGGAACTAAGCCATCGCGATAGGCTATGGAGCCACGAATTTGTTAAAGAAACAAGAGATGACACTTCCGCGATGAGAAGAAGACATTTGTGTCATCTGCGTAAAGCACAATTTTTGGTGTGTGTGTGGGATAGTACCTATGTCCTTGATGTACAGTCGGCAAAAGGCTTGTCTATAACGCTCGAGCGGCGTGCTCCGGACTGCGCGGGAGACACCTAGTGATAACACCTGTTTGAGACCGCGGTAGAATGTGAGCATGCGCGACCCGCATCAGCGAGAGGGCTGTTTCCCTTGTCGCCGTGCCCGTCGCCTTGGCTTCCGTACCTTCTTTCACCGTGAGAAGCGCTGCTTGCTCTGCCGAGCCGGGAAACAACTGTGGAGATTTGAGATTGTTAGTACAGCGTTGGCCGTGTTTAACTACGTGCAACGCTTAATTTTTGTGGAACCCTACTCAATTTAGCCAGGAGTTGTTTTTTTTTTCTATATGTGAGAAAACGAACAACAATCGCCGAAAACGCATCGCTGCCGGTGTTTTAGAGTGACTAGATATCGGTCCGTGATCGCTTGCACTAGTGCATTAAGTATTGGGACGTTAGCCCGTCAGCACTGACCAGCAAAGCCGAGCACAGAAACCGCATAGCGGTGCACGCGGTACTTATGCAGCTATTAGCAGGAAGATAACGCAATGAACAGCTGTGCGCCAAAGCTAATGCAGACGATTAACTCCCACAGCACGCGCTAAGGCGGGTAATCTCCGCTTTTGTTTCCCGGCCCGGCAGCGCCGGCATGCAGGGCTTATTACGCTCAAAGAAGGTGTGGAAGCCAAGGCGACGGGTACAGCGAGAAGGCACACAGCCATTGCGCTGATACGGGCCGCGCATGCTCACATTCTGCCTATCTCAAACCAGGCGTTATCACTAGGTGTCTCCCGCGCAGTCCGGAGCACGCCGCTCGAGCGTTATAGACAAGCCTTTTGCCGACTGTACAAAATAAATAATATTGGCACAAATATTCACCCCTGAGGGATACCAAATTTATGCATTAAGTATCTGAAGACATGTTATGAAGCCCTACAAACGGCTTACGATTAGATAACAAATTTAACTCCGTAGTAACTCGAGTGCAATACCTCTTATTCTGTAGTTTGGTAACTTAACAAACAGTATGTCCTGTTTAATCTAACAGAACGCTTGACTGAATTCTAAAACAATACCAATAGTGTACAGCTGTTTCTCTAAGTTATCTACAAGTTTTTCTCTAATATTTAACAAAGCGATCTCCGTTGATTTGTTCTTCTGAAACCCATACTGATTAGCTGATATAAGATGGTATTTATTTACGTGACTCGTTATACGGGAATTAATAACTTTTCCTACTATTTTCGAGACAAGAGCGAGTACAGATATCGGCCTGTAATTACTAATACAGTAGACTGGACCAGACTTGTATAAGACAGACTCCCGCCACTTTCATTTTACCCGGGAACATTCCAGTGGATAGAACTACGTTTGTAACATGACAGACCAGATCAGCTATAATATTCGCTACAGCTTTTTTTATTGATGTAGCCTTAATACCATGAAATACACAGAAACCATCATTTCTAAGTTCTTGTAAATCCAACGAATTCTCTTGCTGTTGCGGGGTGAAGAAAAATGGAAATAACGACGTTACAGTTTTTATATTTCTCATGCTGTTCAGCAGCAACTGAGTCCAGTTGATACAAAAGACAAAAAATGGCTGTTAAATTCATTAGAAAGGGCTTTCCCACTGAGAACTTGTTCACCTTCTTTCATTTCAACAGGGATACTGGTTTGTGTTTTCCTTCGCAAATCTTTTACAAAACGCGAACTTCTCCGAGTATCATAGGATACATCCGTAAATTTGTCAGTATAATACCGGATTTGCGATTTCTTTATATCAGCATTTATTTATTCTAACTGTTTTAAATTCCTTTAAAATGCACCGGTCCCTGCTCACTATAAAGTTGTTAAAAAGCTTATTTCTGGCTTTTCTTCTTTGTAGAAGCTCGCGGGTTATCAATGGCTTTCTTGCCTTTTGCACTTCATTGCAGCCGTTGGAAATGTGCGATCATAAATTTCCATTACTTTGTTCAGGAAGGGATCGTACGGCACAATACAATCTACTATTTTTGAGAACTCGCCCTAATCAACCGTGGACACCACTTGACGGAAAGTCATTTTTGTCGTTCGCATTCATTCTAAAAGTAACAGGTGTGTCATTTGTATTACAAGCGTACGATTTTGGAATAAGGCAAAAACGGATAGATAATCATTGATATCGCTCGTAAGAACACCTGACTTCACTTCACCTATATTTATATTTGTTAGACACAAGTCAATAGGTGCTTCACTCGTGAATGCATGTAGGTGCGTCAATAAAGTTTGAGAAACCATTACAAGACACAATATCAAAGAATTCATTAATAGATTCAGACGTATGCAAGAGGACAAGATTAAAGTCACTTTAAATCCCCACACGACTATTTATGGAGCCCAGATAATCTAACAAAGAATCAAGAAACTCAAACAACTCTGGGAGCGACCCAGGCAGAGGCTGGTAGATGACGCCTGCCACAAACGCGCTAGATTTAACGAAAAGGCATTGAAAACTTTTACTCATTACTGTGTACTCTAGGATAACTTGAAGAAAAATTATTGCTAAGGTAAAGTGCTACTCCACTACCCTTTCGCGTGTCCTGCAACATCGATTCACATTTATAACCTTCAAATGCCACTGCGTCTTGACAGCCGGAAAACCATGTCTCACTAAAAGCCAATACGTCAAATTTGTGATCAAGGGATGAAAGAAGAATGCACATTTCGTCCTCCTTATTTCTTAGGCTACGCACATTTAAGTGATAAAAGCTCAAAAATTTGGCGGGATTCTTATCGGCACAAGCGGAAGAGCGAAATGAAGTGGCATTGTGATAGCGGCGTGCTAGCGGCATTGTGGCAAATTCGGCAAAAGTACTGTGACACAAGAACAAATTATTCCACACTCATTTTGTCAAGGTCCGTCTTGCTGCGAACGACAACCACCGGAAAGCCTTGTTCTTGCCTCAGAAGAACCTTGTTATTGGAATGCCAGGCATAGCGGAATCCATTTAAACTGGCCCAGTCACGCGTATACCGAAGCAGCTCTCTGTTGTATTTGGTTGGGTCCTCAGCAAGCCATACCGTCGGTTTCGCAGCCCTTAGAACCTGCCGTTTGTCAAACCAAGTGTCTCAACGCGATTGGCGGGGAAAAGCGCACAATTATGCGTGGCACCCTCTCATGTCTCGAGGGAAGTCTTCGAGGGAAACAAAGTTCAGGCAAGCTGACAGTCCGGGCCACATAGTTAAGTTTATACATCAAATCTTCATTCTCAGAAGGTGGAATGCCACGGTTTCCAAATTCTGCTTTTTACTGCGCTACTCTAAGTCGTTCACAGCTGCCTGGAGGGACGGAACGTCCTGTTTGGCGCACTTGCATTCAAGTTTGTTGACACATTGATTGATTGATTTTAAGGTTGAACGCGCCGACGCAACGCAGGGGATGAGGCGCGCCGTAGTGGACGGCTCCGGGTTAATTTCGACCACCTGGGAATCTTTTACGTGCGCCGAAAACTCGTTCATACGGCCGTTTTTGCTTTTCGCCTCCATCAGAAAGCGGCCGGGATTCGAACCCGCGTCCCCGTGCTCAGAAGCACAACGCCTTAGCCACTGAGTTTGTTGACACGTTGCTTCAAGCTACGTATCTCCACCTCATGCTCTGCCTGCGTTTTCACAATTTCATCGTACTTTTGGGACATTAACTCAATAGATTGCTGCACTTCAATAACCTCAGCTAGCAAGCCGGCTAGTGCAGCGAGTTTTCGCGCGATTTCTGCATAACTGACCAACCTACCACCATCCTTGCCCTTGGGAGCACGGTAGCTGACGCATCGCCACGACTTACGGCCTGCGTCGCCTTTGCTCTTAAATGTAGCGTCAGACCACACAGAGCAGTCCCCAATTTGGTAAACGTACTCACATTCGATGCACTTTAAAGCACGGCCATCAGGCGGTAGGCTTTCGTTTCAGGTACTACAGGTGTCTTCTGGTGTGGATGTTTTCACAAAAAAAAAAACATAGGAAACGCAAGCAGCGCAAACAGCGCACAACACAGCAATGGGGCAGCGGTGGCTGTCGAAATCAGGAAAGCTTGTGCTGGCAATTAGATGAAATCACCAACCCGGGAATGCCGAGAAAAACATGTAAGGGGCGCGCTTCCACCACCGCCGCTGACGCCAAAATGGGTGTCTCAGAAGACGCTCGCCAGGAGTAGTACAGTGATAGGAAACCGCATGACGTCACGATGCCCGCACACATTCCAGCCTGAAAACAGTTACTATCCTCACCGATTAGCATACAGCCTGCCAAAACTGCCAGATTGGCCGCATTTCATTATCAGCCCTACTCATCCTCAAAAACTGCTCGAC
>NW_027526203.1:242283428-242307378 GCF_048455015.1 Haemaphysalis longicornis | reverse complement strand
GGTCGACCCCCAGCTCCGCTGTTCTTTTTTTGCAACTGAACACCTATTTCACACCGTTAAAACAACCTACAGAAAGCCAAGCGTGTTGCAGTTCGTAAACATCCTTTTCGCCACACGACTACAGTCTTCTTAATTTTGAAGGTTCAAATTGGTGTTTCACGTGCCAAAGCTAAACTTGGGGCATGAGGTGCACCCAATAAGGAAACGAGCGATCATTGCATAAGAGCAATTATTTTTTTTTTGCGTTTGGAAATTTCTTGCGAGTAGAGGAGTATATGAGGGGATGTCTTCTTCTTTACAAAGCTATTATGCATCCGAACATGGCCTTATTCAATGAACAGCTGAACACCTTTTCCACACCCTTTCAACACCCTAAGAAAAACCAAGGGTGTTGAAGTTGATCAACACCCTTATTTAAAAACAAAAAGGGCGTAGAGCTAGGAAAAGGGTGTTGAGACTCAAGAAAAAGGGTGTAAAGGCCTCCCAACACCCTTTTTCCACTTATGCTACACCCTTTTTGGCTAAAAGGGTGTAAAAAAGTTTAGTGTGAACACTGCCTACAAATCAAAACGAAGGAAGACGACAGGCCGGAGCCAAGAACCTAAACGAGTCTCTAATTAAAGAAACAGGAGTGACGTACACAGACGCCTCACTTCCCAAGCACTCAATGAGAGCAACGATTGCAGTAACAGGAAGGAACGAGCTCATCACGTGTGCCTCAGTGACTCAGTCATCACACCAAGCCCAGAGGAAGCTGAAGAAATAGCAATTGCCGGTGCGTTGACCCAACCAAAAGCGACGAAAATAGTCACGGGCTCTCGAAAAGCGTATAGGAACTTCAGAAAAGGATGGGTTTCTTATAAGGCAGTGAGAATCCTCCAAAAAAAAGTACCACCAAGTCACAAAATAGAGCTAATATGGGTGCCAGCCCACTCTTCGGTGGAGGGCAATGAATTTGCCCACCAACAGGCCCGAGAACTAATCAGCCGGGCAGAGGGGCAGGAACCGCAACCCATAACAAGCTACAAGGACATAGTCAATCACTATAAAGACGGGAGGAAGCGATATCCTAAACCACACCATTCTCTAAGCAGAACGCAGCAAGTCATATATAGACAAGTTCAAGCCGGGTCGTTCCCCCACCCTTATCTCCTAAACAAGTTCTACCCAGATAGATACGAGAAAGAATGTCCCAACTGCAGACAACTGGGCACACTCCAACACATAATAGGAGAGTGCAATTTTCCCAAGTTCACCCCACCTCCCCTTCTCCCCTCCCCTCACACCAACCCTGAGCGATGGGAGACCTTGTTGTCCAGCCCTGCCCTGGAAGAACAGATTGCGCTGATCACCAGAGGCCAGGAGTACCTGGAAACATATGGAGCCCGAGAAGAGGGCACCACCCCATCAAGCGCCTAAACGGCTCTAGAATGCTCAATAAAGTTTGTTCTCTCTCTCTCTCTTGTAGCGCGTCCTCGCTTCGGTAGACCTCCACTTCTTCGTCGGCTGGTCCGGTGGCCGTGTCCACGTGTGGATCGTGAAGGGATTACTTGAAAGATTCATCGTCATCGTCGGAGCCGCGCCAGTCGCTACAAGACGACGATGGCAAAGGTCGGCGCTCCTCATGTGGCGAAGCCCACGTGCGTCGCCAGGGACGCCCGGCTGTCACTGCGAGGCACGCGCTCACGGGCGCTCGGGGTTTGCTGTTTACTTTTTTTTTATTGCGCCAATTTGCCACAGGGCATAAGTAACAGGGAAACAATGGACACAACAAGACAAAGGTACGACACAGAACGAAAGCAACAACAGAAACGCGATGCGGGTGCACTACAGGAAACCATATATAGAGCCCAGTTTCGGAAATGAATTCCAAGTTTCTTGTAAAGGGCGCCGTGTGTGCACTGATGTATATCGAGAGGGCGGCCTGAGCGATCTCATGTGGTTCCCATGTGTCAAGCTAGAGCTGGTTGGAACCCTGGACACGTCCCTAGGAAGTGTTCCAATGTCGCCTGCCGGACAGATTGGTGTCGGCCTAAACAGCTTTGCTGTTAAAAGCATCGCGTCCTATTCCCGAGGCAAAGTTCGATCTTCCTCATTCAGCAACTCTTCCAAAAGTGCCAAATACACTAAGAAAACATTACAATATCCCATGGGCGTCGGCATGACTTTGTCTTGGGGGGGGGGGGGGGGGGGAACCCATTGCACCGCCGTAAGCTCGGGGGGGGGGGGGGGTTAAATATAAATATAAGCATAACTCCACAGCACCCAAGAAATATAACGAAGAACGCTTGTTTTTGTTCTTCGTGTTTTAAAATAATAATGTTAAAAATGAAGTTTCAGGATGTTTATTAACGTTAATACATATCACAAGAAGAAACGATTTCGCTACATAACGGCAACATTTTATTAAAGGGAAGCTAAAGTGCTTTCCAAAAAAATTGAGTTAGAGGAGGGTCTATATAGTTTTCGCACGCTGTCTCCGAATATTACTTTGAGTTTCATTACACATGAGACCAACCGTCATTTATTTGCAAAACGCGTTCTCCAGTTTGAAAGACGCGCGCTCTTCGTCTTTCTCGCCTCTGATAGGTCGTTCCCTTAAAGGGAAGGTGAAGCGGTTTTAGAATTAAAAGAAAAGTTGACTAGCAGCAAGTACACATTGAATAGTTCCCGTGTACGAAATATTTTCGCAATACATCCAATAGAAGCGGCGCAATGCGCAAACAAAAGTGGCTCGATGCCCCGCCCCCATCTCGCCGCGCGATGCCGGAAGACCGAAGAGCGCGGGCGAAAACCGGCTGAAAAACGTCATACCTGGACTGCCGGCCGGATCAGCCGCCTCTGCCATGCTCTTTTCGCCGTGTTTCCGTGTGAATGATACTTGTCGTTGTTGGGGTTGATAGCACTTATATGTACAATTTTCGTGTTCAAAAAGTATGCACGAACGCCAAACGAGGCATACGTTACCATGCCGTATTCCTAAGCAGGATAATGCCACGCCAGGATGTTTGGTAACATACGGAAGCGACAACCGAGATGGCTGTGCTTGATGACAGAGAATATACTACACTACGTTAGATACTTTGTAAAACGCTCCGATGCGTTTTTCTTTTTTTGATGCGACGGACGTGGATGTTCACATTAGATTCTAGATTTAGGAAGGATGGGGAATACTGCTGTACTTTGACCGGGGGTGTTTCGTTCCGTTCAGAAACAAAGTCACATTGTTCAGGAAATACCTGCTTCGTTAAACGCGTCGGTTTTCTTTCGCTATGGGCTTACAACAGTGTTCAAAAACCCAATTTCTGGCGAAACTAAAACAAGGGGCCAATCCTGATAGAAGTTCTCTCCAGGTTAAGAGGTAAAATGTATTCCTACAAAGCAACAGAACCAAGACCACCACATTACTTATTTTGCAAGTATACATGCCACGATAATGTAATATTTGTCTGGAAGGAAAAAACACCGCTCCGAACCACCACCGTGCCATAATTTGTGTTGACTGCGGGGGCCTAATTCTTTGCCCGAGATTCCGTGTGCCTGCATATTATAACCTGGCAAGCACTTGTTGCCGCTGAACCTCAACTGTGCGCCAATGATAGTCGTTGATATATATAACGACGAGGATAAAAAAATTAGGAGCCAAGAGTAAATATATACGGCCTTTGTCCGACTAGCGCGGTAAATGCTTAAATCTAGAAATCCTGAAGCAGGCCAACGATTCATTATCACAAACGTTTGGTGATTGTTACCTAAAGTAACGTAACTACAACGTAACTGCCTCGTACTACTGGTCTGTTAATTATAACGAGGGGGCCGTAATATTGTAGCAGAATGCGGAACGCACACGCAAAAATCAAGCCCTACTAGAGCCGATAATGTTGCGGAGGCACCAGTATTCTACAGTGTTTTCAAAATAAATGCATGTCAAGCAGTAAGACGCCACTCGTCGAAGTGCAGCTAGCGATCGCGGAGGCGCCTTAGCGCCGCTGCCCAAATGGCGCGCGCGCGCGCGCGTGTGGGTTTGTGTATGGGGATGAGTAACGGGACTGGGGTGAGCGACAACGAAAAAAGGAAATCCGGAAGCAGAGTCCGCTTGTTGGTTTATGCGTGTACCGGCCACATATGTCTCGCATATACGTTTACAGCGCATGAACGCTATTTTTTCGCGCGGTGCACACGTACGTGCTTTTCGCTGGTAGATTGTTTATAAAACGCCGCTTAATCTTCGGCATAAATGGTTTCGTATCTAGGAGCAAACAGTTCAGGCAGTACCTAATATTAACATAAGAAATAGAAACCCCCTATGCTGGTCGCCTAATTCATAAATATTTTTACGGAACCCTCTAGCCGACGCCACAGTCACTGCTTTGGGATTCTCGGTCATGTAAAGCAAATTTAAGCTCCAAGATAATTGAACCAACAGCACGGGAAGTTATAAAATAAACTTGCAGTCATGTGCGAACATTAAACTCCAAGCTAAATTGCCGAAAAGGCAAGCGCCGCAGTGCCGTGCGATCGTTCCCAATGCTTCCGACAAGCCGCGCGGCCGAAGGGTGTCCTCCTTTGACGTCATGACGGGCGCAACCAATCAGGGGCGTCAAAAGACGAAAAGCGCGCGTCTTTCAAACGGGACCACGCGTTTTGCAAGATAAATGCCGGTTGGACTCATGCACGCTAAAATTCAATGTGATATTCGGAGTCAGCGCGCAAGAAACTATATAAACGTGCCTCTAACTCAATTTTTTTTGGAAAGCGCTTCAGCTTCCCTTTAATGACGCCAGAGGACGACACCCCGCTGTCGGAAGCAACGATCGCGCGGTAACGGCGCTCGCCTTTTCCGCGATTTAGCTAGCAGTTCTGTATTTGCACGTGATTGCAAGTTCATTTTCTGACTTTCTGACCTGTTGATTCAAGTATCTCAGCGCTAGAATTTGCTTTACATGACCGATAACCCCAAAACAGTGACTTTGTGGTGTCGGCTGGAGGGTTCCGTCAGAATATTTCTAAACTGGGCAACCAGCACAGGGCGTTTGTGTTGCTTAGATTAACATTAGGTACTGTCTCAACTGCTCGTGAATATATGTAAGAAACCATTTATGCCTAAGATTGAGGGGCGTTTTGTAAACCATGTACCAGCGAAAAGCCGGTACGTGCCCTCGCGAAAATAGTGTTCATGCGCTGCAAACATATATGCGGGACAGTACTTGTGTTACTGGTACATACATAAAAAACAAGCGGACTAGGCTGCCCGGTCTTCTTTGTTCGTTGTCCCCACACTCGTCCCTGCACACATGCGCGCGCTAGTTAGGGAAGGGCACTACGGTGCCTCTTCGATCCCTGCACTTTCAATAAGTGGCGTCGTCCTGTTTGAATTACACTTGTTCTTAAAGTCCTGTAGCATACTGGTGTCTCCGCAGCATTAGCGGCTCTTGTGGGTCTTAATTTTCGCATGTGCGTTGCGCATTCTGCTGTAATACCGCCGCTTCGTTATAACAGACACGCAGGACAACGCAGTTAGATTGTATAGTTACGTTACTTTGGGTGACAACCACAAAGGGTTTGTGATAATGAATCGTTGGTCTGTTTCACCATTTTTAGATTGTACCATTTACCGCTAGTCGGACAAAGGCCGTATATTCACTCTTCACTCTGCTTTTTTCTAGTCTCATCGTGATTTCTGGGCCATTTCGCTTTGGCGTGTTTCCTATCGAGGAATATCGCTAGAGTACAGAGGAGGTTGGATGGCCACAAGTTCCAGCCAAGTTGGAATATACAGGTTATATATAATATCTTAGGGCATAAATAGCCGCTAAGATAACGCAGCGCACATTGGACAAAGAATTATATTTCCGTAACGGCTCGAGAATCGTAGCAGTTTGGTGAACCTGGGTGGTATTTTGCCATCCAGACAAATATTTTTTTCGCAAGGAATGTATACTTGCAAAATAAGTAACGTTGTGGTCTTGGTTCTTTTACTTTGTAGGAATACCTTTTACAGGATTTAGCAGAGAGAGAAGTTCAATCACGATTGGAACCTTAATTTCGCTGAAAGTTGCGATTTTGAACAGTTTTAAGCTGGAGCCAAATAAAGCCGACGCGCTTAAAAAATTAGGTAGTTCCAGTACAAATGTGACTTTTTTTTTGTGGAACGTGAACGAAATATCCCGGCCAAAGTAGAGGAGTATTCGCCATCCTTCTTTATCTAGCATCACAAATGGACATTACTGTCTACCGCTTTCAAAAAGAAAAAAAAAACGCATTAGAGCATTTTACAAATCTTCCAGCGTAGGGTACTATATTCTTGTTATCAAGCGCGGCCACCTTGAATGTCGCTTCCGTATTCTATAAAACATTCCGGCATGGTATTATCCTGTTTAGGAACACGTCATTGAAACAGATGTCTGGTTTGGCATTCGTGCATACTTTTTCAACAGGAAAATTGTACAAGTACGTGCTGTCAACAACAACAACAACAAAAACCGAATGGAATTCTCCCCGTGGCAAGCCTCTGGAAGGGACACGGCGAAAAGAGCGTGGCACAGGCGGCCGCTCCGGGCGGGTGCCGGCCGATTTTCGCCTCCGCTTTTCCTTCTGCCGGGATCGCGCGGCAAGATGGGGGCGGAGCATCCGCCCACTTTTATTTGCATATTGCGGGGATTCTATTGGAAGTATTCCGAAGATATTTGTACAAGGGACCGGTTAAATGCGTACTTGCTGCTGGCCAACTTTTTTTTTAAATTCTAAAACCTCTTCACATTCCCTTTAAGCAGAACAGTCGAAGGAAGAGACTCCTGAAACAATTGTCTCGCACAGATCAGATAGCGATGTAAACTTAAATAATGTTGTGAGGGGAAATTGTGAAAAACTGGTATTTTCCTTGTGCAAACCCTTTCTTACAGTCACTCATACATAAACTTCAGCACCACGCGTCTACAGGAGTGCGCACCACAATGTGGTCATCTCAGTGAACGCCCTTTGCCTCGCCTTTTCGGGGTTTTTTTTACGATGCAGCAGAAGCATGCCGAGACGGTTGACGGAGACCATCGAATGAACCACGCTTTCACACGCCGAGCCACGTTAAACAAATGCTCGACCAAAACAACATGTCGCGGGGAATATGAAGGCCGTTTGCAGAGCACGGCTGATATCGGAATGTGTCTGCTGAAATGGTTGTATTTCTTAACTGATTATCAAACTTCGTTTTTAAATCTTGCTCGTTTCGTCAACGCCTTTAGGTGATGCAATAATAGCACAGTTAAAATAGGAGCTAACGAAGTCACAGGGAACCGCGAATTATTTCGTTAAATTGAGAACTTTGCAAAACCGGGAATATCATTTTATACGCAGTTGATTCCAAAAATTCGATGTCTAGAGGGAGGCGCATCCCAGTTGCTACCATGACATCGCAATTGCGATGGTCGCGGCGCTCACTTGCCGATAATTTAACAAAGCGCTAAAAGTCCGCGGTGGAAGCAATAACAATAGAAGGCTCGGGGTTGTGAAAGAAACGAATTTATTAATTGGCACAAGAGCCTGTAAGTTTTGAATGCGTGGGCTTCGTTAGCATTGGGCGGGCAGACTTTTCGTAGCAGGCAAGCGCGTTCAACAAACAACGTGTCGTCGGTTCCTTTGTGAGCCCCAGCAAACCGCGTGGATGGGCAAGTCAATAGCGTCCATCACCTGGCATGGAGCGGGCACTGGAGCTTCAGCAGTTTGTAAGTCGTCATCATCCTCTGACTCCTCCTGTGGGCAGGAAACTAGCTGTGCGATTTCTGGGACGGCCGAGGTTATCTGGAAGAGCTCCGTAAAAATAAAACTAAATGCCTCGTTCTTTTTTTTTTTTTTTTTGGTGCAATAATCCTCAAGGTGTTCTGACGAAACACATTCGAAATCGCTCCTCTTAAAACGAAGCTTTTGTGTTTTCACTGCTGGCATCTGTAACACAAGAACGCCGAAGTTAATGAAAAAACACTTCCCGTGGCCGGAATCGAGCCTGGGTCCCTCGCGTTAGGAAGGCGGCGTCTATCCGATTGCTCTATTTCGACATGGTCGAAGCGATTTTGAAAACTTAGATGACAACCAAAGAATCCGCTCTTGTCGCCATTTCCCTTTTCGGGTGCATTATTGCCGGAAGAGGGAGGATCTTCAGTACCCCTCTCGTTGCAGTCGGGGGAGGGGGCGCCGTCAAAACAGCACACGACGAAAGGGCACGCGACAGAAGAGCACCGACATAACAGCACGGCGTCAAAAGAGCACGCGACAAAACAGCACGGCGTCAAAAGCGCACGCGACGGAAGAACACACTGACAAAACAGCACAGCGTCAAAACAGCACACGGCGTCAAAAGAGCACGCAACAAAACAGCACGCGACAAAACAGCACGGCGTCAAAAGCGCACGCGACGGAAGAGCACACTGACAAAACAGCACAGCGTCAAAACAGCACAGCGACAGAAGGGCACGATTTTATGGAATTCCTAACTGGGCAATTGTTTAGATTTTAAAGCGTATACAAACTTTATAGAGGGCGCAAGATGCTCTGTAGGAGTTTCTCTTCACGTTCCGCTACTCTTTCTCGAAAAACATGTTCCGGCTTTAATTTTCACACTATGTAGGATGTTTGAAATGAAAGCGGCAAAGGCCAGGGCCGTCATTTGGTAAAACTATGTAGACACCGAGAGAAAACAAACTTGTATAGAACCAAAGAATTCAAAAAGAAAAGACGAAAGGTTGGGCTATATGAAACTCAAAATGGCTTTTATTTCCTTTTCAAGACCAAGATTTATAGAAACGATCCCTTACACTAATCATTTTTGAAGTAGCCCTTCAATTTTTGGGGGTAATATCAGAGTATAATAATAATAAAAATATTAATAATAACAAGCTATTCCCTTGAGACCCCCTTACAAAACGTTTTGGAAGTCTCTGCGTATCACAGTTCTTTCGATTCTATTCAAATATTTTCCACCCTTGCAGTTCCGGTTGAATGTAGAGGTGCCACAATATGTGGAAGCTCTCTTCCACCTTATGCGACTCGGCGTTGCCTACACATTTTTTCTTGTTTAAAAAAAATGGCTCAGCTTGCACTGCAAGAGAAAAAGCAGAGCTGGCGGCCCCCTCCCTTCGTCGGAGGCCAGTCTGTTGCATCTCACATTTATTTCCCAATTTGCCGCTTAAAGGTCTCCAAGACTGGCAGGCCCGGAACGTTTCGTCCGCAGGCTTCCACATCTTTCTCAAAGTGGGCCGCCCGCGCTAGAACTGGAGGCCGAGTCTAAAGTCAACGCCCGCGCTACGAACCCAAAGGAAATGCGGTGCGCCCGGAATGCGATGCTCAATCAGTATCCCTAACGCGAGGATCCCAGGTTCGATACCGACCGCGGGCAGGGGCCCTTTAGGGGCTGGGGATGTTGGCGTCTCCTGTCGTCGTCTTCGTCGTCGTATTCGTCGGCTCACGTAGTCATGGTGCTAAAACACAGGAAAAGTCGTTTACGCCTCGGGCTAGAACGTAACGCGTAATAAAAAACCGGGACACTCATTTACCCCTCTCGTTGGAGCGCTTCGTAACGCGTACTAAAAAAAAAACACCGGGGCACTAGTTTACGCCTCGTGCAAGAGGGCTTTGTGCTTCAAAGACAATAGACTTTTACAGCACAGCTGTATACCTCTACCCCAGTGGTTTCATCTCCATTGGCAAAATGGAGATGACGAATAGCGAACGAATAGTTTAAGCCTTTCCGCGCGAATTCCTAAATACGAACCCAGAAGGACCAACTAAACCTCGGGAACCTTGTGGACGTTGTCGTGTACTTGTGACTTCTTTAATTGGGTCTATGGCCCTTCGTTCAGCGAAATGGAGTAGCCGGGGTTTACTGGCTTCCAATCCTTCCTCTGAATAAACCAGTTAACCCAGCTACCTACCTATTTTCTAAAAGACCTAGATGGGTTCCTAGGCAAAAAAGCTTTAAACATAGCTTGACTGGGACCAAGGATTCAATACATGGCATGGCTTACACTGCGTAAACCTACAGTGTCGAAATATTTACACTATAAACAATACGATGTTCCCTCGAATGTGTACCTTGTAAAAAATTGGAAAATTCAAGTTCGCTAGATACGAGGATAAGAAGTTATAGCAACCACCACACAAAGTTTGAACATAGTAGCGAAAAGTGTTTGCGAAAGAAGAAAAAATCCCGTACCATCTCCACTCACGTGAAACCTGGGGAGGGGCAAAGCAAGCAGTGTATAACAGTGTTCTTGTCGCTTGGCGTTTTTGCCCATGGAGATGAATCCTTTGGGGGGTAGAGCCTAGAGGTATACAGCTTTGCTGAAAAAGTCTCGTTTCTTTCTAGCGCAAGTCATGTCGCATGTCACTTTCTAGCGCAAGTCTTTGGAAAACGAGTGTTCCGGTGTTTTAGCACCGTGACTACAATGACACAATGACAGGAGACGCAGAAAGCCCGAGCCCCTAAAAAACGTCGAGCAAATACACATAACCTAGTACGATGAAGTAGAGACCGATGATTGGCTTAACGTACAGGACAGCGATCGCGAATAAAACAGAATCAGATCAATGGCTCCAACCTACCATAAATGACATTCAGTGTAGCAGGTTGCAAACTAAACAGTATATACGCAGACACTGCGGGAAGCAATGTAGTTATTCAATTCAACGCAAATTATTCTTGCACAGCTGATATTCAAGGCGAAACCCTTCCACCGTGTGCATAAAACCATAGCGATGGCTTTAAACAAGTAAGCCTACAATCAGTTAACGCGCTGAAATAAACCGCCACCAAATAATGCCTTTCTTATCGAACGGCGTTTTGTAGAAGGAGGATTCTGTCAAGACGTTTCGTTGAAGTAAATCGTACACATCTAGAGAAGCGTCTTTTGCGCGGATGGACAAAAGATAAGCAAGGTTGTTGTATTATATTTACGCTTACTGCATTTAAAGTTGGTATTTCGACAGCAATCTTGTGTTCTTAATTTGTTGTGCACTGTAGGTATCCATGCCGCTCATTTATTTCAAAACAAATTTATAACTATGAAGGGCGTAGCTCTTTAGGCTTCTGCGGGATAGTTGCATGCATTTTTCTTAGCATGGCAAAAATGTATGCCTTGTTTCAGTTGCTGCCTTTCAAATGCTACATGCAAACACGGCTCCAGGACACAAAAAATAATCAGTCATTTAATGAGGAAGACGGCTGAAACACCAAGCTTTCTCTGGTTTAAATGAAGAAAGCGGGCGCTTACGATTCGTTTCTTTAAATTCGATTTATTAAGATGTCAAAGCGGCTTGGAGTATAATTCCATGGAGAAATCACGCCATTCTGAACTATTTATTAGAGATGTTCTTGCTCGCAATTCTGCGTTATTTTAGGCCAGCGGATGGTTATGCGGCCTTTCCAAAAATGTACATTGAATTGTGGAATATGAGCCGACATACTTGAAGCTTTCAGTCAATATTGTTCTTTATTTCTTTTTTCTAGGGACTTAATTTATAGAGCAAATCAGTGAGAGTATCATCGTGTATTTTTTTTTACTGGTTTCTTGTAACGACTTATTGCCGTATTTTTTTAGCAAATCTTTGAGCAACCTGCGACAACAGCTGAGCAATAAGCGCCACGGCCTGTGTAATTAAAGTGAGTGCGTGTTGAAATATTGTTTAAAAGAAAGTTCAACCAATGAAAAAGGATCGACGAGCGATCCTCATTAAAAAATCGCAGAAGCTATCGTTTCAAAAAACGCGCAATTATAACTTCGCAATTTCAATCATGTTTTCATTGTTGTTTTCCGGGATTTTCTATTTCAGTCTTTGTTAATTTTTGAATATCTACAAGATGCACAATTTTTATTTAGTTAAGTAATTTTTGCGAGTTTGTTCTTTCTATTCTTGGGCGTTCAAAACTTCATTGGACCAACTGCCTCCAGTCACGCTGGATGAAATCTGTCAGCTTGTTTTGCTTAGTCTGTGCGTATGCTTGCGTAGTACCTGCGAAAGTTTCTGTAGGTTTTTTCTGCCAGGAATGCCGCAGATGAAAGGGGGGGGAGGACGTGTAGGTGGCGGCCGAAGAGCCCGAGGGAAATAATTGAGACGCTATTGTACAGGACACTTAACACTCGCCAACTTCTCGTGCGAGCCTCGGCTCGCAAGGAAAGGTCGACGAACCCAAATTCTAAGGAAGGAGTTCCGGGCGCCCCGCGGGCCAGTGACGGTCGTCATTGCATTGGCGTGGGTCGTCATCTTTCGGAGGGGAAAAACGTGATGAGGTGGGAAAATGGGAGTGTAGACGAAGACGTTGACCAGAGAAGCCAGCCGGATTGAGCCGATAGCTGGCGGGTTGCCAGAGAGTAGTTAACGTCGACAGTGTACGTTTTCGCTCTGCAATATACTCAAACAAATTGTAATAAACGAGTGATGGCACAAGAAATCATGATGTAATGAGCCGGAGAGTTCAATCTCGTCTACATCGTCAGTGCAGCCGCAACGAGTCCCAGTGTCCCCTCGGTGGTCACGGAATTCTCACAAAAAAAGAACGCGAATGATATGACGCGAGTAAATCAACACAGCCGCTGCTTGAGCTGGCGAACATGGGTATGTCGTGCCCGCTAATTAAAGTGATGGAAATGACTGGAAAAACAAGCAAAAAGGAGGCCCTTCAGCCGGTATCCGGACATTTCGGTGTAGGAGGACATGTCGGGGCAGGACGTTTTGGTGTAGACATTTCGGTGCACGGACATTGCGGTAGGTGGACCACGAAACAACCCGAACGCCCTTTGCCAGTCTAAGAATCCCCCTCTCAAAACAACCGCGCTATTTGCACTCGTGTTCACAATCCCTCCTCTCAAATACACAAGTCAGCATTTGCCCCCGTCCGTGTAACCTCGACTGTGCCCTCTCCTCAGTGAAAACGAGTGGGGGGTCGGCTTTTGTTGCACCCAAGAGGAACAAAGGGACATTGCCATCCCTGCGCGAGACTATACAATGACCTCCCGCTCCCCCCCGATACAACAGCAACAAACGGGTATTACAGGGCGTGCGCGGGGACGTACAATGCGTGCACGTGCTTTCAAAAAGGTCCGTTCTTCCTCCACGACAATATCGCAGGCTTGTCTGGAGAATTAACTAGGGACAACAGTGTATGAAAATTCAGTTTATCCTTACAATGCAGTTTACTTAAAACTTTTCATAACATTTTCTGCATTTTGGGGGGCAAGTGAATGTTTGTAAAGCTACTTTCTTTGTAAAGGGAGGGTGCCTTTTATTTTCAGCAAATATCATTAAGAATGCATTATACCGCAGTGAACACCGCCCAAATGCCTTAGCTGATTTGCTTCCGGTAAAAACAACTTATGGTCCGGGAACAAATGGCCCGAACTTCAAAGTAGGAACAAATGGTCCCGGAACTTATGGCTGGGGAAGAAATGGTCCCGGGCACCTCATCGGGCAAAATGATTCCACAAAACCTTACGTTGGCTCTTTGTTTAAATTTGTTGCATCTTGCTGGAGTGGTGTATCGCCTTCTGTAATAAAAGCTGTCAGTAAACCATCGCTTCATTTTAATATGCATTTTTGCGCAAACGCAAATGCATGGCGTAACACAGTTGGCCTGCTTCTTGTTATTTTTATTTGTGTTTCCGCCGTTATTTTCCGGCTTTTCATTTCAGTCTTTGTTGTAGATGTTTGAAAATACATTTTTATTTCTTTAGTTTGTAATATTTTTTCACTTTTGTATTTCTTTCGTATTATTTATTTATTTATTTATTTATTTATTTATTTATTTATTTATTTTGTATTTATAAAAATTCCGCGCTACAATTTATTTCTATTTACGCTATTATAACTATTAAACCGTTACATCCGCTATTTATATATTTTCGCTAGTTCTTCGCACCCCTCTCCGAGGTTTTCCTTGTCACAGCAACTACACTAACAGCAACTAAGTCCAGGCACGGCCAGACTCCACGCTTCTTTCTCACTCAGGAAGACAGTTTTTGAGTCCGGCCGTGTTCCAGGAAGGCGCACCTGTCGCAAGGAACCGCCGCGAATAAGAGAGGTTGGTGACAGGCAGTGTTCTGAGACATGGGCACGCCTGATTACGACTACCTCGCGCACCATCCGCTGGGCCGCTGGTCCAACGTGGCTATCACGACATTCAGCACCATGACAAATTTCTTCTAAAGAGGGCAACGAGGGCCAGTTCAAGCAAAAGAAATATTCTACCGAAGCGAACCACCGACACTCCCCCCCCCCCCCCTCCCCCCCGCTCCTTCCTGTTTGATCTCGCTTTTTAAGGGGCGTCCCAAAAAGGCAAGTCTGGCGGCGTGGTGCATCAACCTGCATCAATCGTTGGCTTTCCATTGAACCATGACAAGTGACTGTCTTTGGTTCTCGCGATTTCTGGGAAAGTAAAGCCGTCAGAAAGACGAGCGAAAACATGTTTTCGTATTTGCGCAAATAAGCTGTATATATTTGTGCTCAAATGCAATTCCGAACAATAAAGTTTGTGGTTGATGGTGGGTGACCAGTTTCGATGGGCTCACCTGCTGCCCTTAGCAAATGTTACGCTCCCGCAACACGCCGGCAAAATTAACAAATCATGTTAGCAGCAGTCTTCTAAACCTTGCAGCAAGATACGAGGCGTAATATTAGCTACATTGCATATTTTTAGAGAAAAACAAAAGTATCTAAGCTGCAAGCTGCCAAATTATCAAGATCCAAAATCTTTACTAGCGCCGCTTCGCTTGGTCCGAACTGCAGATATCCAAGCCTTTCAGGTGGAGAGCGCTGTAACGCAGCTTAGCTAACGAAATATACATTCATCATGAAAATTCTTGTTTGAAATAGCGATAAATCGGCGAGCGTGATGCACTAGTACAGCTCTATGTTGTCTGATATTCAGCAGTACCGGCCCACTCACATTTTCTATACTCCACATAACCTAAATATTACTGCCACTGTAAATAGGCTCCCCGCACAGGCTCACGTGGGGCTCGCTTCACAAGCTTTAATAAACGGAAGAACACAAGCAAAGGAAGCATGGGAGAACATGCACGTACGACAACAAATTTGTATGCAGCATTTAACTGATAGTAAATTCAGCCTCAGCAAATATATTATACAGGGTGATGAAAGTTAAGTCGACAAATTTTTTTTAATTAGGCGTTTAATTTTACGTGAAGACCACCTCTACAGTGAGGTTATGCGTCCAGGGGAACACAGAATGAGGTGCTAAATTTTGATGTCGGTGGCTTAATTAACTAAAATTGAATAACTAACTTTTTTGTGGTTGCAGTAAGCAGGCATGTTTGTATTGAGAAGTTCCTTGTAGTTTCATTTGGCAGAATTCTTCTAGCGCATCCGTACTCCGAGATATCGAACTGCGAAGTTTAATTACCGTTCGCATGATTATGCATGCAAGACAGTGACGACCGGCGCAAAGCTCCTCCCCTTTGTTCTGTTTCGATTGCGGTTCTGAGTACTGCAGATTCTGAAAACGCCAGCCAAGACTGAAAGGGCGCCAGTTGTCACTTTTTCTTATGCGTCCTCCCCGTTGTCGAACTAAACACCGTAAACTGCAGGCGCGTCACAAAAGGGAGGAGTTTTGCGTTGGTCTTCACGGTCTTGCATGCGTAATCATGCGAACGGCAATTAAACTTCACGGTTCGACATCTCAGAGTACGAATGCGCTAAAAGAATTATGTCAAATGGGACTTCGTGGAAACACGATTGCCTCTAAATTTTCAATACAAACATGCCTGCTTACTGCAGCCGCTAAAAAGTTATTAAACAATTTAATTTAATTAAGCCACGCACATCTATAGTTACCACCTCACTGTGTGTCCCCCTTGGTGCATAACCTCACTGTAGCGGTGGTCTTCACGTATATCTAAGCGTCTAATTTTAAAAATAAATGTCGACTTAACTTTGATCACCCTGTATATAGACAGATGCAAAACACATTGTGCACAAATACAGACATATAAATATAAATACACTGACCCCCTCTCTCCTTCTCTCATAGAGGCGCTCATGCATAGATGCAGTAGTGGTGGGACCATTTTTCCTACTTTGAAGTTTGGACCATTTGTTCCTCGACTATTTGTTCCCGGACCTTGAGTTCCGGGGACATTTGTTCCGGGGCCATTTGTTCCGGGGCCATTTGTTCCGGGGCCATTTGTTCCGGGACCATTTTTTCCGCGACCGGCCTATGGTGCGAGAAAATCAACACGGCCGCTGTTTGAGCCGGCGCGCGTGCCCTTGTCATATCCGTGAATTCAAGTGGTTTAAAAAAAATGTGAGCGAACGCGTGCCTCAAACGTAATTCGCGGGTCGAGTGGGAGAGGGCAGCAATCGTTAGATGACAGAGACTAGAGCAGTGCGGGGGCCGGAATTTCTAGGCCCGGCCCGACCCCGCCTGGTAGAGACATGGCCAAAGCCAGGCACAAGCCCGACAAAACATTACGATAAAAACCCGAGCCCTGCTCGAGCCCGACAGCATTTAATAAAAGAAACCCGAGCCCGCACACTGTTTTTTAAGCTCAGCCCGAGTCCGCCAGACACCAAACATGAGCCCTCAAAGTTTGGTCTTTTTAGCCTAAGATAAGCCTAGAGGGAGTATATTGAATTTACACTTGTTCAATACTTAGACCTATATCTGTACAACACAAATATCCTGACCTAAATAATGTATCCTTACGGAAAAGTTTGGTAAAACAGGCGCTGCATTTGCGACAGTCTCCGAACTTAAAGCACAATGAGGATCGCTTAAATGATGCTGAGAAAAGTGGATTTTTTTATTTATGCATTTCTTGGACAGATATTCCACGTTTCGTTATTTCATTCAATTCGTTTCCCAAAGAACTCTTTTCCTACTTGTTTTTGACGCTAGCACATTCTACCGAGAGCTAGTTCAACTTGTACTTCTCTCAATTTAATTTGCCAAGGTTCGTTATCGGCTTGCACCAGGTGTCTATCCAACTACACCTAAGTTCCTTCCATGCTCACCAAGTTTTCTACTCAAAAACTCGCTTTATGGGCAAAAAAAATACGTGTATAAAAAGCTTTAAGAAAAACCCAAGGGTACGTTAGCTAATCTTTTGTGTTATGGTCTGCACAAAGTGCAATGTCCAGGTCACATTTGTTCTTTTTTTTAGTTTGAAAAACAGAGAAAAGAGACAATCACGTACTCTTCTACCAGAGTGCTCTCGTTTTCTGACCCGTTCTCTCCCATTATGCTGATGAAGCCCATACGTTTTCTTTTGTTGGCTTGAAGGCTTTCTAAGCGCAATACGTCATGTTGTTATTTTTTAGCATCGCCACGGTGACAGACTGACAGCACTTAGCTTTTTTTGTTTTCATTTCACCCAAACGATCAATGAGCCGAATTTTTTGTTGTCAACATTCTAAATTTGCGGCACACGACTGCCGGGATTCAGGGTCTGCCCGGGCCGGCTCGGCCCAAAAAGTGTTTTCGTTCAAGCCCAAGCCCCGCCCGGGCCCGAGAGAATGCGTGCTGCCCGGCCCGAGCACGGCCCGTGGGCCGGGCCGGGCTCATCCTTTTGGAGCGTCCCGGGGCCGAGCTGTGCCCTAACTAGAGCACTACCCGGGCCGCAATTTCTAGGCAAGGCCCGAACCTGCCCGATAGAGACACGCCTGGGCCCGGCAAACTTCTAAAATTAGGGCCCGAGCCAGACCCGTGCCCGGCAGAATTTGATAAATTAAGCCCGACCCCGCCAGACTTGTTAAATGCCCTCCCTAGTCTGACAGCCTATAAACATGAACTCGAAGAAGTTTGCTGTTAGCTTAAAAAGCGCAAGCACAAAGCGAATACGACTAATTTGGATTTAAATTTCCATTAAACTTGGACCGAACTTTGTACAACTTCAATATCCTCACTTAGAAACTGTTCTTTCAGTAGTCATGAACTCCATTTGCCACTTCGTTTGCCAGTCTTCGAAATAAAGACACACCGAGGATACTTTAAATGATTCGGAGCAAGTGGATAATTTTTTGCAATATCGAAATTCTTCAGCAGATACTGCAGCTTTCGCTGTTCCATTATTTGTTGAAATTTGAGCTGACGATGCGTCCGGTTTCACCACTTCATTTTAGTATTTTCCTCTAGTTACGTTGGCAGCAATATTTTATGGGCGATTCTGTTCTTTTTTGCCTCTTTTCATGGTTTTGAAAAAATTCTTCCCGGAAGAAATCATGGGCTCTGCTTCAAAAATTGGTCCTTCAAACTCTGCGCATAGTCCAAAGTCCAGGTCACGTTTGTTCTGTTTGTGTTTGTTTGAAAAGAAAAGGAAAAAGACAATCATGTTGTACTGTGTGGCTAGAGTGTCGTCGTTTTCTGGCCTACTCTCTCCCACTATGCTGATGGGTCCCAGATATTTTTTTTATTGATGTAAAGGCTTTCTAAGCGCAATCGCCTTTTATCATGTCTTTAACAGCGCCGTAATGAATTTACACTTTGCTTCTTTTTGTTCTCACTTAGCCTGAAAGATCAACAAAAATCTTTTTTGTTGTCAACAATTTATAATTTGCGGCACAGGATTGCCGGGCCTCAGGGATGGCCAGGGCGGCTCGGGCTGGCACGGCCCGAAAATTTTGGTTCAAGCCCGAGCCCGGCCCGGGCCAGAGAAAATGCGTGCTACCCGGCCCGAGCCCGCCCCGCCAGTGCACTAGGTCAGACCACCTAGCTACGCCACCGCACCCAACACTTTCAGAGCTGTGCCCTTGCGGTGTGCTGTTTTGTCGTGTGCTGTTTTGTCGCCGTGCTATTTTGTCGCGTGCGCTTTTGTCGCTGTGCTTATTTGTCGCTGTGCTTTTCTGTCGTGTGAGCTTTTGACGCTGTGCCCTTCTGACGCTGTGCTGTTTTGTCGCGTGCTGTTTTGTCGCGTGCTCTTTTGACGCCGTGCTGTTATGGCGGTACTCTTATGTCGCGTGCCCTTTCGTCGCGTGCTGTTCTGTCGGTATACCCGGGGGAGAGTGTTTCTTTCCAAACTACGACTCGTAGCGGATTCCG
Organism: Haemaphysalis longicornis; assembly: GCF_048455015.1. Taxonomy (NCBI): domain Eukaryota; kingdom Metazoa; phylum Arthropoda; class Arachnida; order Ixodida; family Ixodidae; genus Haemaphysalis; species Haemaphysalis longicornis. The sequence goes on along the minus strand of NW_027526203.1, from coordinate 242,288,342 downwards.
AGAAAAGCTAAGTTGTGTCTACCCATACGGCTCCTCGAGAGTCCCTCCGCTTGCGCTATGCGTTGCGCTTCTATCAATTCGTCGACTGAGTTCTGTAGCTCCATGGCCGCAAAAGTTTCTGTCGATGTCGTGAGTGGTATGCCAAATTCCTGTTTGTGGGCCCTACGCATCAGTCCATCTACTTTCTCTTTCTCACTTGTGAGCATATTGACGAAAGACACCACGTACGCCACGCGACTCATGACGAAAGCTTGTGCGAAGCGAAGGAGAGTCGCCTCTTTCATTCCCCGGCGCCGATTGGCTATGCGAGAGATGAGTCGGGACGTTTGGTGCATGCTACTTTCCAGCGCCTTGATGGCCTCCATGTTGTGCCCGATCGCTTGTATCCTGAGCCCCAGAACACTGATGCTGTGGACCACGGGAATCTTTTTCTTTCGGCCCAGAGTCCAGTCGGATGACTTCGCTTAGCTGCTTCTATCGCGTTCTTTGTTTGCCTTCTAGGAGTATAACAGAATCTCGGATTTATGCGGTGAGCAACGCAGAGCCCTCGGGGCAGCGTACTCTACCACCGCGTCCGCGGACCACTGCAGTCAATCCTGGATCTCTCCATCGCTACCACCTCCGGACTACCAGATGGTAGCGTCGTCTGTATACAGGCTGTGTTCCAGCCCCTCTATGGAATATGCGCGGGAGCCCGATCATGGCCTCGTTGAAGAGAAACGAGGAAAGGACGGAGCCCTGAGGTGTGCCCCTGCTCCCTAGCTTTATGAAATCCGATTATACTGCGCCCATGGCCAGAAGGGCCTTTCTGTTCTACAGAAAGTCCCTGACGTAGTTGGAAGTCCTGGTGCCGACCTCCGGGCTCTCTAAACTCTCCATAATTGTCTTGTGCGTGACGCTATCAAATGCCTTCGTCAGGTCCAGACCAAGAATGACTCTGGTGTCTAACGTTGAGCACCCTTCTACATCCAGGATTTTATGCTTGAGTCTCAACACCACGTCTTGAGTGGACAGGCACGGTCTAAAGCGATAATGGTATGGGGGAAAAGGTTCTTTCGTCCATGAGTGCGTGAAGTCTGTTTATGACTACGTGCTCTAACAATCTGCCCATACACGACGTTAGCGAGATGGGTCTCAGGTTCTCTAGGTGAATTTTCTTTCCAGGCTTCGGAATAATTACAATCTTTCCGCCTTTCCACTGTGCCGGTATATGGCCACGTTCCCAACACCAGTTCAAGTACCGAGTCAGTGCTTCTACCGAATCGTCGTCCTGGTTCCGGAGCATATTGTTTGTTACGCCGCCGGGACCCGGAGCCGACTTTGCACGCAGCGCCTGAATGGCTCAGCGCACCTCGGCCAGCGTGATGGCTTCGTTTAACTTCGGGTTCGGAGGTCCTACAGAAGAATTTGAAAAGAGCTGGTAATGCTACCAAGACGAATTACCTGCTCTACATTCATACTTCTACTGTTTCTGAATCCCTGTTGCATATATGCTTAATGCCTTTCCCGCCAAAACCCCATTGCACTAGGCTTGTAAGTTAATTTAAATAAGAATGCCGCACCAACTTGAGTGTTTCAATACAATTTGAACAAAATCCAAAATTATCATTCCAATAGTGCTCAAATTCACCCCGTAATTTTTAATTACTTGTGGACACAACCTTCCCCTAGATGACATGTAAAATATATAGTATAATAGCTTTGACAGCGTTGCATTCAGGTCGTTGTACCAAACTTCGGCTTGTTTCTAAAATTTGCTTTAAGGGGATTCGGCTCATTTTGCAAAGGAAAACTGCTCAAAACTCTGCTATGATCGGGGAAACATCCACCGTCTTCCACGCAACCTACCCATGCCCAAGGGTATGTTCAAGGGAGAACAACTCAAACATTACATAGTCCACTTGATTAGTTCGAGCTCATAAAAGCATTGAGCCGTATAAGCGCCGGCGGGGGAATACGAATTTGTTCGTTAGCGTGGCAAATTTCTGAGATCGGGTTTTGTTATATCAAGTTTTGAGTGTACAACAAATGTAAGGGTGTCCCCGAATTTTTTATCTTGTGCTGATATCAGGGTGTCCAAGCAAGGAATAAAGATGCTGCGACTATTCTTCCGGAGTTCCGGAGTGTATGCCGCCCTGTATTTCGCGTGCAATGACTCGCAGCACACTGAATTCTGTGCCAAGCTGCCCTGCTGTCTCTTTGTTCCCTTAATTTAGGTGTGAAAGAATTCATCCACTAGTAGACTCTGCTCATTTATTCTATCCGTCAGGAGGCGGCATGTGCTGCTGCATCTCTAAACAAAATAGCTGTCCACGTAAAATGTGTAACTTTTAACAAAGGACGCAGGACAAAGGTGGTGCATTCCGAACTTTCGTAGTGATGAATTCTTCATATCTAGGACATCTAGCATTAGCTAGGCCGACACCGCCAGAGTAGTTGAATAGTTCTCTCCCTCTCCCTGCCGGGGTGTACCCGACGGAAGCCGACCCATTGCGTAAGAATTAAACTAAGATGGCGCTTTTCATGAAGCTATCTTAAATACGCTTTATCGAGTATAGGGTTAGAGTAAAACTAAGTCAATAATTTATCTAATACGCATGTATACCGCAGGCTAACGGGCCAACTCTATGAGCCAGGTTAAAGCCATGGTTACATGGAACAGAGACAGTTCTTCTGAAATAATATTAAGAAAAACAAAACAAAACCAAGAAATCGGTATGAAACAGCGTTAATGAGTCATTTTCCCAAAAAAGTACGTGTACCTAAAAGTTCTGAACGCGAAAAACAGGTGCCCGACTTCTGGGTCAGATGGAGTTCGAGGGCTGATTTGAGGGCAACGCGATGTGGAGACGCTCTTGCGATGGTGGAGGCTGCTTAGGTGCAGAAATGGAGGATTCGGGATCGTTGACCAACTCGGAATGCTCGTCTTGTCGTCGTAGCTCGTTCGCTGTCACAGTGTCTAGCGACTGCCCGAATCAGGTGGCGCAGCGAGATAACGGACCCAAGTAGAGCCTCCCGGCCTTACGGCGTAACGGACCCAAACAGAAGCTTTGAAACATAAGCGATTTATATATTCTTAACCGTTCGAAACTCCTTAACCGCTGGCGCTTTTAATACATCTCCCCGTTGTTTAGCGCAAAGAAAACTACAGGTACATTTCAGGCAAAATCTGTGTATATAACCGGCAGCCCCCGCGTCCAGTTAGTTAGGAACGCCCGTTGGGTTGGTTTTTACAATACTAAGCGAAAAAAGTGGCAGTCAAAAACGACACGTTTCAAACTGCGCAGTAAGGCGCCGGCACGAGCGGGGTGAAAGCAAGTACAAAGAGAAATGAACTCCCGCGCGCGCTGTTACAGGCAGAAGGCGCGCGAGCATGGCGAAGGCGGGGAATTTGAATTGCATTGGACAAAGTTCAGTTCAATTCACCAGGAGAGGAATGAGACAGGGCGGCGAAGAGCGTGATAGGTGGTAAGAGTGAGCAGATAACGGCGGCACAGCCTATTATGGCGAATCACTGCTCTGCTCTCCCGCGGCTTTCGCGTTGAGTGGGACGGCGTTAATTTTTTCTTTAACAAGGCGCTACATTGAAATTAGCACAGCACAGTTTTTCTGTCAGGAAGCTTCTGAAGTCTATTTCAGGTTTGCAAAAAGCTAAAATGGACGAGCATTTCCGCGGTGCTCACAGTCACTTTGACGCTCGGAGGCGGCGAGGTGCCCGGACTTTTCTCCTCCCGTTCTGTCTACCATACGAGGCCCATTTTGTGGCCACGACTGGCTCAGGTTGGAAGGATTGAGTTCTTGACCCCATGCCTTCTGGACGGCTGAACACCGCTTCTGCCAATTTCAGTTTGCCCGGATGGGCGCCCGCCGAATCAGCGAAGGCGCATCGAGGAAACCTATCCGATTTCAGCTTTCGCTTCCACCTAGCAGCAGAAAAGAAATGGGAACAATTGAATTCTTCGCTTTTCAAACGAGCGCCGCAAGTTGGACTTCAGGCGGCGCACCTAACTCGTCAATCCTCTCACGGAGGAAAAGTGGCGAGAAGTAGCAAGTGGGGTCAAAAGAGTGCATAACCATGGTATCCAGCAAATGCTTTTGAGTACAGACCCAGAGGCTCTTGCTCGAATTGCAAAACGAAGAGCGCGCGCGTCAGAGGCCCCTGCAGTTGACGGATGTAACACAGCGAGTCGGCCTAGTTTACGTAATCGTAACCATGACGGATGCAGTTATATTTTTATGCTGGGGGGACCCTGTGCCCTTAGGGGGGAGTCAAGAGGTACAACGAGACAAGAGACCCAATATTGCATCTTTTGACGCGTTGGACCTCTTGACTCATTGGACCTCTTGACTCAGAGTCCCTGTTCACTCGGCTGTCGCGTGACTATTGGACCTCTTGTCTCGTTGGACCTCTTGACCAGAAGCTGGGGCCCGCGAGGTCGTAATGGGTTATCATATTCACCGGAACCTCGTTCTTTGCAGTCATGGCCTTGTACATTTAACGAAGCTGTAGAGAAAATAACTGTATACGTTCCGACTCCAAGCAGCAGCTTTCGACCAAAATTTTTTGCAGGAGCAAATGCACACAAGCTAAACTTTTGGACACATTTGACAAGGCACTTAAGGGGCTCAGCACCTGCCTTTAGGCGAAAGGGGTCGTTAACAAATATCCGAGGCGTAGGTAATCCGGGGATAGACAAGGCAGGTCCAGAATTTGGGCGCAGGAAAAACTTCTGTTTTTCAGGAAAGATGTGCGGGGCAGAATTTGCACGGTAAAGGTGTCCAGTAAAGGCGTCCAGGGGTGGATGGCTTAGATCTTTGTTTGTGGTGCCTACTTGCGTCGTTTCTGCTGACTCCAACAAAAGGGCGCCCTCCCACACACACACACACACACACACATTTTTTTTTACGTTGGGG
>NW_027526203.1:242039952-242283328 GCF_048455015.1 Haemaphysalis longicornis | reverse complement strand
CCGTCCAAAACTTCGCCGAAGGTCTTATTTCGGCCCAGGCACACAAAATTCTCTGTCTAAATTCGCCATCTAACACAGTCGAACTCCAATGGTTCTCGACTCACACGGGCATTGGAGAGATCAAGAAGCATTACTGCCTCTCCCGCCGGAAGCTTGCCCCTGCCCACTCATCCCTCACCCTAGAGGAAGAACAACTCTGACGTCAACTACAAACATAATCCCTACCTGCAGAGCCGTCATGCATCATATCCACCCCTCCCTCTACCCATCCCCATTCTGCCCCCGCTGCGGTGAAAGGGCCACGGTGCAACACCAAATGTGGGTGTTGCTGCATTTCCGATCTATGTTTCACGAGCACTAAAGGTCAGCAAAGAGGGTTTATTATCGCCGTTGCCCAAGAAAGACAACGGCTCTCTGCGCTTCTTTGGCTTAAAATGTGAGCGTGAAAGGTTGCGATGCAAGGTTTTGGTCAGTTTGAACAAGGAGGCGTCAGTGTCATTGTTTCAGAATGATTATTCGGTGATGTTTTGGCCGGGCTGAACAATGAGAGAGAGAGAGAATATCTTTGTTTAATGAAGAAATAGCAGGGGTTTAGGAACAGGGGTCAAGGGTTGAAATCTACGGCACCAAATGCAGACTCTCCTTCTCTTGCACTCTCAATCAGCTCGCGCTGTTTCGAAGGTAACGAGCTTATCAAAGATGCCTACCATGTCAAGAAGAAATGTAATATGCAATGTTTGAGTTGTTCTCCCGTGTACACACCCTTCGACATGGCTTGGTTGCGTGCAAGTGGCTGGATGTTTCCCCGAATTTATAAAGGCTTTAAGCATCTTATGTTCCAGCCGAACACCTCAACGTACATAGATTTGCAAGTACTTCAGTTGTTTTAAGTGCGAATGCACTTCTTAAGCGAGCCTGAATCGTCCGCCGCCGTAGTCCGCATAGCAACAGCTGCGGGTGCGCGCGCTCCTCGTCTTCCTCCTCGTCTTCCCTAGCAACGGGGGGAGATGGGCGCGCGCTACTCTCCTCCTCCTCTCTCCGCTCAGTGACTGCGGGTGTTGGGCGCCTCCTCTCCACTTCGGGCGGGAGAGCTCTCGCTTGCGTAGCGGGCGCTCCGCATTCCGACGCGTGAGGGCGCTCGTGTAGCCCTCGCCATAACGGCGGGCGCTACTCTCCTCCGCCTCTCTCCGCTCAGTGACTGCGGGTGTTGGGCGCCTCCTCTCCACTCCAAGATCACAATATCCACCGTAATCGCGCAATCAACAACCGTGCATTCGCACTTACACACTCCCCCTCGGGGAAGTGCGAGGGAATTTTTTTTCGTCCACAGAGTCTGTGATTCGTCGGCATTGAGACCTTTTTGTAGCAAGTTGAAAGATCATGTTCCTAGGCATAGGATGAGGATCCGTTCTTAAGGTTTTCGAGGAGGGCAGGATGGTAGTCGTGGTCGCAAGGAGCACGGTGCGTGAGTTGGTGTGCCCCTTCGTCAGTGCGTCGTCCTCTTCCAGACAATTGTGTCCGGGTGAGTAGGTGACGTTGCCAAGTTTTTGCATTGTGGAAGAAAATATCATACGGAAGCGCTGAAATATTTTTCCTGCAGAAAACAGTATTATGCCATTTCAGTACATGTAACGATGTTTGCGGTTCTTTTCGATTCTTCCGCTAGTCGGATTGGCAAGGGGATGTGTCCAACTTCCACCTTTTGCTTCCGTATGCACAAGGGGCGTGCAGTGACAAACATTGCCTGATTATTCAACTACGACAATTGCGGCCTCGTGCTTTCGTACATCCCGGAGTCAGTGTATACTGTAGTCGCATGATTTTGGAACTTTCCTCGAACGAAGTTGATCCTGCATGTCGCCTCTTCTTGTGTAGTATTGTGATCATATTTTTGTTAAGAGTAGTTGGATCGGTGGCATGTCTATCATGTCGTGCCTTTCGAAAGGGCGGGGGGTGTGGTGGGGGATGTGCCGGTCTTTTATACGATGGCCCTTCCCGATATAGTTTTTCCAGGTGAACTCTTTCTGCTAGGAGAGTTTTTTTTTTTTTTTCTATTTCCTGCAATGCGTTAGGAAGACACAACTTGAGAAAATATTCATTGTCATTATAACCAACATCCTATTTGTGACGACTGCAGGGTGAAGGCTCATCCTATTGACCTTCACCGCTTCTGTCCTGTGCTTTGGAGTCCATTTTTTGTTCCGAATATTATTATTTCATCCTTCCATCGTGATATTGGCCTTCCCCTAATTTTAGATTCGTCTATGCATGTCTATTCTTTTGCCCCTGGGGTACACCGGTTGATTGTTAGTCTCACGATTAGACTTGCGAGGTCGAGAACTATCTTATATGCTGACCTGATGATGGTGTTTCTTTTAGTTTCTTCGGTGAGGCTAAATTTCTGGCACGGTAAGCTCTGCAATATCCGGCACATGATCAGTGGCTGCATGAGTCTTATTTTTTTTCCTCTCTCTTTCCTGCCCTTCTTTTGGTTGGGCGTTTTGTTTATGGGTGGTTAAAGATGCCCTTTTTGGCGATTGTGAGTTTGGGACCACATCTTGTCTTTAAAGCCACGCCGAACGTTTTTTTCGTGACTTCCGTTGGAGGACATCCGTATACATTTTTGGGGTAATCTTTAATTTGGCCGTGTGGAGCTATCTGTCGTTCGCCAAACCAAGCTTGCTGCGGATACAGAACCATGGGAATATTGAAAAGTATTTTGAAAAGTTATATGATTCGAGGCCGTATAGTGGGCTTTATCTTAGTTCTTTTTTCTTTATAATCTTTGCGTGCCCTGAATTATAGGAGACTGGCGTTAATCCTTTGCCACCTGTTTTAGTTACGTCACCCAATGTTCGTGCCAGCTATAGTTCCGTCGGAAAACATAGCGGGGTGACTCAGTGGGTAAGGCGTTGCGCTGCTGAGCCCTTGGACGAGGGTTCAATTCCCGGCCATGGAAGCAGACAGCGAAAACACCAGTGCGCCGAGATTTCGGCGCACGTTAAGCATCCTACAGTGGTCTATATATTCCGGAGATTTCCACTATAGCGGTGTTCGTAACCCTTGTGAAGCTGCGGCGCATAAATTACCGGAAATTTATATTAGGTGCGGAGCACCTTAGGACCCCACAATGTCAATCCGCGTCCGTGCGCACAGCATTTACAATCGCAAAAAATCACACAGGCGCTGGCCTGTGTCGGTTAGATCAGACAAAGTTAGTGTCAGTCGTCTTACCCATTGGGCTACGACCGTGAGTTTGTATCCGACAGTCAAACGGCTTAATCCCTCGCCTGTAACGGTGCGGAGTACCTTAGGAACTCCCAATGTCCGTCCGCGTCCATCCTTGCGCACACCACCATTAGGGCAAAATCAAGTGAAAATCAAGCGAAATTCGATTTGAGCCGTGAGCTGCAGTTCCATTTAGGGAATAATCAAGGTGCAACTCCCGGCTCAACTCAAATGACGATCGGGGCTCCAATCGGCTGCCACTCGGGGCGCAACCTGGATGTCATTTCGAGTCCCCGTACTCCGCACCCTCGCCATCATCCACGGAGTGGAGATGCTGCCTTTTTTTATCTCTAGTGGGAACACATTCTGGTGTGATGGCGTAGGTTGTGGGAACGGCTGGCGACCATGTCTGCCGAGCGTGTTGCCCCCATGGGCATGAAACGTGCGCGGAAAATTCGAACACACGGGCGTTTCTGCTTTTCGCCTCCGTCAGAAAAGCGGCTGCCGCGGCCGGGAATCGAACCCACGGCCTCGAGTCATGGATGTACAAGTAGTAGTCCCAGCACCTGACCGAAATGAGTGAAGAAATAAACGGCGTAACCAATTTGCTGTACAGGCACCGCTCGGAAGGTCCGCCGAGCAGCGTTGACGTCATACAGCTAACGGGGCTGGACAGCCCGGAGAGGAGACGAGAGGAGGACCGCATAATTCCAGGTCACGCTGAAGTAGCCGCGATGACTAAACCCACACACTCGATGTGTCTGGGCAGACAAGACCGGTGACCAGCAGCCGTGGTCGGTTGGGCGACTAGGAGGCGAGGCGAAGCGGCTAACGCCGTCGTCTCGCACTTTCTCCATCGGTCCTCCAGGTTGGGCAAACACGTCTATTGTAGTGCTTTTTACGTAGCCAGGCTATGGTGACAAAGCCTGGGCGCGTTGGGGCCGGTACTCGCAGGCACTGAAGACAGCGGGTGTCGCTCCGCTCAGATAAGGAGTTCACTCTAGATAAGGTAGCGACGAATATACACAGCCCGTGGCCTTGGCTTGCTAGATAGCGGATGGGGGACAGGCAACAGTAAAGGCGGCTGGACTTGCAGATTTGCTGGCGCACGTAGCCTCAACATCTACAATGTTGGAAGAAGAAGGCTGAATGACATTCAGTAGAAGAAGTGACAACTGGGCTAGTTGGTAATGCATATGGGACATCTTGAAGGTAGCGCACTTAAACACGGACACTAGGGAAAGAAAACGACAAACCACGGCGCTGACTCACAACTGATTTTAATTAGAACAGACACACAGTTAAACACTTCAACTTAAACCCACGTGACCACACATCATACATACGTCACATTACAACGTATCATTTCCAAAACATGACAGGCATGAAACAAACTGTGCATGAAGACGCGTGCTGTATTTACGTTCCAGAGCGATTTAAAAACTCAAACTCACTCTCATGTAAATGAATCGACGGCACACTAAAGCACCACGCCCTCTTTTTTTTATATTATATGCCTCAATAATCTCACGTGTCAACTTATCCCCGTGCACAGATAATATCACCGTTTCCTTGAACGCAGGCTCGCATACAAGGCACGTGTAGCGGCCTTGTGCGCGCCTTCTGCATGCTCTAAGAGTTAGTAAAAAGTAAAGGAAGCTCACACCAACCCATGGCATCTCACTTGTCCGTCTCTGGGGCCAATCTCGCTGCCTCCGTCGTCGGCGGCAGAGACGGAGAAGTGAGATCGTCTAACACCGGGTTTGAGCTTCCTTTCATTTCATAAAAAAAAGAGTTTCCCCTCATTGCTTCACCAATACAACTCAACCGACCACAATTCATGGATCATGCAATGATTTAACCTTAGCAAAGACTATCTTTTCGATTGATTGATTGTGGGGTTTAACGCGCCGACGCAACGCAGGCGATGAGGCGCGCCGTAGTGGAGGGCTCCGGATTAATTTTGACCACCTGGGGATCTTTAACGTGCGCCGAAATCTCGTCCACACGGGCGTTTTTGCTTTTCGCCTCCATCAGAAAAGACTATCTTTTCGAAGTAATAAATGGTGTGATTAAGGGCATTTCACTTGTCTCTGTTTCACTCTTCATAGAGCCACGTGTGTGAATTCAAGTGACGTCGCATCGGTAATTGTTTTGGATTTAGTTTACAGCTTCGCTTTACAACCCCCTTCGCAGGGTGGATTGTGGAGCATTTTTTTCTTTGGATGAACTGTATAGAACAGTGCGCGCAAAGTGCTTCTTCCTGTTCGTTTTTTTTTGTTCCATGCTATAGAACATAACGCGCTGAATATTTTTTTGTTTTATTCGCTGGGATGTACCCGCGCTATCAAACGCGTGGGTTAGCAAAGGGTTAGCAGGTGTGGACAGTTTTTTTGCGAACGAATTGCGGGTGGGTGCGCGTTCGGTGGACGCCGGCCAAGTGCGTGCTTTCGCCAGCCTAGCCAAGTAAGAATCGGCGAGTGTGGACAAGTCCCTATGTAAAAAGCCGGTCGTGACAAAAACACGCAAGTCTCATCAAACGGTTACACAGGGCAACCATTCGTGGGCAAACCTCTAACCAAAATCTTCAACAGTCAGTGCCCCCTCCTCCAACTGCGGACCTCATCAACGACACGAAGACGACAGCTGAATTAAAACGACGAATAACCCACCAAGAACATGACCTTATTGCATATGACATGCGTACCACCCCTACCCCATGCACCTTTCATTGTGAAGTCCGCCAATCTGCACGAGGTCACAGTTTCGATTCCCGGCTGCGACGGCCGCTTTCGAAGGCGAAAAACAAAAACGCCTGTGTGTTCGAGATGTCGGCGCGATTTAAAGATCTCAGGTGGTCAAAATTAATCCAGAGCCCTCTACTACGGCGCGCCTCATCGCCGGCGTTGCATCGGTGCCTGAAACCCTACAATCAATCAATCAAGTCTGCCAATCTAGTCAACCACACTCAGCAAGCTGAATGAGCACCACAGTTTCACTCTATCCTGAGCCAAATGACTTCAGACCAGCGTGGACGTGTCCTGTTCCCTGCACTATTAGGGGTATCACGTCATTCACAAAAGTCAAGCCGCATGCCTTGAAGCGAGTGGAAAGCCGCAAACGATGCGATAAAATTTCTTGCGTATGATGCCGGCTTCCATTAGCCGCCATTTATCTGTATCACCGGGGACTCGTACGAAGCATCGGAAACACTAAGGTCTCACGCGACCACAGATGACCTGTCACATAAGATACTGCCCCAAGATCATATTCTACAACGAAAAAAGGGCCAAGGCCGCATTGACTGCGTATTCGGTGATGAACCCTTTTCCTCGAGAAACTTGGCGGCCCACGGTGTCGCAGATTAAAGTGAATATATTCAACCTTTAGACTGACGTAGAGTCGACGCCACGCCCCCCTCGTTATAAAGGGAAGGTGAAGCGGTTTTAGAATTAAAAGAAAAGTTGACTAGCAGCAAGTACACATTGAATAGTTCATGTGTACGAAATATTTTCGCAATACATGCAATAGAAGCGGCGCAATGAGCAAACAAAAGTGGCCCGATGCCCCACCCCCATCTCGCCGCGCGATGCCGGAAGATCGAAGAGCGCGGGCGAAAACCGGCTGAAAAACGTCATACCTGGACTTCCGGCCGGATCGGCCGCCTGGGCCATGCTCTTTTCGCCGTGTTTCCTTGTGAATGATACTTGTTGTTGTTGTGGTTGATAGCACTCATTTGTTCAATTTTCGTGTTCAAAAAGTATGCACGAACGCCAAACGAGGCATACGTTATCATGCCGTATTCCTAAGCAGAATAATGCCACGCCGGGATGCTTGATACCATACGGAAGCGACAGCCGCAGTGGCTGTGCTTGATGACAGAGAATACACTACGTTAAATACTTTGTAAACCGCTCCAATGCGGTTTTTTTTTTTTTTTTTGGTGCGACGGACGTGAATGTTCACATTAGATTCTAGATTTAGGAAGGATGGGGAATACTGCTGTACTTTGGCCGGGGATGTTTCGTTCCATTCCAGAAACCAAGTCACATTTGTCAGGAAATACTTGTTTCGTTAAAAGCGTCGGTTTTCTTTCCCTATGGGCTCAGGACAGTGTTCAAAAAAACAATTTTTTGGCGGAACTAAAACAAGGGGCCAATCCTGATAGAAGTTCTCTCCCGGCTAAGAGGTAAACAGTATTCCTACAAAGTAAAATAACCAAGACAACCAGATTACTTATTTTGCAAGTATACATATCACGATAAGGTGATGTTTGCCTGGAATTTAAAAAAAAACACCACTCCGAACCACCACCATGACATAATTTGTGTTGACTGCGGGGGCCTAATTTTTTGCCCAAGATTCCGTGTGGCTGCATATTATAACCTGGCAAGCACTTGTTGTCACTGAACCTCAAGTGTGCTCCAGTTATAGTCGGTGATATATATAATGGTGATACTAAAAAAATTAGGAGCGAAGAGTAAATATACGGCCTCTGTCCGACTAGCGCGGTAAATGCTTAAATCTAGAAATGCTGAAACAGGCCAACAATTCATTATCACAAACGTTTGGTGATTGTTACCTAAAGTAACGTAACTACAACATAACTGCCTTGTCCGACTGGTCTGTTAATTATAACGAGGTGGCCGTAATATTGTAGCAGAATGCGCAACGCACAAGCGAAAATCAAGCCCTACTACAGCCAATAATGCTGAGCAGGCACTAGTATGCTGCAGTGTTTTCAGAATAAATGCATGTGAAGCAGTAAGACGCCACTCATCGAAGTGCAGCTAGCAATCGCGGAGGCGCCGTAGCGCCGCTGCCGAAATGGCGCGCGCGTGTGGGTCTGTGTACGGGGATGAGTAACGGGGCTGGGGTGGGCGACAACGAACAAAGGAAATGCGGAAGCAGAGTCTGCTTGTTGGTTTATGCGTGTACCGGCTAGATGTGTCTCGCATATACGTTTACAGCGCATGAACGCTATTTTTTTCGCGCAGTGCACGTACGTGCTTTTCGCTGGTAGATTGTTTATAAAACGACCATTAATCTCCGGCATAAATGGTTTTGTGTATAATAAGAAACAGTTAAGGCAGTACCTAATATTAACATAAGGTATAAAATCCCCCTATGCTGGTTGCCTAATTCAAAAATATTTTGATGGAACCCCCTAGTCGACGTCAAAGCCACTGCTTCGGGGTTCTCTGTCGTGTAAAGCAAATTTAAGCTCCAAGATAATTGAACCAACAGCACGGGTAATTAAAAAAAGAAACTTCCAGTCATGTGCGAAAATTAAACTGCAAGCTAAATTTCCGCAAAGGCAACCGTGCGATCGTTCGCAATGCTTCCGACAACCCGTGCGGCCGAAGGGTGTCCTCCTTTGACGTCATGACGGCCGCAACCAATCAGGGGCGTCAAAAAACGAAAAGCGCGCGTCTTTCAAACGGGGCCGCGCTTTTTGCAAGATAAATGCCACTTGGACTCATGTACGATAAATTTTATGTGATATTCGGAATCAGCGCGCAAGAAACTATATAGCTTAATCTAACTCAATTTTTTTGGAAAGCGCTTCAGCCTCCCTTTATAAGAATTGTAGCAGCATTGACGAAGACAAAGACGACGAATCACCACTTTGCGGTGCACTGCGCGAGCCTCGTGGCGCGTGCAGTCAGTGCTCCTAGGAACTCCGAGCGTTCGGCCAGGCATAGCTGCCTCTGGCCCGTCAGCTGCTGCCTTCTGTTCTCACATATGTGTTGTTCTTTGGCTCGCCGTTTTCATTGCCTCGTGCTGCCACAGAATTGGTAACCCGGACGTGATGCTCGGCGTTTTAATAGGCTTGAACCACCTTTTCCAGGTTGATTCGTTGGAAATTCATCGCCCAGACGGGCACGGCGGGATATGCGGAGCTTTTCCCAAGCGCACACCTCTGTGAAAGCCGGGCACCAAGCCAAGGGTCGCTTGTACCCATTTTTACCGGTGGGTATCCGGCGGCGGGATTCGAACCAACCACCTCCCGCAGCCGAGACGGGTGCCCGAACCACTAGGCCATGGCTGCGGTGCCTGGCCGAACGCTCAGAGTTCCTAGGAGCACTGACTGTACGCACCACGAGGCTCGCGCAGCGAGCCGAAGAGTGGTGCTTCGTCGTCTTCGGCAATGCTGCCACAAAATGAACGACGAGGCCGGCTCAAGAGCAAAGCTGCAGAAGGATATTTGAGCGATTTTCCACCAATATGCCACGCTTCAGTGTGATCTTCATGAACAAATAACAAATTTCTCACAAATGGGGCCTGTACAGCGGATATACATCGTATATGGCACATTCCCCCTTGCCTCCTCCTCTCCCGAGATGCCCATACTGTGATACAAGTACCGTAGCAAACGTCGCTGATTTGGTGTCTTCATGTCCGCCTTTTGCAAAACATCGAATATTCAAAGCCTCGCAACTTCTCCCTGGCCCACAACACCTTGACAAACAAGACTACTGTACCGCGTAGCACATTATTAGATGCGACTGCATCTCATTCACTCGCCTTGTCCCTGCATCCGGCGTCGAGGTTGTTGTCGGCGTCCGCCCCTCCCCCATTCTCCTCACCGCGTGAGCTGCGCTCTCCTCCGCTCACCCCCTCTCCTCTCCGATAGCGAACACTCTCTCGCGAGGAACATTGGATTGGATTCGAATAGATTGGCTTGGCTTGGGTTGGATTAAAGTGGGTTGTGTTGGATTGTGTTGCGTCATAGCCGCGGCAGACGCACTGGCGCCGGCGCGTCCCCTCACCGTTATGCGCGCTATAAAACGCGGTGCCTGCGCCGCTCCGCTCCATCGTTCCAGCGCCGTTCCTCCGCTGTCCAACGCTGCAACGTGAACCCCCTATGCGTCGCATCTACACAGGGGTTCCCGCGGGGGGAGGTGGGAGTTTTTTTCACTAAAGAGCGGTTTGGCACGCGGAGCCTGACTCATGCCTCAAGTGTGAAAGAAAACAAGAACTATCGTCATCAGCACAGAACAAGAAGTAGAACAGAGAAATCCAGGACGTGTTCCATCAGCATCGGTAATCTAACTCATGAAAGTAGAAAAAACTGTGCGTAAAAGACAGGACCGTGACAAGTAGACAGGACAAGCGCAGTCCTGTCTACTTGTCACGGTCCTGTCTTTTACGCGCAGTTCTTTCTACTTTCATGATGCTGCACCAACTAGCCCAACAACATGCTGTACTAAGGTAATCTAACTCCCCTCCCATCGTTTCCTTCCCAAATTTGATAGACTGTTGGTCCCAATTTCAGAAAGAAGACTTACTACTAGTATACTCAAGGGGGGGGGGGGGGGAACGAAAACAAAAAACGAAAACGTAGGCCGCGTAGATAAAGTGCACTGTGGTACTAACGCGTTACATGTTACATCACCGCTATATTAATCGGCAGGAACGCAGCCTAGAGCTATCAAGGTCGGAAACGGGTAACAAATTATTTTCTCCACATGCCGATATGAACTGGCGCGTACTGGTATTAGGTACCATCCGACAGTTTGGGCACCAGGACTATTAGTATTATTTTTTCCAGATTACTTACTGAATTCCTTTTTCCAGATTCACGCAAGAACTTGCATTTATTTATATTAAATAACATTCGCCTGTACATTCTCTGCGATTCCGTGCGCCGAATTGTTTTTTGCGTAATTGGCTTTCCGACGCCAGTGCACCGGAATGTGCTGCATTTGGCTGTCACTCATCAAGCTGGCCTTCCTTTGTCGTTTTCTGGAACGCCATCGATTCCCAACTGTCTCCTTGGTAAGAAACTATCTGAGGGAAATGAGGGAGGTGCATGCAGTATTCAATCAGTAGCCATGAATGCCAAATAAACTCCGGGAGAACTAAGGAGCGTGGCAGTTTGAACTGAAAGGAAATTGCGAAATATCTTCACTGGCCATCCAACTCGAAGCAAACCATCCAGGTGCCACAAAGTGACCTGTTCTGCGGCATTGTCGTCCAGAGAAATTCTCGGCATATTTCTCATTGCCGTGGATGCCGATATTGAAGTGTTCGTTGTTCGTTTATTACTTCCCGCGTGTTGGGGGGATCCCCCGAATATTAGCATGCTTGCAGCAGCCCCTGTGGAGATTGTGGTTAGATAAAACCACTGCTCTAGCCATTTTAAAGGCTTTATATGTTTTCACGCTAAGTTAGATTTCACCTCTCCATCTTCTTGGTGACCGATGCAGACGAAATAATGATGTTCTTTGCTGCGCGAGCCGAGAGGACGATCTCGACTCGCTCCGATGACCGACGACCGATGCTTGAAGCGGTTGAGGGATGAGGACTGCCTTCCTTGCTGGATATTAGGTTTATTTACACTATTTACATTACACCAAGTTTACATCTGGTCAGAATGACGGTTACATTGTTACTCTCCTAGCAGCAGCCTGTTCGGCCGAGATCTATACTGCTAGATCCCTCTCGACCGACCCTGGACCAAACCCAACACTCCGGTTTGGTACCAAAAACCTCGCCTCCAAAAAGGGGGCGTTCAAGAAAGAGCGAAAACCCTTTCAAAACAATTAATAGAAACCATTGATTGGCCACAGGAACCAGCCAATCCCACACATGTCCCCACCTGCGGTCACGTGACCCAAGACTCTCTCTCATGCACTCATAGTACGTTTCCCACGCACTTTGTTGCAACCGACCAGCAAGTGCAACCTAAAGTCACTGACCGCGCGGAGTGGACACACCATCTCGTTGAACGGGGCGGCATCTGCTCAAAAGCCAAGCCGAAGGCTTAGAGCGCTCTTCGCGCGGCTAACCTCTTCCCGCGTCCTCGCCTTGACGCCTCGTCCGCGCTCGCGCCGGGGCAAAGAGGGAGTCGTTGCTAATTCCCTCCCAGACTAAGGGGCGCCGCTGCCCGCCGTCTGTCCTACGGGAAGAGGCGCTCCAAGCCCAGGCGACCATCTTCGAGGCGAACGACCCATCAACGAACAGTGCCGACGCCGGCTTCGCAAATCCTCAAAAAATTAAACCCGTTCCACTCAACGTGAAAGCTGTCGTAAATGCAGAGCAGTGATTCGCCATAACGGCCTGTGGCACCGTTATCCGCTTACTGCTACTACCCATCACGCTCTTTGCCTCCCTGTCTCACTTCGCTCTTGATGAATTGAACGGAGGTTTGTCCAAAGCAGTTCAAATTTCCCGCCTTCGCAGGGCTCGCGCGCCCCCTGCCTGGAACGACCAGCGCGAGCGGTTCTCGCACGTGCCGGCACCTTACTGCGCAGTCCACAACGCGTTGTTTTTGGCGGTCCCATCTCCCCGCGAGGGGGACTCGAGTAAATGCGTCGCATAGGGGGTGGGTGTATTGCGTCAACGTTTAGTGTTTGGGGAGTTGGTGGTAGTGAATGCGTTGTATCAGCAGCTTCTTGACGTAGTTTGAATGAGTCAAGGATATAAGGCGCGTTCGTAGCCTGTGTCGGCTTTGTGGCGCAGTGGGTAGAGCACCATGTACATTGCGTTCCGCCCGCAGGGTCGAGGGATCGAAACCAGGCGCTGGATAGTATTTTTTTTATATAGTGTAGGGGGCAATGACGGTGCGGACTACGGACGTCAACGCGGGTGACATCGTGAGTTACTGAAATGCTCTGCATTTAAAACCGAACGACCGCATACCAACAGAGATACTCGGGCTAAGCACCCCCGTCTTTTGCCACACAAAAGGAAGGGCTCAAAACATTCACTCGGCGGCCCCCAACTTCGCCTCCCCGCGGTTGCATGAAAGGAACGCCGGGTGACAGCCACCAGAGGAGGCAACGCCGATAGATGAGCCACAGGCGGCTTTCATTAATTAAATGAGGAACCCGAAATTAACACGCTACTTCCACGATTCCCAGAAACCTACGCTAATAATTTGCAAAGCTGATAATTTGCTACGCTGACAATTTGCAAGGCGACATTTGAATGCGACATTGAAATTTACGGCGCATAAATAGGGTTTAGAAGTGGTGACTAGGTAGCGCGCAACTAGAGAAATTTTAGTCTCGGTTAGGCCTTGTTTTGGCAGTGACTGAATATGGCTGCCGTTTGGGAGCAGAACAAAGATACCTAGCTCGGTCGATTTTAAGTGAATATCTTTTCCGGAAGGCGCAGGGCGTGCTTTGTGACTGTGTCAACCCACCTGAATATGGAAACGGCGATACGTTTGAACGCCTCTGTGCGCGACGGAAACCTTGTTTCAGTCAGTGTGCTCTGTGTTTTTTTTTTTTTTTTTTTTGGATGCGCACGGCAATCCAAGCGACCACATCAAAAATTGTGCGCTATGTCCCGTGGCATTAGGCGAATAAACCGTCATTTGTGAAGTTTTTAACCGACTGATGAACCCAACGGAATGTGTCGTTATGCGCCGCTACAGTATGCGGTGAAACGGCACCACCCCCACGTCAATAAAAATCGACAAAATCAACACAATGCCTGCATTATAGTTACCGAACAAAATCCATAAGGTCTCAGTTAAGAACCTTTGGCAATATAAGGTGGAAAACTGTGGAACGGTATAAATACTTTGGATCGCTTTTATTGGGTCATCAGCGCCATGCACAGAGAAACACTCGAACGTTGTTGCGCCCACTAAGAGGCGAGCTTGGGAGCAGAAAATACGCATCACGAGGAAGCCGCCTACTTCAAACGCGAACACGTTTTCCCCGTTTTCGCGACAAAGTTGTGCCAGATTGGAGTGGTCTCGAATTTTAACCTGCCCACTGCACGGCATACATCCAGTGATCGCGTAAAAGAAAAAAAAACACAGAGAAATATATAATATAAAGTGAAAGTTACAAATCCCAAAAAATGAAACACATTAAACACGACCGTTGCCGTCATGTGTGAAACGAAATAAATAAATAGCTATTTATTTAACTTAACCTGCAAAGCGAGTGAGGCCTCAGCAAATTTACGCACAGAATTACTCATTCATCGCTCTTTCCCCATGCCCTCTACCGGCTTCTCGTCGTGCTCCATATCCCTTCACCGGGGTCATGATGTCCACAGGCGGAGAACCGGAGTAATATAATCACCAGAGCTCTGCATTAGTTCTCCCAGATCAGACTGATTGCGGAGCCCGCTTAGACGCGTTCTTCTCTGTTTCTTTCAAGGTTCCTGAACAAGCACGTTTCATTTGAAAGCGGAGTCCCGTACTGCCACCGTTAGACGCGTTGTGATGGGGGAGGGGGTTGTGTTAATTTAGCGCCGAGCTTTCCCCAGGATCTGGAAGGAACATTGCCAAGCTCTGGTCGTTATGTCCAAATTTAGGGTACGTAATTCGGCCCGAAGATGTCGCGTGCTCGGAACCATACGTCCAGAAGGTGGCGCGGAGTCACGCGCCTTACGAGCGCTGTGCTCGCCAGTGAGATGAGCGGTGAAATACAAGAGGCAGCGAAATATGAAAGGAATAGCAAAGCTTGCGGAAACAAGCGCGAAAACGGCACCTATACGACGCTAATACAGAACGAGGAAGACACGTCGCGTAAATACGCGCTGCGGGAAAAAGAGCCGCGATGGAATACGCACACAACTGCCGGAAAGCGAAGAGGCCGAAGTAGCAAACACACACGGAAAACGGAGGGTTAGCAGCCGACGGTTATGAAAGGGCCGCATTCTACCTCCTACTACAGTCAAACCTCGTCATAACGAAGTAGCATCGGGACAGTAAATTAGTTCGTTATACCCGATATTGGTTGTAAAAGTAGAGGTAAAAATCGGCTTCAACAAATAGAAAATCTGGCTCGCGAGAAACTACTTGGTACAAAAGTGCATTTTTTAATGCTTCGAATCTACTATATATATGAAGGTAACCCTTACCTTTCCCCTTGTTGCATTTCAACCTCAATGAACCGGAACATGAGTACGTGAAATTACAACGGAAGAAAGTTCACTTGATGATACATGCCTGCGTCATTATTTATTTGACGAAGGATGAGATCTTCGTCTGCTGGCTACTCACAGCACTGAGGAGGATGAAGTTTTCAACTGTGTCCACGAACAAAAGGGCGTTTATACTTCTTCAGTTTCGGACGACGGTGTTTCTTTTCAAGTAGCTTCTCACACTACAGCTGCAATATTTCTTCGTTTTATCCGATATCGCGCGGCTCTCACGGTTGCAGTTTCGAAGTGTCATTGAAATAAAGCGTGACCAACCAAAGTTTGTATTTAGTTCGCTATAGCCGATAATTCGCTATAGCAGTATTCGCTATAACGAGGTTCAACTGTGCTGCAAAAAAAGATCTCGATTTCACGCAATGAGTTTGCGCTCCGCGACAAGTGCTCCGAGTTGTAATTCAACTTATGTTAACAAATGATGATATTATCTAAGTTCGATTTGGGGAGGGGGGCCACTGCGTTATTCCCTTTTTTGATTGTTGGGTGATATTAGACACTGCCGATTGGAGTTAAGCTCGTTTGGGTTAGTGTAACTCAAAACCGGAAAACTACCGGTGGCAGATGAGGGTACAAGCAGATTGGTTAACCATGAACTATGCACAGTTTCGAGCTGATTTCTAGCTGCGTAGTTTGGAGATGTTGCATACGCGTTGAAGCCTTCACACTCTAAAAAAGAGTCTTCAAGTTTTCGCATTTAAAAGAAGCCTTGTTTCTTTCCCAACGACCGCCTGGAGGTGCCGAACAAAATGGTGGCCTGGAAAATCGCGTATTGCCCTTAACTTTTTAATGCAGCTGTTACAGAAGTCCGCATGTTCATATTGACTCGTCAGTTGGTAAAGCTCGCAGGCAGCCACTGAATAGTTTACGTCGTACATGTAGAATTACCCCCTAGAGAAAAAAAAAACTATAGTGTCGGCTATAGTGGGAAAGGCACTGATGCCAACGGACACAGCGTGATCTTCCTATCTGTTGATTGTCTAATTGGGTTATTGCCAATTTTTCACACACTTCGCTTGCCGTACTTTCCCTGAAACTTAGACTTGGCAAGGAAGACTGGAGATTTTGCAATGTTTTATAACATACACATAAAATGGCAGGGGCTGCTCAGCAGAAGGGCCGGCGATGTGTCTGTCATAAAATATTGAGCGGGAAGTTCCCAGAAAGTACTGTAGCAGCGCCTTCCCTGGGTACTCGTCCGAGTCTACAAGGTCGATCTCTGCGCGTACCGCCTGCACGCTACACATGGTCTGCAAGCAAGGCAGACTAAAACCATCCATTTAATTGGGCAGCCTCAGAAGCGCTCTCGACACTGGTTCATGATTCAAACTTCGTGGAGAGCTGTAGGGTGGAATGACGCAGCGGTTTTGCTACGCGTTCTACATAACAAAGCGCCGCCGAGACGGACGACTTAATTATGTAGCTTTGCTCTGCGAGGGAAAGCCTTAACTTTGATGCAACTGCAAGACGCTGCTCCGTAGTCTCGAGGAGGCGCTTCCACGTACTACGCGCCACTTCACCCGAGGAATGGAACACCACACCAAGTACTGGAACACCCATCACCCATTCTACGTCGCCCGCCAAGCCAGACGCAAATGTGCCGAAACGCACCGCCATATTTTTTCCCCTGTTCATTCGAGCTCCAGACAGCTCACCGTACTGATGAAATAGCCGCATAAACGCTTGGTAGCTGTCCTCGTCCCGAATGAACAGGGACACGTCGTCCGCATACGCAGGCACTTTAACTTGGCCTATGCCTGGTGTTATGAATCAGCCCTCCGCAGTGCTTTGTGCAACACTCCTCGGCTGTGTGGCGAATCCTCCACTACGTTCGCCTTTCAAGCAGGCCCCCTTTCGGTGACTCACGCTTGCAGCCCACGGATTCAAACACGTCGCTACATGTCCGGATCGCGGGCTCCTCGCTATCGGCGTGATACACTTCGGTGGTGGCCCACACAACACGAACAGACTTGTCCGAAGGACGCGGAAGCTGTTGCGGAGACCTCCTCTCCCCCTCTCTCGAACGCAGCGTGCGCCGGTACTACCGACCGCTCACGAACTCTGGAAAGAGTGTTGTGGGGGTCTGTGCCGTTCGTGTCGTGTGCACAATCTAGAGGAACGCTTGTTTGACCGTTAGCGCTTTGGGTTTAAATAAGACTCCCCAAGAGCTGCAGTTCCATTCCTGTTTGAGCAGGGAATCTATGCTGTCACTCTGCTCGAGTCCTGTACTGTAACCTCGCCCGTCGGGGCATTGTTCTTTGGCTTCGGCTCATCTCTCGCCATGAAGTAAACAAGTTAAGTTTGCCTTCAACTTCTGGTCTTCTTCGAGGCAGCAACATTGGCTGGCCGCTCGCTTCACCACGCTACCACACGCATGCCGGAGGTGATCGAGCTCGCCTCGGGTACGTCTTCCCGCATGCAGCAAGGGGTTGTCAGCGGTGGGATGACAACGTCGACACAACTGGTGGTAGCGGTAGATGACAACGTTGCAACAACTTGTTGGCAGCGGTCGGGTGGCAACTTCGTAACACATGGAGCCAGCGGTGCGAGTTCCAACACCACGGACGTCAAGGCGGCTTCCGACGTCGCAGAAGTCACCCCGGTCAATGGTGAGTGCGTGATTTTTCTTCACTGAGTTCTACCAGGCTTCTGATCATAGCTAGTACGGCGTGTGTTTTTTTCACGTGGGTTATTCGCGCAAAACAATTTCGGAGCAGTGGGAAAGCAGTACTCTAGATCAGCCATGCATTTGAAGGCGTTGAAAAAACCGCAGTTGTTGGAGCTTGCAAAAGAGTTGCGCTTGGATGTTTCCGACGTGGTGAGAAAGCCAGAGCTGATACAGGCTATACTCGCTGTTGGGGCTGACGATGATGAGCTGTCAGAGTAAATTGAGCTTATCAATGACAGGGAGACCGCTAAACGTCAAGCTGCAGAGGCAGAACGCGAGGAAAGAAAGCGAGAACCAGAGCTCGAGAGGAAGAAACAGGAACGCGAGGAAAGAAAGCGAGAACAGGAGCTTGAGAGGCAAAAAGGAGAGCACAAGGAAAAGATGCCAGAGTACGGCCTCGAGCTCAAGCAATTCCGACGGGAAAGAAGGAAGCTCGAGTGAGAGAGACTCCAATGGGAGAGTAAGAAACTAGAGCACGAGATTCAACGCTTGCGGGAAAAAGCTAAGTTGAGAAAGCCAGAGTTAGAATTGTTACTCGAAAAATACCGCGTTTTTGAGGAAAGCACCCTGCCAGCGCTGTCAGGAGCAGCCGCTCGGGAGCGCCAGTCGGAGGCGCCGGTTTCGGCACAGCAGTGCGGCGAGGTGCCTAAGACAGATAGCGAAGATAACGTATTTCCGGAGGCTCATGACAGAGGGCCACGTAAGTCCACTGAGAGCGGAAATGTGTCTGTGTTGGTTTCGGAGATCTCGGCAAAATGTTTAGATTGTTCAAATTCACGGGAGGCTTTGGGAATGGCTACCGATCTGAACATGAACATTTCGCGATATAGCGAGGTTTTGCTGGAACGCGTAAACCATGAGGGTACCGAAAGGCAACACGAGTCCGCTGAAACCGAGGTTATTTCTTCGTGCTGCAGTTCAGAAAAGGCCGACGTTGTGGCAAAGCCTGCTGTCGAGGCAGCGAACGGTTTGCACGGTTCAGTTGGGAATAATGACGATCTCGCCACTCATCAAACTGATTCCGTCCTGCCACCAGCTCATGTAACCAACCTCGAGCAACGGCCAGCCGAGGTCGTAGAGATTCAGGTGTCGCGGGCGGCTGAGCCGACTTTTGAGACAGGACACCTTGAATGTAGTGTAGTCCTGACAGCGAGGAATAACGGGAACACGCTTCAGTCTTTGCGTGCTGAGGCTGTTGCTGAAAAACCGAGGAATGACGAGATAGGGTCAGTTGAAAGTTACGAGGTGTCTAAAGATCTCGTCGTGCCCTTGTCACTCCCAACTGGTGCTCCCGATGATAGGCCTACATCGGCTGAGCTAGTTGTGATTCCCGTGTCGCCTGTGGCTGAGCCGAAGTCGGGAACCGACCAGCCTAGAGGAGAGAACGAAAACTTCGCAAACGAGTTCCGATGTTCGCTTGTCGAAAGCGTTCGTGAAAAGGCGAGCAGCGAGGAGAGAGAAAAAAAATTCCTCGCGTACTTGTGGTGCGTGTTTTGGTGTGGGCACGCCGAGGGGCAAAGCCGTAAGCTCGCATCACGCCAAAAGAACCTCGCCTCAAAGAAGGAGTGCGCGCCTGTCGTTTGAACGCTGGAAAATCCCGATCGCTCCTCCGCGCACCCGACCTCTGTCGAAAAGAACGGCCGATGTCTTCTCGACCGGTCGCAGCAGCTTTCAGAGAACGGGCGCACCTAAGGTGCGATTCAAAAAAGGTAAAGCTTAGGGCAATGACGAGAGCTCAAATAGCGGCTTTCAGTGCGAGAACTGGCTTGTAGACGCCTGACTTTCTCAATTGCATTGTTTTTCTTGGAGCAGGTTTCGCCTTTTACGATTACATTTCTTTTTGTGGGACATTTCCAATCACGCGAAATGTCACCTTTCAAGTTTGTGTGCTTGGATAAAGTACTGCTTAGGTAAAATATAACTAGTGTAGCTAGTTGTTCGCGTATTTTATCGCAACTAAAAGCCTGGTAGAGCGTCAGTGTGGATTTGTCTTTGCACTTGCCGGCGATGCGGTTGTGTCTTCCTGTGTTCTTCTGTTGCTTGCCTGACGAATCCAGAGACATTCTTGGCGAGCCACTATTCCTCCAGTGACCGGCCCGGTGAAGCTCCAGCACGGTGTCGTACAGCCCAGGCCTGGAGTCGAGCATCTGGCGAATACTTCTCTCCGAAGCACCCTTATCCATCGGGATCTCGGACCCCCGGCAAAGAAGCTGTTACGAATCAGCCCTCCGCAGTGCTTTGTGCAACACTCCTCGGCTGTGTGGCGAATCCTCCACTACGTGCGCCTTTAAACCAGGCCCCCCTGCCGGTGACTCACGCTTGCAGCCGACGGATTCAAACGCGTCGCTACATGTCCGGATAGCAGGCGCCTCGCTATCGGCGTGATCAAACTTCGGTGGCGGCCTACGCAACACGCACAGACTTGTCCGAAGGACGCGGAAGCTGTTGCGGAGACCTCCTGTCCCCCTCTCTCGGGCTCAGCGTGCGCCGCTACTACCGACCGCTCACGAATTCTGGAAAGATTGTTGTGTGTGTCTGTGCCGTTCGTGTCGTGTGCACAATCTAGAGGGAACGCTTGTTTGACCGTTAGCGCTTTGGGTATAAATAAGACCCCCCAACCGCTGTAGTTCAATTCCTGTTTGAGCAGGGAATCAATGCTGTCCCTCTGCTCTAGTCCTGTACTGTAACCTCGCCTGTCGGGGCATTGTTCCTTGGCTTCGGCTCATCTCTCGCCATGAAGTAAACAAGTTAAGTTTGCCTTCAGCTTCTGGTCTTCTTCGAGGCAGGAACATTGGCTGGCCGCTCGCTACACCACGCTACCACACGCATGTCGGAAGCGACGGAGCTCGTCTCGGGTACGCCTTCCCGCATGCAGCAACGGGTTGTCAGCGGTGGGATGAGAACGTCGCAACACTGGCAACGGAAAGCCGCGGACGGCAGTGCTTGCATCAACACGGCGGAGCAGCGGGTCGAAACAAATGACAAAAAGCAAAGGCGACAAGGGGCAACCCTGCCTAATCCCACGGGAGACAGAGAACGGACTACTAAAACCCCGTTGACAAGGATTCGAACGCTCACGTCCGAGTATAACAGCTCGAGCATAGCTACAAAATCTGGCAGAAAGGCATATTGACGCAAAACACACAGAAGGTATCGGTGTTCCACTCTGTCGAAAGCTTTCGCTTACTCGAAAGAGATGAAGCCCCCAGAAGTGCTAATCTTTGTCGCGTAACTGAAGAAATCGCGCGTCAACGCCAGGGACGAGAAAATTGTGTTACCTAGCACGGTGCACGTTAACGCTTGGCTTATAATATCGGGCAAAACGGTACTGGCGCTGCCAAAATGGATGCTACACTCATGTAGTAAGTGTTCAGTAGTGTAATCACTCGATACGCCTGGGGCTGCGTAGGATCCCCGCCTGGTTTTGCGATCAAGAGGACACGCCCTTCACGGAAAGAGTCAGGTCACACTCCGCGCTGAAGAAAGCCGTTCACCATATCGAGGAGTGCACCCCGAATGGCCCGAAAAAACTTCTTGTAAAATTCAGCAGGGATACCGTCAGGACCAGGCGCCGACGCACCGTTCAATGTTTTAACACACTCACTCAACTCGTCGGCATCCACAGGAGCACACAGCAGCTCAAACAGATGATCTGGCACGCATGGCAGCACCCCACAAAATGCGCTAAACTTGTCCTCAAATTCCTCTGAATCCCAAGACACGCTCTTGGTCGAGAAAAGAGGGGCGAAATGTCCCACGAATACCTCGGCTATGTCTTCAGCCCTCGTGCTAACCGACCCATCGGCGAGTGTAACTTCTGGAACAGTGGCTAACCCGACCTCGTCAAGCGAGCCAGCTCTAATATGCCGGAGTACAGAGGGGTGCGAGACAGGCCTGCCCAAAGTCTGCGCACGGCTCGCCGCTTGTGATGACTGCCGTAAGAGGAGCCCCTAGCGTGTTTTCAGCAGGTTGACCTAGTCCCGCATCGCCAAGGTTAAGGTTCCCCCTCTCTATACAATGCGAAGTCTCCTCAAGGTGTCGTTAAGCGCGGCCGTGATGCGCACGTTGCGCGCAAGACCCTCCTTAACTAAAATCATGCGCCAGTGGTCCTTCGACTCATCCCAAGAGAGAGAACTGTACTCGCACAGAGCCGTCAATGAAGCAGTAAGTGCTGCAGAACTGTCCCTGTCGGTTAGCAGACGCTCGTCCATACGCCACATCTGGTGGTGGGGCATGTATACAGTTGCCAATGTTAAGCGTTGCTAACACAGGCCGGTGATCGGACACGCAACGAACTCCAGCCGGGAAGCAGAGGACGTCACAGCGTTCCACGTAACAGATCAGGGGCGGTATTCTCGAGTTTTGCCCCTTTTGCGTACCCTTCAAAAGTGCCCCTTTTGGCGTGCCCTGATTGGCTAAAAGCATACAACCGGAAGTGACGTAACGCAAGCCCAACAAACCTACTGCCAACACCCGCTGCTTAACCGGAAGTACATGACGATGAAAGGGACTCAAAAGGGACGTTTTCAAAAGGGACAGTTACGAGAATACCGCCCCAGCTCTGGTGGAAAATAGAAATTATCTAGCCGACTCCCTTTACTAAGTAGCGACAAACCTATCGCTGTGGACCTGTACCCAAGCGTCGCAAAGATGTAATTGACGGATGACCTTGCCCACGTCCCCGCAAATCACGCTGAGGGTCCGCCACCCAAATAAATCGCCTACCAAAAATGTTGCGTAAGGTCCCAGCATGAACGCATCGAGGGATAGGAAAAAGAGGACGAGTCAGAGTGCTGCGCAGGTGCATACACAACAACAGCTCACACGCATTTAACTCGAGTCAGTCACCCGGCCAAAGGGAAACTGCCCTTGCACAGTAGGTTTATACACCCACAGCCAGATCTAAACGTCGAAGTCCGCCTTCAATGTTCATACTTATCAACATTGTTGAACAATAACATTGCTGATTATTGCTGTTGTTCTGCCTCACATTACGCAAATGTGAGACAGAAAATCAATACATAGGGGATTTTTGCAGTGCTCTTTCATAAAAAATTCGTGGAGGCTTTATTTTTGCGATAGCAAATGGAATACTACATCCACTGCAGAGAAAAAAAAATTCACTCCTTCACCTGCCGTTTCCCGCACCGCTATAGTTTCTGGTGGCAATTTAAGAAATCAAACGGCAGCAGTTACGAAAGGTTCTACTAGATATGTTCCACGTTCCGCTTGGGACACGCGTGGAGAACGGTAACCAGGTCCTATAAATGTTGAAGTAGGGCGCCTCAGTCCAGGCGTGTCTCCGCCGTACGGCAGCGCTGGCATGGAGGCACCCGTCCTGGAGCAGTAGAATTCGGTAAATTTAAATTGGCTTGAGCAAACCTCCAGCGTGTTTACCTTGGGCGGAGCGCGACCGGAGAAGAAGACCATGAGAGGTGAGCGCGAAAGCGAAGCGAGGCATTTACTTGGCGAATGTCGACGAAAGACTATCGTCTTTCGTCGACATCTATTACAAAAGGAGCAGATACGGGGCCAATTTTCATGAAATAAAACTTTAAACTCTTTTTGCTCTTGTGTAAGCATTATTCCTTAACGATAAAAGCCACAATAATGCACCGTATTCAACGATTTACGAGAACTTAATCAAATGAGCCTGCGACTATCTGAGGGTATGCCGTCTACATAATAAATCATAGAATGAATACAACGCATCACACGCTTTCTGCCTGTAATGATCGTACATAAAAATATCATGAATAACAACAACGTTCATGCGACTCCGCGAACTATGGCGCTCTTCGAAATCATATTCACGTTTGCAATATGGAGTACTCGCATTGTATATGAGTTATGAGTTCTTACATTGCACAGTTTCGTTCCTAAGTGCAGTTTAATGTTGGTTAATTATTTTTCGTGAGAGCACATTTGCTAGATCCAGTCACTAGAACATTGCTTCGGAGAACACAGTCATATATCGTAAGGAAATGAGGTCAAGCACTCAAGCACAAGCACTTAGCCTTACTCTGATGAAGGCAAGTCCCTTTGCTGATTCATAAGTAAACTTATCTTACTGTTCTTGCCGTGTTTCCAACTATTTACTGTGCGTGCGTGCGTTTGTGTGTGTGTGTGTGTGTGTGTGTGTGTGTGTGTGTGTGTGTGTGTGTGTGTGTGTGTGTGTGTGTGTGTGTGTGTGAGTGTGTGTGTGTGTGTGTGTGTGTGTGTGTGTGTGTGTGTGTGTGTGTGTGTGTGTGTGTGTGTGTGTGTGTGTGTGTGTGTGTATGCGTGTATGTGTGGGGGGGGAGGGAGTGTGGGTGTGTGTGGGTGTGTGTGGGTGTGGTTTATGGAGAAGCCTAATTATTGGTTGTTAAATAGATCCTGGTAGCGTTCACTCGTCAATAGCTAACTAGCTGACTGACGCCAAAAGTGTCGGAGTCCGTGACGAACGCTAGTCTTCTGCGACGTATTCTTACACGCTCAGCTTGGAACATTGGGCCTTTAATTTCATAATTTTCTTTCCACTGATTTGCATACTGTAATATAGATTTCTATAATTTATTATTAGTGGAATACTTCAGGCGAGAGGCCAAAAGCACCATACGGCCACTCAATGTGCACATGTGTAACCCAGCTTGAGTTAACAAAAAGATTTCAGTAAGACGAAAGCGGGACAAAAACAATTAGTCGAATGAAAGCAACCAAACGAAAACAAGGCAGGGGGTGGCGGGGGGTCCGAAACACGTTGTGATTAAGCAGTGGCTCCACGAAGATTTCACGTCAATGGGTAATGAGCGGGCAAGTTGTTACATTCTGTGATAGTTCGCAGGTAGAAATACAATTTCAACAAAATGAGTCCGAGTTAAATAAGGATTTCAAGATAAAGCATGGTAGTGCCGGGTTTACCTGGTCGAAACTGGAGTTACGTGTACAGATGGATCTAGCGCAAGTATGAAGTTAACTAGAGAACACAGGAATTTAACCCGGAGATGGTGGAGCCGTGATTGCAATGTTTCAATTTCGTTATCTTGCATTTCCTTTCAAACTGATACGCTACTAATAAACTTGTAGTAAATAAAACGCGCTGCTCGTCCTTGAATTTTTTCAAGAGAATAAATTTTAGATTGAGTGTGCAGGTCATAAACAATACCAGAGTATTCTGGCTTTGGACTTATTAAAATATTACATGCTAATAGTTCGACATGTGAGGGGACCTCTCTGAGTTTATGCCTTAGAGCAGGGGTCGGCAACCTTTCGAGGTGGATGGCCGAGTTGCATGAAGCCGACACGGCAAGGGCAGCACGGCAAATCGGAGCGGGAAGGGGGGTGGGGGGGGGGGGGGGGGGAGGGGAGAGGGGCTTCTACATTGGTGTAAAAAAAAGGAAGTGAAGGCGTTATCTGGTTAAGTGTGAATATGGCTGGCAATGCCACCTGGAAGTTATCTTCCTTTGTTCCTGTCTAACACCAGTTGAGATTAAAACTTCCATGTCAGCCTTCAGCTAGATAGGAAGTGACAAGGGGAGAGGGGATCTGACGTCGTGCCAAAGGCCGTAGAATACTTCCCCGCAGGCCGCAGGTTGCCGACCACTGCCTTGGAGGACACAATTTTTGGAAAGCACAGGATGAAACTTCGACGATGTGTGCATTCCAATAAGGTTCGATGTTGGGCTAGTTGGTCGAGCATAGTTAAGAGGATGTACAGCGCAACAAAATATGGAGGACAGTAAGGATGCACAAGTAAGGATGCGCAAGTTGTCCCTGTGCTTCCTTACTGTTTTTCATCTTTTGTTGCGCTGTACTGTGCGTTCAAACTCAGGAGTTTGGTTATTGTTAGGCCCAAGTATTTATACTGACAAACTTCTTTAAAAGGTTGGCAAGGGCTAAATATGTAAAGTGAAGGGGATTTTTCTCGTTAGAAATTCTGGCGAAAACTGATTCATCAGAATTTAGCACCATGTCCCATTTATTGCAACACAAAAATTAAGAGCAGTCTTATGTGTCATGTGTACATCAGTGAAGATGATACAGCCATCTTCAACTAGTCGTCTTTTATCGGGATGAGTAATAAGAATCACTATATCGTTCCAATAAATTAAGAATGACAGCGGTCTTATAACACTGCCCTGCAGTATGCCGAAATTGCCGGAGATCAGACGAGGTCTGTCCGCTCACGTCAGCATACTATTTTCAGTCATTCCGGTAAGCAGAAACCCGAGACATTATGTAGTTGAGAATCCCCATAGCTTGTAATTTGTTTATAAATTTAATAGGTGAACATAGTCGAAGGCCTCCCACTGAAGCCCAAAAACAGCGCGTCTACCTTGCCAGCTAAGTCTAAAACAGATCAATGTCATTTAGCGACGGTTGAAAACTATTTTTTAAAACCGTGTTCATAAGGCTATAAGATGCGGTGATCATCCAATGAGCTAGTGATACGTGTCGTCCAAGAAGCTAGTGATGGAAACACAACTGAAGCGGAACAAAATGACGGCGCCCATACAAAAAGCCCGAACGAACCGGGTTTTTTTTTTATTTCGGCACAGTGTTTACAACGAATGTTGTTGAATCATGCCTCGCCTCTGTAAATGTATCAACCAAAGTAACCATCTGTTCTCAATAAGTATAATCGAGCAGCACAATTTACATGATTGCAATCCGGTATTAGGTGCAGCGTTACATGCCGTCACTTTGTATTTTTGTTTCTTACTTGGTTTTTATCCTCAAGTAATTTCTCCAAGCTTATGTTTTTCAATATTTTTACATAAATGCTAACTTGATGCAAAACCTAGTGTGAATATATGACACAATTTCTATCTTCAAATCAGCAAAACTCGTTGGTTCAGTATTTTCCAAGCCTCTGCTAAACATTAGCCGTGCAGCCGTTATGAAGAGGCATGCTGACCGACAAATGCATTCTTCTGTGAACAAATACAATCACATTTTACGAAACAAATGCTAGTGTATAAAATGAAATTATTCTATCGCATTTCATTTTTAAAAACTCGGTGCTGAAATGAAAGTTCAGAAAATAATCTTGCCCTTAAATATCCTAAAAGTTCACGAACACCTACACGTATGGAGTTGCAGCGCCATCTTCTGAAGGCGACGAGAATGCAACGGTGCGTGGTTAGGAGCGGGAAACGATTTGAATGCGCGCCAAAGATACGGCGTATAAGGTTTTGGACTTTTTGCAGATTTTGAAGGAAAGTTATTGTCCACCACGATGTCATGGTTTGTCAAAGTTCATAACATTTTTATTTGCCTAATTCAGCGTATATAAAGGGCTCAAACCTTTAAGAATCCTCCATGAAATAGTACCGGCAAGACCTATGTTGACGGGCTTTTTTTTCCCGGGCCAAGCAACGTGGCAATAAAGTATTGTAACTAATACTGAACCAGTTGAAAGGACAATTTGCAAACTTGGACATGCAACTCGTTACAATTGAGGGGTTACTGACACTTGTTTGCTTTTTAAGAAATTGGCGGAGTATTGTATTTTTTAATATTTGAAATGGAGTAACAAGTAGGCCTGTTAAGTTACTTGTGTTTAGTTACAGTACAAATTGCAAAATCTTGTTTCAACCTATGCCAGAGCCTGGGATTATTACGATTTCAATGACGTAGATTTGTGCCATGCAGGCTTTAAGATAGCCATCTTGAAGCAGGTCGTTCTTTGGTTTCTTTCAAGTGTGAACTAGCGCATATTTGTAGCTAACTATATCTCGTACGATTGTACAACGCCGAGGGACAAGCTTTACTTACCCGCAGCTGTGGTTCAGTGGCTAAGGCGTTGCGCAGCTGACCACGAGGTCCCGGGTTCGATTCCCGGCCGCGGCAGCCGCTTTTCTGATGGAGGCGAAAAGCAAAAACGCCCGTGTGTACGAAATTTCGGCGCACGTTAGAGATCCCGCGGTCAAAGTTAATCCGGAGCACTCCACTACGGCACGCCTCATCGCCCGCGCTGCGTCGGCACGTTAAACCCTGAAATCAATCAATCAACAAGCTTTACTTGTGCTCGTTGTTGCCAGAGGTTCAGGTTTAACTTTGCTATCTTAAACTGAGTCATTTTGATTGTCTTCCTGTCGTCGCCTGCCACTCCCACCGCCAAACGCCGTCGCCGAGAAATCTTGGTTTATTGTGGGATTCAACGCGCCGACGCTACACAGCGATGAGGCGCGCCGTAGTAGAGGGCTCCGGATTAATTTTGCCCACTTAGGAATATTTAACGTGCGCTGAAATCTCGAACACACGGGCGTTTTCGATTTTCTCCTCCATCAGAAAGTAGCCGCCGCAGCCGGAAATCGAACCCGCGTACTTGGGTTTAGCAGCACAACGCGTTAGCTACTGAGGCACCACGGCGGGCTCGCTAATAAATCTCATCTCTGTGCACACGCGCCCTCGACCGTTGCGGTATTTTCAAACAGGTTGTTTTGAATATTCTTGACGCTGCGCTGCCCTCTCCCGCTCCCTAAGACCTCGAAATATCAACAGCAGCATCCTCAGTCCATTAATTTTCAAAGCACTAGGAAAGTAACTGAGTTCATTACTTTAGCGTTATAGTGACGGTTTCCTTTCGAGCCTCTGCAACAAGTAAGGAACTTAGATACGCATAAGCGAGTAGCCAAATTTTCTCATCATTGACTCCTAGTCAGTTTTATTAAACCTTCCCTTTCTGTAGCAGCACTATTCTATCTGGGACTAAAATTTTTCAGTCTGATGTGGACATCTCCTGCGGCTGTTATTCGTACCTTCAAGCTGACTGAATCTGCCAACTACTACGATCAAAGCAGTGCTCAGCATATTTATACCCAGTTGTAGATCATGGTACTGATCAAGCCCTTAGATGAGTCTCGTTGTAATGTTTTCTCCCAATCACACATCCTGTCGTTTGTTATTGACTGAGTGCTACAGTATGCGCAAAAGAGGGATGACTCGAAGCACAAGAAAGCATGCAGAAATTTCTTCGATACTACGTGGCACAACGTGCCTCGAACTCAAGCGGCTGTCGCGATATACTCGAAACATCGTTATTGTGCGTTCTTGACACAAGATACAACTAGGTGTGTGTGCATGGACCAATAAGCTCGCCGATGTGCTTATAAATTACTATTTACTCGCACAAAGTTTTATAATACATCTCAATCAGTTGTAGGCGGGGTGCCGTAGCAAATCAGATGAGAAACTCAGCTTTACGCCCCGTAGGTCTTTACAAGTCGTCCTACATAAAATAGAAGAGACTGAGCTGTGCTGGTAACGAGTAAAATTATATAGCATTCATTGTTGACGGTTGCCGGTAAAATCCTTCAAAGCCTCACGCTTTCAACATGCCAAAGAAAAAAATCACTTGTGTCAAAGGGGGAGAAAAAGCGGGGGTGGAGGGAAAAAATGTTCTTGGCCTTCCTCGTCTGCATATAAGGGTCAAGTACTCACTTCTGAGGGCCCAAGGCTCGCGTCTTTTGAGTGCAAGGAAGCCCTTGAAAAGACTGGCGGTGCACGCGGTGCTAACGTTGGGGCTGCCCACCAGTTCAGACAGCGCAGGCATTACGCTGGGCAGCAGCGAATTAACCAGCCACTCGATGTCGTCCAACACATTCCTCGTGGTTGCCGGCGTTGGCTCCGCCGCTGCGTCCTGGGACATCGCGGCGGGGCCCTGGAGAAACAGGCAAAGCAGAGCCCATCGCACGGCATTGGCCATCATGGCGGCAGTTCGCAGAAGAAAGGAACGAGCAGGGCTGGAAATCTTTCACCGTAGTCGCCACCTGTCCCTATGATGCATTGGTACGTGGAAGAATACGCAAAGAAGCACGTTGTCATTCTCTCGGCTGCGCCTTAGCGCTGCCGGTTCACGACAAGAGGAAGGCGCATCGTAGGGTGCTGAATCTTTTCCTGATTGCGGAATGAGCTCTTCGAGGCGATCGAGTATGCAGACGCTCCCCCCGATGCCACAGATTTTGGCGGCTTCTGCGGGGCTGTGGTGCATGTCGGGGACCCCTCCCAATTTGTTGGTTTATGTTGTTCTTGTAGAATTCGCGAAAACATACTTTTATTCAAAGGAAACATCAAGAAATGACGGTACAAGATAAACTTGCATGAAACACGACGCTTGGGTGAGCGCCGTGTCGCGTTCTGGTCCCGTTCAGTTGCCTTGACTTCTAGAAGCGATGCAGACGTCATGGTTCCATGCACTCGTCTGCGGCACTTTCTTTTCTGGGCGTGCCTTGGAAGAGTGTCTTTAATATGTATAAAATAGGTCACATCTGTTACAATAATGTATATTGGATATTACATATGCCGAATACCGAATATGTGTGATCCTCCCGACCTTGATGATGAATAGATAATAGGCAGGATAATACAGCAGGCTTACAGACCTAATAAAATAGTCGTTGGTATTAGTGCAGTGGGTGTGTCCTCCAGCGCAGGCTGGCAGTAGCGTCCCCACATGTCTGCCTAGACAGGACTGAACCGCTTCCCTCCGTCCACTGAACCCATTCGCCATGATTCGGGCCTAACTCGTTTAATTAAATTATCTCTTCTCTCTCTCTCTCTCTCTCTCTCTCTCTCTCTCTCTCTCTCTCTCTCTCTCTCTCTCTCTCTCTCTCTCTCTCTCTCTCTCTCTCTCTTTTTTCTCTCTTTCTCTCTCTGTCTCTCTTTCTATCTCTCCAGCATTCCCCCTTCCCGTCTTCACTAACAGGAACATGGGATGCAAGAAAATTTCTTGCGGCAAGGCCGAATTGAAGGGCAAAGGACGAGGTGCTTTCGGAGGGATACGGCAAAATTTCCTTCGATACCGCGTTCATTCTCAGTTCAGTGCATCCCCTGTCCGCATGCAGGCGCTAAGCTTGTTTTTTCCTCGGCCAACATCACTTGTTTATTTATAGTACCTGCGGCAGGGTCCATATGACGTATATGCCTAGAATATGGATAGGGTAGTTGTGTTGTTTACCAGTGTTTGTGCGTTATGACAAATTAATGCTACGATCGACCGTTAAGCTATTCTGCAACTGCGACTGAAACTAGGACCGCAATGTTGTATAGGAATTGACGGGCCTTCATTGCGATTGACGCGAGGGGGTCCGTGCTAGCAGTGGGATTCTAGTTATAAGACAGATTTGTATTAACGGACTGAATTACCGTAACTTCCCCTTATATTCCTTCCCAACCCCTTCCTCCCCATTTTCTCCTCACATTTGCTCTATGGTCCTGTCCACTTTCGCTACTGCTTCAAACCGCTGACAACCTTAAACTGCGGCGATATTTGGCGAAATTACGCTGCTACTGCTCACGGAGTTAAATTAATAAAATGGGCACTATCAGTTTTAAACCTTGCCACGTTTCCACTAAGGCTACAAGATCGGTCTGTAAAGTCGAGAAGCATCGTGCATCACGGCTTACCTCATTTCTATCTCAAAATTCACGGTGTATATACGTAAATTATGAACATGTTTAAAGTAAAGCTGGTGGTGCAATCACGACATTCGTGACCTAATTCTTTCCCCCTGAACAAAATGTTTTGAACCGTCAAAAATTTAGGCCCGTTTTAATGGTGCCACAGACCAACAAATCTCCGACGAACACATCTCCGGATTACTCATAGCGGAGTCGATGACGGACGTCGTATTATTCTTGGTGACTGAGATCGGAAATCACGGGAGCTAAAATGCAACCAATGTTGCTAATCACACGAGACTAGCAACTAATTTAGAAAGCTATTGCAGGCTTTTTCTGGCCTTCACGCTGTCAGCCAATTGGCCCCTCCCTTAGTGTCTACACCCACACTGGCTGACGAAGGTCAACAGCCCTTCAATTGTGGTTCAGCCTCAAGTCTCAGAGAGAAGTAGAGGAATGTTTCCTCTTGAAAGATCATCCCAGAACAAAAATAACTGTTCAAACTAACCTGGCTAGGACTTAAGTTTATATAAGGGAGCGTTGATTACAGCCTTGGCACCAAAAAGCAGATTAGAGGTGGATACAGGGTCATCGGAACCATAGCAACTCGTAGTTTCAATGTATAATCAACACGTACTATGACCCTTAGTTTAGAAAAAAAGCACATACACTTCAAGGCAGTCCAGCAGTCCAGCTTCACCACAATGCTCTCAACTGAGCAGTACATTTGTTGCAGTAAAACTGCAGAACTGTGCAGTACATTTCTTTCACTGTTCCGTCTGAACGAAATTATTTTTCTCTAGTAGCAGTTATGCTGTAATCATTAGGCACTTCAGCCTGTGTCCCTAAAAGAGCCGTGAAATATAACGCTACCATGCCCACAGTGCGTGCAATTTCCTTCTGGTGGTCCTGCTTCATAGTATCCTGTCACAATGTCAGTTTAGGTCTCCATCTGGCGGCTTGTTGGGTGTGCGCGATGAATTGTGTTTTGAAGCTGATTTGGCGTATGCCCGTCATAAGAGTGCGTTGTTATTCCGTATCATTAACAAGGCAGAGTCTTCAGATGCAACACCGTTCACCTCCCAGTTTCTGACATGCAGTACCGTCATTTTTGTGAGGTGTCAACTGCTATCGCATTTTTACCAACCAATGCCCAGTTTTCCCGCCAAACGTTTTTGTATGTTCTGCTATCACTCCACAATCAGCCTATTTATGTCCTCGGCCGGATGAATGTCCCTTAGGTGGACTTCCAACCGATTCATTCCTGTGCTGTTCTTCCCTCTCCAATGTCATTTTTTTTCATCCTTACATCGAGTTTTTCCTTCCCTTAGCAGTTCTCCAAATTACATGCCCCACCCAATGCCGCTCCCTCTTAGTTCGAACTAGGATGACCTACACCCGAGTTTGTTCACTAATCCTCGAGTTACTTCTATCCCTGAAACAGGTTAATAGTTCTCATGTGTTACTCCTGCCAACCTTTTTTGAATGGCCCCAAGAATTCGCCATTTTTTTTCTTTCAAAATGTTAAGAATATTTATAGCTTTTTCGCATTCCTTTGTAGACTCAACTAGGAAAGCCGTCGGCCCATCTGTAATTCTTTAAGTGTCCCAATTTATGTACAGCAAGAAAATGCTATTAATACAAAGTCAAAGAACAGTTAAATTTTCATTAGACTGGCTATGTTCCTTCTACCAATGCCTAATGCAACGAAGCCGCCATTACAGCGACTTGATGTATAGCGTTCCCTAGGGATATTACATCGGGAATTATGGGCGTATCTATTAAAATCCTGTAGACATTCCTAATTTAATAGCCAATGATATTTTTCCGGAAAGTGTTCTTCTCAGCAATTATTTTATGTTCAGCAGTGAAGCGTACTTCAATAGTACTCGGTGTATAGTACTCTGCCGGGATGAACGCGGTCCTATACAGGTATTACAAAAATCTGTGGGGCCCTCTTATGTGGATATTTATAGCCTATATGGTCCCTGAAGAAATGTCGTCCTAGCAATACATTGGCGTATATTTATTAACCTGACTTTAAACGTGTTCGTTGTATAGCAGAGCACCGGCGTATTCATCCGACAATGCCCACATGACAGTTTGCCTAAACTTTCAAGCTTGTTTTAGTAACCGAACAAAATATTCCACCTTCGATACCATTTGCATTATAGCTCCCCTGATAATTCGTATTTGACTCGCAAATTCATATCGGATCCTCTTCCCAAATTTCATTATTCGTACATCCCTCAATCTGCTTCAGTAATCATCGACTTTTATTTTATTTTTGCTGAATGAGGTATACCCACATCTTAGAGATTTTGATACTGCAGCTCCCGCATATGTTTATCCAGTTGCCTAGGCATATCCGCATTTTTTTGTGTGCGAAGGCAATGCTCATTTAGAACCAAAGTCATGCACACTTCGGAAACAACGTCTGCGGAAGTTCGTCTATCATACAGCCTCCCCATGATGGTCCGGCTGATTTCACGCGAATTTATCACTGGCGCGCCGCTATTTCGAACTCTTTTGGTTGTCTGAGCCTGCCAGATGGCCGTAGGACACAAATGAGACGGACGGTGCACAACGCTTCGGCGAGGTACTACGTGATGTGATTCAGTTTGGGCTTAAAAAAGCCGCGCTTGCTGACACGTACATTTTTAATACTCATATGCGGCCGTACAAGGCGGAGTAGAACGAGCATATCAGAAGAGAAGACAGCCGAATTTGATAAAATATAGCTGGCCTTAAAGTGCGCACCCCCCAAAAAAAGCGGTGTTCGCTTGCTTCCTGCTATGGGACCTCTTGTGTATATTCGGTTGTGTGAAATGTTCTCAGAAAAACAATAAATAATATTCTTCAGCGACATCGATGTTACATAGGTGCTGCCTTATCTCTTTATCTCGCCAATTTTTCGGTTTATTCTATCGGATTTCGGATTTCTATCGTTTATACATGCATTGTACGCGTTTTCGGTGTTTTTGTTATTGTTTTTTGACAAAATTTGGATTATTCCGAGGTCTGCTAATTACGGAGAATTTTGAAGTTTTTGTTTTGTTTGTGATGCACAGAACTCGAAGTTTTTCGACATTTTATTTATACACTGTTAGTCCACCAAAAAACTACGGGGCACATAAACTTTCTTTTAGGATGCGAGAATGCATGAGCATTAATTCTCGCTAAGTTGCGTTTCTAGGTCCCTTGTCGCTTAGTTTTGTGCTTCTGAGTTTAGGGCTGCTGAGTGTGTGATGTCGCGAAACGCGCAAGACGACCGACCACTCGACGACATGGATGAAGACAACGGTGCAGACTCTTCCTCCATGCTGTTGATGTGGCCAACTTGAGTGGTGGTCATGGCGCCGTTTCTGCTACTCGCATCGCTTGCCTTGATCGCCCTGCAACAGTTCGCTCCGTCTTCATGGTTTTTGAGATATTTGGGCAGGATATGTGGCTACGACGCGGCCGCGGAGTTGGCAACATCACGCTTCTGTCGCTCCTCGGGTCCTAAATGCCATGGTCTGCCACGTTTTTTTCTGACCACAAGATGATGTAGACATAGACAACGATGTAGGTGCTTCTTCCATTTCTCGGCACCTTGAGTGATCTTGGCTTCACCTCGTAAACCGTCCTGTATTGAATCACCTGCGAGGAGCTACGCGCCTTAGGGAGGCATGAAGGGAATCACCATGTTGTCAATCACCCTCGTGGCAATGTAGGCTCCCCGGGCAAAGCTGAGGCCCCTAAATAGCTATTCTAAACACCTTACTCGAAGCTAGAGCTCCTCTATATAACTGCCGCAGGGATTTTTAGGCTGACTGATTGAATAAACTTTCTTGAAGTAAACATGGAGAAAAGGGGGAGGGGGAGAGAAAGATTGAAGAATCACAGGTGGAACCCTTTGTCCAGGGCTCCAGTGGCTTCTGCCCCCGTCTTCGCCCGGCTGATTAGGTCCTTCTGGACCTGTATGTCGGGGCTGGTGAGGGCGGCCTTCCTTTATTCTTGTGAAGTCAGTGGTGGGTCCTTTTGATGTTCGGCCCCTGCCTAGAGGTGTAGGCAGGCCCACGTGACTTGGAAGAGGGCAGCAGTCTCTCCGCTTAGCCCGCCGTCTTCAGTGTAATCGGGGGGCCGCTGTCAGAAAATCTTCGCCCAGCGAGATTCTTGTATCGGTTTTTTTTTGTAATTAAGTAATGAAGTAATGTAATTAGGTATTTGAATCTTGCGTAGCACGTTCGCTTCAGTTGCCGTTAGTTCACGATGTGGGATTGGACATGTCTCCCGCCTTTTTCTGACATTTTGAAGGTATTCACCGTACGTAGTGGTGCTATAGGGTGTCGTAGGGCGAAGTGGCACGCTGAGTGAAGTCGCGCGCTGGCGTGTTCGCCGCCTCGTAACCCGGCAATCCCTCGTGTACGGGGGTCCACGAAATGTTTTGGACTTTCTCAAGGGATTCCGGAAGTCGTAGGGCAAGCGGTATTCTTTCTGCCGGGGTCATACGCACTACTTCTTCAAAATTGTGGATTATTTGAGGCTAAAATAAGCGGCGATGGATGAGGCTGTGGCAGTGGTCAGAGGAGTGTAACATGAAAGTTAAACCGAAAGTTCAACAACACATCAAGAGAAGGTCCAACTAAGCTTTTGCCGTCTCATTCTTATAATGTTCTTAGCATCCACCGTAATTTTTTTCTCACTGTAGAGTCTTTTCTATTGCTCATGATATGCAGAATAAAAAAAAAAAAACTGCAGCGAGCGTAAAACTAGTCACAAAACTGCACGACAGGAGCAAAATGTGAAGGAAGGAATTGCACACGAATGGTGCGCGTAGCTTCTGACGCTTGATGGGTTATTACGTATACCCTGGCAACTGTGTTTAGTACATGAACTTAAAAAAAACTGCGCATGGGCCATTGCTGCGAGCTCCCTGCAATCTCAATATTGAAAACTTCATCACGTAATGACGCTGTGGAGACATAATTATTTCGTATTATAGTTAAATTTTTAAGGAACTGTAATAAAGAGACCATCAAGGGGACACACAACTTCTCTCACTTGAGAAGATTTCTTCGGAAAAGTGCCTCACACGATTTTTACCTCCCACTTCTGTGAGGGATACCGGAGAAAAGGTGGCGACTCGCAGCATACTTTCCCTCGCCCTACTTGTCACACCATAAGACTGATTTGCGTTACTGGCGAACGGCGACCAAATCACCGATAGAAATATTTTTTTCGGCTTACCAATCCAACTCCTTCTATTTCAAGTAAAAAATAACGTTATGTCGAGGTCTCATGGCAATTAGAAGCGGCTACAGCGCGATAATGTAGATGAAATGAGCCGGAGGCGAATGCTTCGAGCCGTGTGGACGCTGCGCCATCTCTCCGGCGAACTTTGCAACAGCATGTCATGGTTTTGAATCAGACAGAGGGTACACAGGCCTTCAACTCTATTTCACCTCCCGAAGCAGGGCCACGGAGCACGTAGCACGACCGCGATGCGCATTGGGCACGGCTACGCCGTTACCCGGAATAATAAATTGAAAAAAAAAAAGCCCCGACAGGAGCTATTGAGTTTTCTTTTGTGAATAGATAGCCTAACAAAACTAGTTCAACCCTGCTGTAGATTATAAGCGTGAAAGTTGCTTTTTGAAAACGTGCACAGCTAATTGAGAGCCCTGTTTAAGATTATTCTTTTGGTTGCTGATTAACATGCGGACGATGTAACCCTATAAAACGTGCCTTTATACGCTTCAATATCACCTTTGAATTTATTTGACTGTTCTCAATAGCCGTACCAATCACTGCAGAAGCTCAGAAATGTCTCTTTCCGATACAGTCATTTTGTTTTGATTGATTTTGTGTCTTTTTACTTTGTACTAGAACCAAGCGCTTCATGCGTGTTGATCAGCGGGTTTCAATTTCTGAAACGTAGTTCCTCTTCAGTTCGGTCATCTTTCTTGGGCTAGCGACCCAGCTACCATGATTGCTAAGATAAAACGCGGTTTGTAAAAACCCTACAGAAATATATCATAGCCCAACAACAGATGCTTTAAAATTTGCGCTGTAGTAGTCATAAACAGTCTTCATTGCCTTTCCTGGCTTACTACTTTTAAAGCATATTCCCAGTGCGCAACACAATGTTTTCTAATGCGCTAGTGCATTCTAAGACGTTAAAGAGCCTATTTTATGGCTTGGCGGTCAAGACAAGATCCAGAATTGAGAAAATTCTGGTTTAGAAACCACTTGATGCGTATCAAATAAAAAACGGCGACGAGATATTCCTAATCGCAAAGTGTAGATTGCCATAACGGCAAAGTTGGAATTTTACGGCATCACAAAGCCAGTGAAAGCTGTAAAAGGCAAAATTGAGAATCTTGGAAACACTTACAGGTAAGCAGCAATTTTCCTCTTTAGGGCTGTTTTTATTTGGCAAACAAGAGTGATGTTTCTATTATTTTGCCGTTGTGCGCGCCAGTGCCGGTAGTAGCTGTTTTGCAGCTTTCCCTTTTGTGCCAAGTATCGTCAGCAGTAATCTTAACATGTGCATCCCCGTGCTCTTAATATAGTCGTTTCAAACGCATGCCATGCGTTGTGACTAACAATACAATATTTCAAAATGCAGAGAGCTAAGGGTGGCGGTGATGTTTGCTTGAAAGTGTGGCACCCCCTGTGAAGTTTTATGTGAACGCGCTTATGCATGCTGATAGTAATTGCAGTTTTCCCCAAATACGTCGCAGCAAACTTTTACTGATTGCCAGCGTGACACCATTTTTCCCTAAAACAAAGGTTTTTATCTCCGCGTTTTTCTTTTTTTTTCAGGCGCCTTAACCGCACATTAGGCACCGGCTCTCCCCAGA
Source organism: Haemaphysalis longicornis (assembly GCF_048455015.1). Lineage (NCBI taxonomy): Eukaryota > Metazoa > Arthropoda > Arachnida > Ixodida > Ixodidae > Haemaphysalis > Haemaphysalis longicornis. The sequence goes on along the minus strand of NW_027526203.1, from coordinate 242,245,294 downwards.
TAAAATGGATATTCTACAAGCCCATTCACAAGTTCCTGCATCCGCTAGCGACGAACGACACAAGCCTCACAGCAGAAAGCGAGTGCGGCAACGAGGCCGTAGAGGAGGTGAGTACGTTTCGAGCTTCCAATTTTGCTTTCATAAGAAAGTCCCTGTATTTCTGTGTGCAATGTGGCAGTTTATTTCCATGCAAAATTTACATAAAGGCTGCGACAAAGAGAAAATTGTTCCAGTCACCAGAATGGGTCACGAAATTTGTTCCTATTTATTGCTAGAAACACCACCTAGCAACAACGCAGTTCAATGCACAACTAAAAATTTAGCAGTAGCTTAATTAATATATATAGAAGTTTTTACATTTCTGGGCAAAAATTTCAAATGTCACACATTACTGACCTGCCTGAACATTTAGATGCGCAAAATGCTTCACTTTGTGTTTACAAACTGAAGTTTCATGTGTGTTTTTTTTTTCTCTGTCGGATTTGCTTCTTCAGATCATAGACAGAATGGAGTGTAGCTATGCATCGGCAGATGAGGACGAGGATCTTGCCGAGGATGCCGGTGCCGTAGACGCCGGACCACATGTCCTGTTGCCAGCGCATGGTTCTCCAGCTGCCTGCCCAGAAGGCTCAGCACCTGCAGCCCCACAGCTTCTCCAGGCTGTACCAGATGCCAGTGAAGCAAGGCAGCCGCCAAGAAGAAAGGAGGCGACTCAGTGGGCGCTGCTGTCCCAGCTCGTAGATGAGCAGCGACAACTGCGCTTGGAACTCCGTGATCACAGACGGCAGGAGATTGACTTCCGAAAGGCTGAACATCAATCGCTCAAGGAATCCATAGAGTCGGAAAAGGCATTGACAGCCGCACTTGTGCAATATCTGAACAAATAAAGAATGCAAAGCTTGCCAAACATGCCCGATGGCACTTATTAAACGATTATCTTGTCACATTCTTCTACTAATCCCCCCCCCCCATATGCAGCAAAACTTTTCTTGCATAAAGTGAACAGTGTGCATATTTTACACTACAGTCATAACACATGTGCTTTTTCACATTTTTATTCTGTCATTAGAGAAAACTAGACGCAAAAGAAGTTCAGCAGTGCAGAAATCCTACATCAGTGCAAGCACACTGCCTGTGACGGAGAAGCACATCCTTACAGACAAGTGTTTCACGGCACGAGTGTGCACCCATCTTTATGTTCGTCAGGCACACACTTGAAGGAGCTTCGGTCATGTTTACGCTGCCAGCTTAAGAAAGTACTGTCCCATTGCCGCTCTGACTTCTTGGCCTCCTGCAGTAGACGCACGGGTTGTGCGCACCGGCTGCTCATACAGAGCGTCGAATGCCCTGCGGTCTTGCTCCCACTGGGTGTCCACAGTGTCCCTTAAAGCTTCACACATGTTGTGAAGTGTACATGATGCCCTGATGGCACGTCTCGCGTTGGGCAGCTTACACTCCATCAGCTTTATTATGTATCGGAAGCGGGCTTTCAACCGGTCAAAAGCGTTCTCTACTACCCGCCGTGTCTTGGACAGGTTGTAGTTGAACGCTGCCTCACTTGTTCCGCTTCCTGCATTTGGATAAGGCTTCACCACGTTTTCGAGCAGTGGGAACGCCTGGTCACACAGAATCAGTGAACCCACAACTGCACCCTCAATAGTGGCAGTGGGCGACTTGAAGTGTGCACTTTGCACCACTTTGTAAAACTTGGAACGTCCGTAGACATGGGCTTCGTGGCACCTCCCAGGGCTGCCAATGTTGATGTAGAGGAACCGATACCGGTGGTCGACGAGTGCAAGCAGTATCATACTATACCTGTATAGAAAAAGAAAAGAAAAGGTAATAATTGCCCATGAGTGCACAGGCCTTGCGGTGTCATGTTGGCACTGTATATTGTCTTTGGCAAGTACAAGCGTACAAGGCGGGCAACAGAAGGAGCGGTATCAACTGATTGGTCATATGATAAGAAACTGTAACAAGGTAGCAAATTGGGCGAGTTGGATAGCATTCATGGTGGTCAGCGCGAACGGAAACAACAAAGGACTACACGGGGTGAAGGTCCCTTCACCCCGTGTAGTCCGAGTGGCGCTGGCTACCACCCCCAAGCACAGGAAACAAAAATATATACATACAGAAAAAGGCTGTATATGTTGTTTTACCGCAACTATACTGAAATCAAATCTGTGACAATTAGCCGCCAAGATGGCTCTACCTTTACGCACCACAGCTTCGCTGATCAGCCTTCTTCACAGAGTGAAAGGGCTCTCAATTTTTTTCCCGTAACCGAGATGCGGGAGCCATTCGAAGGGCATCTCAGGCCGAACACCTGCATTCCTTGGCCACTTTCTTAAAGAGGTTCTGTTGTAGGCTTATCCCCGTGTGTACTTAGAAGGATAAAAGCCGCCCATCTTCTTATCATTTACCACACCATCTCCCTATGGGCCCTGCGCGCCACCCGGGCTTCATGGTTTGATATAAGTAGGCGTCAATGGCCCCTAGAAGTTTGTCGTTCCGACAATTCATTTACGTATTGTGGGTTTTCGCAGGGGTAAACGTAGGGCAGTTACCTTCCCCATGTAATAGCGAAACCGGCGACGAGATAGACTAATCAGTTTTTGTCTTCTCGTTTCACCCAGCTAGCAAGCTATCTCCCACCCCGCGGCTACGCGCTGTACCGCGCCAGCCGCGGAGGGCCGTGGCTCGGCGGAACAAACAAAGCGACAAGTGTTTTCGCTCATTGACCTTTATTACTGAATAATAAACATACAAAGAGCATGCAGGCTAGCTGGTTGACGGCGAAGATCTAGTTCCTCGCCCGGGCAACTTAAGGGAATCGAGAGGTTCGACTCACCGCGACAACAGTCATCTCCGGGGTGCCTCAGCGCGCTCGCGTTTGCCTCGCTGGGACGCCGATGGCAGCCATTGTCGCCCTCCTTTTTGCCCGATCCTCAAAGGAAGGAGGTCACCAGGCGCATCCTGTCGCCTCGCTTCCCGAGCTCCAACCTCTCACCGCTTGCATCCCGCGCGGCCCCAAGACATTCCTTCTGCGAAGAGGTAGATCCCCCTCGCCGACATCTCGCCAAGCCAGTTCTCGCGAGGAGCAAGCAGTGCGGCGAAGCCGAACGAAAGGGAACGCGCTAAGGTAGGTCGCCTTCCCACAGTATAGAAAGAAGGATGACTGGAGGTCTGTGTAAGCCAGCTCTCCCATATGACGTGTTGCACTGTGAAGCCTACTCCAATCCCGCTTAACGCTTCCTTGGCACGGCGGCGGTACGTATGTCGTCAACAATTACCTACAAACAGCTCCGCTGGTCATCCACCTTATCAAACGGGAATAGCACTGCATTTTTACGTATTCTTTACGCAATCGGGCCCGATATGAGGGGGAAATCAGCAGAAAGAATAGGTATCACCTTGTCTACATGAAAAAAGACCATCAACGTTGTTTGTCAACAATGACCTCGACGAGTTATACAGCGCGCTTGCGGGAGAATCATGAAAGTCTAATGTTGCCCCCATATTCTACGAGACGCAGCGCCCGCATTATAATGAGTTATAATGCAAACGTATATGTTCTCTCATTTTCTTCTTTTGTGTTGGGATAAGTTTACGAAGCGACAAGCCTCTTAGTGTAAGGTGCAATATTATGAAAATCGGGATATGATGTGAAGAAAGCAGACATGCTATAAATATTTTGGGTTCGGGTGGCTTGCTCCGATTTTATTAAACAAAATTTTTCTTCTTCGCCACTTTGTACGATGTATGATACGCTCGGTTGCAGTGGTTAGTACCGGGTGACATCACCGTCGCACTCACTCACTGACTGCGGTGATACGCGCGTGCAGTGACTCATACAAGGCACCGGCTAGTGTCGGGTCCCGTTTGAGTCGGTCCCACTCCTGCTGGACTGCTGCCCACAAAGTGTCTGAGGACAGTCCGTGCAGAGATTCCCGCGAAAGCGCTGTCTTTATTCTTCCCCAGACGTTTTGAATTATATTCAAATACGGTGATTGGGGAGGCCACGTGAGAATGGTGACACCTTGTTGTTGGATCAGTGCCCGGACTTTCTTGGCCGTGTGCACAGGGGCGCGATCCTGCTGGAACAAGTAATCTTTTCCAGAAAACTGGCCGCCATTGAGGAAGGGGAACGCCACATTTTGAAGGATTTGGCAGTACTGCTTGGTAGTCAGATTTCCGTGAATTCGCACGAGTGGTCCCAATCCGTCCTTCGTAATGCCGCCCCACACGCTCACGGTAGTCCGGCCACTGGCAGCAACTCCTCGGCCGAACTGTGGATGGTACCTAATGCAAATAAAAAAAAGTGTATCGCCATGCTGTTTCTACACAATGGCATAAAATGACCAGTATAAACCTACGTCGTCATTTAGAAAAAGTGATTTGATTTATTAATCGCTGACTTGTGAACAAGCCATTATATAGCTAAACCGTCCATGCTATTGTGTTAAAGGGGACATCAAAAGGCAGTTACCCAGCGTAACTCCCAAAATGAACACCGGAAAGGCAGCTCAGTCGCCTCCCGTTTATACCTTTAACACGAGTCCATGGGGACATCAAAAACTTCGAATCACTCGAATGTATACGTAAATAAAAAGCATTACCATTAGTATGCAACACGTCTCCCTTCTTGATTTTCGTTAGAAAATCGAATCTCGTCATCAATTTGAGCTTACGACACCGGCTGCCGTGATAGTTCAGAGTTGTCGTTAAATTCAAAACCTGAATCGGCTGCCACGCACGGTGCTCACGTGGCGTTTTGCGCGAAGAAAAAGTTTAGGATCTGAAAAGAGAGAGATACGTACGCTACCGGGAGTCTGAACTGACCTGCCACTTTGTCGACTGTGCGCTGCCTCAGTTGCGATGGCGCCGACATAGTGCAGAAGAAGGCGTTGTTTTGGCACTTAAAATTTTGAATTTTATTGGGAAATGGCGGTCACCTTTGTGCTTTTGTTAAAAGTAACTTTCTAGCTTCGAATAATGGAGCAATTTCTTCCATCGAATTGTATGTAAATTGACGGCACCATCCCAACAGAAAATTGCAATGAAGTGACTTACAATTATCGGGAGTCCACTGTATTAAAATTACAGAAACGTATTAACGAGGTGCAGGTAAAGATGTTTCAGCCATGTACCGGTTTCTAAAAACATTAATTTCTGCATAACCGAATTGATTAGCCACAAGGAGCTTACCGGCTGTTGGCGGGTCACCAAACACGAGCCTTCTGGTCCCAGCCCGTCGTGAAGGTGCATTCGTCAGAAAAGACCACCTTCGCCCAGTTTTGTGTCGTCTAGGACATGTGTTGCCGAGCAAACTGCAACCTCTTTGATTTGTTCGCAACCCGCTGGAGGGGCTTTCGGGCCGCAATCCGACTGTTCAGCCAGGCTTTATGCAAGCGCCGCTTGATGGTCGTTTTTGAAGCCTGGACACCAACCGTTTAGCGGATTTCTCGAACCGATGCCCCTGGCTTTGCGGTGGCGACGGCGACGATGTTCAAGTCTTCCTGTAAAGTTGTCACCCGAGACCTCAGTTTTCGTGGCGCATATTGATGCGGCGTTCTGTCCTGTACGCCTGGATTATGCGGTTGAGAGTTTTTATGGGTCTTTTTGTCAGCCTAGCGATGTCTCGTTGTTTGATGCCTTACATACACAACCTTACAATCTGACAGCGCTCGTTTTCTGGCTCTCTGGCCATGACAAACTCGCGGCTGCAGGTAGAATGAAGGTAGCAGCACACGAACAGCTTCTTATTACGATCATCTTATCGCTGTAGAATGTTCCGTAAAATTATCTGTGAACGCACTTTTTTCGAGCTGGCTGGCTCGGTGCCCATTTCCACTTCCGTTCGCATCTTTTAGTTTGTTTAGAGTTGTTGTATCCTGACGTTGCAAACTTGCAGGCTTGGTATCGTGACGTCAGTATCTCACGTGGTTTTTCCTTTCCTTGAGCCACCGCTATAAAACGGCGAGGCTCACAAAATAAAGCGTTCACTATCACGGCGATCTGCGTGCTGTGTTGTTATAGTCCGGCCCCCCTCAGTCCCCGCCGACCCAGGCGGTATAGCAATGGCGACGAGTATCGAACCAGCCTTTTGAAGATTACGGAGGCAACCACAACCTGCGGAAATGTCGGGCCAAATGCCACAGTTCGACGACGCAAACGATAAGTGGACTTCGTATGTCATCCGCATTGAATCGTACTTCGAAGCAAACGGCATTGTAGATGATGCTAAGAAAAGAGCGCTTCTCGTCTCGGCACGCGGCACAAAAACCATCGATGTGTTAAGTGGGCGTTGTGCGCCGCATAAAGTTAATCAGTTATCCTACGCGGCAACGGTGAAGTTCTTGGAAGACTTTTTCGCACCGAAGCCGAACGAGATAGCGGAGAGCTTCAAGTTTTAAAGCAAAGCTTTTTACCTCTACCCCCCAAGGGTTCTTTCGCGACCGTTGGTGTCACCAGAAAACTCCAGCGAACAAATAAAAGAATTCACTGGCACCACCGGGAATCGAACCTGGAACTAATTAACTAACAAAGCGAGAGCCCGTTGTCTTAACGATTTAGCTACGAGCCCACACCAAGACGGGGAAGACAGGTGGTGTACTCACCAAGCACATCTACGGGTTTATCCCCTGCGTTCACGTTGAATGCCAAACGAAAGCGTCACGCGACCCCTCACGCCCGTCTAGCGGCCCTGTGCGCACCTTGCTCATGTGCTAAGAGTCACAAAAATTAAAGGAAGCTCACACCGATGCATTGCATCTCACTTCTAGTACGCCAATCTGCTAAAGCCTGTGGCCTCCAGTGTTCACGTAAAAAATAACACCTCCTTGTCGCCCGCCCTCACGCCAAACGAAGGAATACATTCAAATACTCCTTGATGGCCAGGCCATCACTCCAAGCCCCAGCATCAAGATTCTGGACCTACATCTCGAGGCTAACACCAAGAGTGACGTCTCCTTGCAGCCCCTCAAAAACAGCATTAATCAAACCATACACTTGATCAGGCGAGTTACCACCAAGAAGCGAGGCCTAAAGTAATCCGGTACCTTTCGATTAATTAAAGCTTTTGTCTTTTCGAGAGTCACTTACGTCAACCCCCTGTCTTCTTCTCGACAAGGAAGACAGAGAGATGCTTTATATAATGATTAAAATGGTGGTCGAGCAGGCCATTGGTCTTCTCATGAGTGCGTCCACACAGAGCCTGCTTAGCACGGGGCTCCACAGCACGTTGGAAGAGCTGATAGAAGGCCATCTTTCTAACCAGAAGGTCCGACTCAGAACTGCGATGGGTAACCGCATGCCTCACCAGATTGGCTGGACAGCCCAGAATGTCACTCCGCTTGACGTACTCCCAGACTCTTGGCGACTAAAACTAAATATGCTAAAGATGCCTTTGCTTAGAAATATTAACCCCCCACATGACGAGGGTCACCGAAAAGCACGGGCTCAAGCGCTAAACACCGCCCTTCGTGGGGATCATGCAGTTATCTACACAGACGCCTCCAAACATCGAGGGCAGAAATACGCCATAATCGTGGCTACCTCCAGAACCAACCTCCTTGCGTGTATCTCACTTAGGACCCAAGAAATGACGCCAGCAGAAGAGCAGCCATCACCCTGGCTCACACTAAACCAGGGGTTCGGGGGTAGTCACCGATTCCCAGCAAGCCTACTAGAATTACCAGTCGGGTTGGGTGTCCTGACCTGCACTGCGCGCACTAAAAAACCACTCCCGAAACGGTTCAATTCAGCTCATCTGGACACACCCTCACGCTTCAATAGAGGGCAAGAAATACGCCCACCCAACAAACCTGCGCTTTTACTTCCCCTGCTATGGAGCTGCACGAGGACAGTCACCCGCTTGTCACGTTCAGGGAGATAACCCAGCATTTTCGCCTTCTGAGAGAGACCCTACCTTCGCCTTACCCTGACCTCTCCAAGAAAAACAAACTACCCTACGGCTCATACAATCCGGCTCCTTCACACACCCGACGCACCTTCACTTCATGAACCCGAATCGCTACGACGCTGAATGTCAATTTTGCTCAGAAGTAGGAACACTCTGCCACATAATCGGGATGTGCGACGTTAGCCCTGAGCACCCTCCTCTCTTTCCGTCAACTTCCGAACAAGAGCAATGTGAGATGCTGCTGTCCAGAGCCTCTCTGCCTACCCAGTTTCAGCTGGTGGGCAGAGCACAGGCGGCGAGGACTGAATATGCGCTACAGTGAAGACGGAACCACTCCCCTGGGCGGCACTCTGTGCCGTTGAGAAATCTGAATAGAAGTATTTACTGTTCTTCCCCTCCTCCGTCTCTGCAGCCGATCTCATCGCCTCCGTCCGCGACGGCAGAGACGGAGAAGTCAGGTCATCTAACCGGGTTTGAGCTTCAATTTTATAAAAAAAGAGTTTCCACTCATGTGCTACACCAATACAACTCAATCTACCACCGTTCATGCATCGCGCATTAATTTAACCTTACCAAGAATATCTCTTTGAAGTAATAGAGGGTGTGGTTAAGTGCATTCCACTTCTTTCTGGTTTCACTATTTGTAGAGCGACGTGGGTGAATTTAAGTGACGTCGCAGTGCGCAATCATTGTGCGTGTCGTTTAGAGCTTTGCTTTCCAACCACATTCACAGAGTGGATTGGCGCTAATTTTTTAACTATCGAAGAACACCTCAGGAAGACGGACACTCCCCGTCCCAGCGGCTCTTGGGATATCAAATTCGGTCGCGCCTAGACACCTGCCTTCCTCCGCCTGTGTCTTTTCCGTTCTGTACGCAGGAGGACAGCGAAAGTACGCCTGGCCCCGGTGACTCTGTCTGGGCACGCAATTTCGGCGAAGGAGAACGCTGGCTTCCCGGAACTGTAAAAGGAACCACGGGCTCCCGCATGGTCACAATCCAGACGGATGAAGGTGAGCTGCAGCGACACTTGGATCAAGTTCGCCCACGTCAGAGCCCAGCCAAAGTGACGAAGGCCTCTTCGAAACAAGCAGCGTCGGTGCAAGAAACGGCGTTGGTGCCTCCAGAGGAAGAAGCGGCGCTGGCGCATCCCGTTCCCGGTGAAGACAACCTGGTTCCGCAACTACGACGATCTCGCCGTAAGAAGAAACCAATAGACCGTTATTCACCTTAAGGGTGGAAGATTGTTGTATCCTGACGTTGCAAACTTGCAGGCTTGGTATCGTGACGTCAGTACCTCACGTGGTTTTTCCTTTCCTTGAGCCACCGCTATAAAACGGCGAGGCTCACAAAATAAAGCGTTCACTATCACGGCGATCTGCGTGCTGTGTTGTTTTAGTCCGGCCCCCCTCAGTCCCCGCCGGCCCAGGCGGGATAGCAAGAGTACTCTAAGCAATTACACCTGATAGTGATAAACAGTAGCTACAGTATCTCAGGCGGGCTGCCGCCTGAAACATCTATCTCGAAATGCGAGATTGCGCAGAAGCATAAGCAGCGGCGTTTTTAAGCGATGCTGGAAATAACTGACTTGAACGTGCAAAGTGTAATGTAAACGCCATACAGCAAAGCGCATCTTAAGGAGCTCGATCTGAAGATTTATTGACTTGAATTTACATTCAGCCTACCTATGGGTAGGCCACGGGTGATTCGTTCAGCCGAAGAGCAGGCGGTTATGCGGGCACGCGCTCGTGAGCATAATCGTTAGCGTATTCGCGAACCTGCTCGTCGGCGTGCTCGTGAGCTTCGTGCGGACCCCGAAGCTCTTCAGGTGGAACTGCAGGCCAGAAAGAAACGTAGGCCTCAGGTGCCGCTATGCATAGCGTGTTTACCGTCAATCTTCACGTGTTTTACAGTTTTGTTTTGCTTATTTTAAATCGGAATACTCCATCAGTTGGAAACTCATTGTTGTTATAGCACGAGATGCCTTTTTTTTTTTTTTTGCTTTGTGTCACCTAAAAAGCTTTTGACAGTACTGCAAAGAGAAATACAGGAAAAAGCAGACTGGACGACGCTAAAGCGCCGTCCTGTCTACCTCCTTACTCGTGTTTTTATGCATTGCGACGCCCATTAAAACGTTAATTTTGATTAGGAAAGGGTAAGAACCCCTGTTAATTTACTACGAGTGTGAGGTTAAAGCAATTCAGAAATATTTTGAGTGGGCTGGGCTTGCGGCAAAATCGGCCCGTCATCGGAGTCGGCACAGCCAAAAGAATTAGCCCGCACACACCTATTGCTTCGTATAGTATGGCTGGAACATGAGTTCGTATTCTGTATGAATGTTGTTGCAACTACATATTCAACACGCCAGTAATAATCCCGCCAAATCGGCTAGTCCCAAATTTACCTCAGTGCTTATTGCCCGCGGGATAGCCTGCCCCACGACGGAAAGAATACATAACAAAAGTGGCCAAGGAATGCAGGTGTTCTGCCTGAGATGCTCTTCGAATGGCTCCCACATCTCGGTTACGGGAAAAAAATTGTGAGCCCTTTCACTCTGTGAAGAAGGCTGATCAGCGAAGCTGTGGTGCGTAAAGGTAGCGCCATCTTGGCGGCTAATTGTCACACATTTCATTTCAGCATAGTTGCGCTAAAACAACATTTACAGCCTTTTTCTGTATGTATAGCCCCTCCGTAGATTGCCATGCTTCACTGCGCAACCGGCAATGCGGAAAAGCCAGCTTCCAAGCCTACATCGATCCTTTTAAAGTTGGCTTCACCCCTCAACACCAATTCTTTGCTGGGAATACGTTTCCCAGGGGAGATTCGAGTCCCCTTGTATCAAAATATGAAGGGCCTAGGGGCTTTTTGTTTTTAATTTTTGTGATTTTTTAAATGCTGGGAACCTGCTTTTGGGCGGCGGAAAACTGGCTCCAGAGAGCGTGACACGATACCAGCAGAAACTCGTCAGGGCCATCTGTAAAACAGCTCCTCTGTTAAAAGAGGGTCTAGTAAGTGAGTACAGTACATCAACAAATACGGGGCGGATCGAAGCGCGCTCAAGTTCGAGCGAGAAGATGGGCGCGCTTCCCGTCTAACGCAGCCTTCAACAGCGGCATTTCCCGGCTCTCGCCTGCTCTGCGGCAGGAGCGTGCCGTAGCAGACGCTCCTCCTCCTGTGGCCAGCGCACATGTGCACGGCCGGACTGGAGGAGCGGCGAACGCGCAAAAGGGCACGCCCGCCGCTCCTCCAGCCCGGCCGTGACATGTGCCGGCTGCTTCCGATTCTCGCCACTTCTCGGCGCCGGCGCTTCGCAGAGCGCTGTGGCCACGCGCTCGCCGTTTCCCTTTAAGAGTGGACCCCACTGTACATAACTTTGTTAAAACTAGTTTTAACTCTCAATTATATTGAATTTGACTCGTCTTACTTCTTGCAAGTTTTTGGAACCAGCATGGGTACTCCATTTGCGCCGACCTATGCCAATATTTTCATGGGGCGAGTTGAAGCCACCCTGTTAAACTCTTTTCCGCATAAATCTCAGGTTTACCTCCGCTACATAGACATCTTCATGATTTGGGAACACGGTCGCGCGACTCTAGAAACGTTTATATCTCATCTCAATTCTTCGCATCACTGTTAAATTCTCCTGCCAGCATTCTGAAAAAGGAGTGAACTTCCTGGATACTACCGTCATTCTAGACAACGGTAATCTTAAAACCACACTTTTAAAAAAACCGACAGACAGGCAGCAGTATCTAGATTATAAAAGCCATCACCCGGGCACTGCAAACAACGGATCTTTGTAGGACAAGCCACGAGACTTAGAAGAGTATGCAGTGATGGCAGCGACTACGTAAAGCATCTAGACGAACTCAAGTCCACCCTTATGAACAGGAACCACCCCAAAAGCTCGCTCGATCAGGCGTACCAACGTGCATCTAATCTCAAAAGGGATGACGTGCTGAACAAACAGCGACAAAACGAAAGCGCCAGGCCGCCTTCCTTGAAAACTAAATTTTCAAACGCCCTCCCTAACGTAAACAATATCCTGCGGAAATACTACCCCATTTTAGCCAGTAACGACCGACTTAAAAAGACGTTCCCGGAAGCACCAAAGGTTACCTACCGGAGAAATAGGAATCTAAAAGATATTTTAGTGCATGCTAAAACCGGGCCTTCAAAGCAACCAGTCATAGCCAGCTGCTCCCGTCCCAGATGCAAGACTTGCAGGCACCTGCAGACAGACTGCATTGTAAACAAATTAGCGCCAATCCACTCTGTGAATGTGGTTGGAAAGCAAAGCTCTAAACGACACGCGCAATGATTGCGCACTGCGACGTCACTTAAATTCACTCACGTCGCTCCACAAATAGTGAAACCAGAAAGAAGTGGAATGCACTTAACCACACCCTCTATTACTTCAAAGAGATATTCTTGGTAAGGTTAAATTAATGCGCGATGCATGAACGGTGGTAGATTGAGTTGTATTGGTGTAGCACATGAGTGGAAACTCTTTTTTTATAAAATTGAAGCTCAAACCCGATTAGATGACCTGACTTCTCCGTCTCTGCCGTCGCGGACGGAGGCGATGAGAACGGCTGCAGAGACGGAGGAGGGGAAGAACAGTAAATACTTCTATTCAGATTTCTCAACGGAACAGAGTGCCGCCCAGGGGAGTGGTTCCGTCTTCACTGTAGCGCATATTCAGTCCTCGCCGCCTGTGCTCTGCCCACCAGCTGAAACTGGGTAGGCAGAGAGGCTCTGGACAGCAGCATCTCACATTGCTCTTGTTCGGAAGTTGACGGAAAGAGAGGAGGGTGCTCAGGGCTAACGTCGCACACCCCGATTATGTGGCAGAGTGTTCCTACTTCTGAGCAAAATTGACATTCAGCGTCGTAGCGATTCGGGTTCATGAAGTGAAGGTGCGTCGGGTGTGTGAAGGAGCCGGATTGTATGAGCCGTAGGGTAGTTTGTTTTTCTTGGAGAGGTCAGGGTAAGGCGAAGGTAGGGTCTGTCTCAGAAGGCGATAATGCTGGGTTATGTCCCTGAACGAGAGAAGCGGGTGACTGTCCTCGTGCAGCTCCATAGCACGGAGGGGGGGGGGGGGGCGTATTCGTTGCCCTCCATGGAAGCGTGAGCTGGTGTCCAGATGAGCTGAATGGAACCATTTCATGAGTGTTTTTTTAGCACGCGCAGTGCAGGTCGGGACACCAAACCCGACTGGTTATCCTGGTATTCTCTTTGGGACTCGGTGACTACCTTACGAACCCCTGTTAGAATGAGAGCCAAGGCGATGGCTGCATTTTCTGCTGCCGTCATTTCTTCGGTCTCTAGTGCGGCACACGCAAGAAGGTTGGTTCCAGAGGCAGCCACAATGATGGCGTACTGCTGCCGTCGATGTTGGGAGGCGCCTGTGTAGATAACTGCATGATGCCCACCGAGGCTGGTGTTGAGCGCTTGAGCCCGCGCTTGTCGGCGACCCTTGTCGTGTGAGGGGTTTATATTTCAAAGCAAAGGGAACATCTTTAGTTCTCGCCGGCAAAAGTCCAGGAGTATATCAAGCGGATTGGCATTTTGTGCTGCCCAGCTAATCTGGAGGAGGACGCTGCGACCCGCCGCAGCTGTGGTCATTCGGTGCTTCTGGATAGAAAGACGGCCCTCTAACCGCTCTTCCATCGTGTTGTAGAGCCCCGTGCTAAGCAGCCTTTCGGTGGACGCACTCATGGAAAGACCAATGGCTTGCTCAACCGCCTTTCTAATCATTATATAAAGCATCATAAATCCTCCTTGCCGAGAAGAAGGAAGGGGGTTGACGTAAGTGATTCTCAAGAGGACAAGATCTTGAAAGGTATCTAATTCCTTGAGGCCTCGCTTCTTGGTGCCTACTCGCCTGATCAAGTGTATAATTTTATTATAGTGTTTTTGAGGCGCTGCAAGGACCCGTCGCTCTTGGTGTTGGTCTGTAGATGTAGGCCCAGTATCTTGATGCTGGGGCTTGGAGTGATGGCCTGGCCGTCAAGGAACATTTGAATGTGTTATTTGGTGTGTCGTTTGTCGTGAGTGCGGACGACAAGGAGCTGAGAATTTTAACGTGTGTACTGGAAGCCACAGGCTTTAGCACTATGGTGTACTAGAAGTGAGATGCCATGGGTTGGTGTGAGCTTCCTTTATTCGCTATCGCGTGGCATTAAGCGAGAATGCTGGGGTTAAATCCGTAGATGTGCTCGGTGAATGCACCACTTTTCTTCCCCCGTTTCGGCGTGGGCTCGTAGCTAAATCGGTAAGATAACAGGCTGTTGGTTTGTTACTCTGTTAGTGCCAGGTTCGATTCCTGGCAGTGCAGTGAATTCTTTTATTTGTTTGCGGGAGTTTTCTGGTGACACCAACGGTCGCGAAAGAACCCTTGGGGGGTAGAGGTAAAAAGCTTTGCTTTAAAAGCACAGCCAGTAATTATGTTCACAAGATTAATTCAAGTTTTACTTGCACCTCATCCAATATTGTGTATATGTTAGAATGTTCAATGTGTCACAAACAATATATTGTCACGAAGCCAAGGACGACGCAGTTGTCTTGAAGGAGAAACAAGTTTATTGGAGCGAACTTGTGCTCCCCTAACAAGTCAAAAGAATACAGAGGCGGCGAAGCAGCGGTCAACAAAGTGACTAGCACAGGCGAGTGTCGTCGAATGAATGCCGCGGCGTCTGCTCTGCAGGCTTTTATCTTTCGGCACAAGTGTTTCTGGAAACGTCTATTCACATCCAGAACATTGTAGATCACAGAAGATCATTCTGGGCTAGTGGCGTTAGGGCGAAACAGTCTGCTTATCTGAATGTGATAGCTCGGATGGCATAAATTAAAGAATGTAAGGCGCGCTTCGTTTGGAACGCAGATTACACAGCCGGGCGTGGCTCGGCAGTAAAAACAAACAATAAATAATCAAACCCATACATGGTTCGCGGCAATATCGGTGAAACGAGCCAACCTATGAGCCTACGTCTTAACGGTCACCGGGTAGATACTTTTAGCGAATCCTCCATAGCTGTAGCGCAGCATTTCAATCAACCAGGCCATAATTTTGATGACCTTAAGTTGTATATACTTCAGTCAAACTCCTAGGGAGAGAAAATACCGAGAATCCTATTTATTTCACAACTTCAACTCCATGGAACCTGCTGGAATTAATGCGTCTAGGGCTAACCTGGAATCTTCACGATACTCACAGGGAATACACCTTTAGGCACTGTCTTGCTTGTACCTTATGCAAAGAATATGACCCCTCCCTCTGCTCCTTATGTGGCCACCTAATTACTTTTGTTTTCATTCCTTAGCTTCCAGTTTAGTATGCGCAAGCATCCCTCCAAACTATTCTCTGGAATTCCATGTGATTTTTATTTTTTCTCTGCCGTTTTTGGTCCGCTTTGTCTTGTGCCCCGTACGTCTCCCTAACTTTATCTTTTCGTTTTTGACTTTCAGAAAAGGCCTGTTCCAGGAATGTTGCTGCTGGCGACACGTGCCATTTCAGTTGTGCGTTTATTGCTTTTTCTTTTGTGTGTGTGTGCGGTTTTTTTTCTTTCTTCTACCACTACCTTTTGCTTTGACCTGGGGCTTGCAGATAGCTTGTGATAAGGACTCCTTGCACCGCCTGCAGATAGCTTATGATAAGGACTCCTCGCACCGCCTGTTCTGCTTCCGGCGTTTCTGAGAACCTTTCCGTAGGCCGCGCGGTGGGGCAACAGACCCCTCGCATCCTTTCTATCCAAGAATTTCCCTGAATATCAACCCCCGGCTGACTTCCCTCTTACCGACTTCGCGGCTCAAACTATACAACCTTCTTTCCCCCCTCACTATCTCCGCCTACATACTCCCAAACCAATCCGCTTTCTCAATTCCACTTCGTTTGTCCTCTCACCTGGGGACCTGCCCCTATATAAACCGTGCCAGCCAGGCGAGGGTTTGCCCTGACGAAAGCAAGTCTCTTTGCTGCAACGTTGGCAACAATCGTTGTTTATACCTTATTCGAAGTTTTATTATATATATATATATATATATATATATACAGGGTGTCTCAGCTATCATGCACCAAGATTTAAAAAAAGAGAAATCGCGTAACTCGAAGAAAACCTAGTGCATAATGTTTGCAGTACTGTCAAGAAGCGGAGAGTAATTTTTTTCGTTAATGAGACTTAATTAATTAATTGTAATTAAATATCTAACTCGAAAAATACTGTCCTAATCACTAAAGTGTCAATGAGGCACTAGTAGGTAACCATGAGGGGCATCTAACTGCGCTATTTTCAGCGACGAACTAATTGCGTACTCATTTATTCTGACTGATAAAGGAAACCCGCGAAATATAAAAAATACCACGTGACGACGCTTACGCGCGCATTGTGAAGCAGCGTCCCCAAACAAAGCTGATTCAAAGCAACTGCTTTGCGTGTTACCCGCCCGAAGAGACAGCGCATCACCTTGATAATAGCATGCATGGAAGGAGCAGCAGCAGCAAGATTCGCGGGACACATGTGCAGATAAGGAACAAACTCGGTCGCGATTTCCTCTTTCTTTCTTTTGTCTATTTCATTCTGGCTAACTCAGAGGCAGCCTGTTTGAGGACGTTGCTTTACGGTGCGCGCAGAGGCGCCGTCACGTGGTATTTTTCATATTTCGCGTTTTTTCTTTATCAGTCAGAATAAATGTGTACGCAATCAGTTCATCGCTGAAAATACCGCAGTTAGATGCCCCTCGTGGTTACCTACAAGTGCCTCATTGACACTTTAGTGATTAGGACAGTATTTCTCGAGTTAGATAATTAATTACAATTAGTTAATTAAGTCTCATAACGAAAAAATTACTCTCCGCTTCTTCACAGTACTGCGAACATTATGCACTAGGTTTTCTTCGAGTTACGCCTTTACTCTTTTTTTAAATCTTGGTGCATGATAGCTGGGACACCCTGTATATACCAAACATGCATCATCAAACCCTGTTCAAGGTTTAAGGGGTTGCCCCAAATCTGCGTGCAACTGCGGCCATTAATGCATGTGCCGTCTATTTCCTGCCGGGGCACTGGCCGGGAAGTAAATCTCAACACTACTCTCGAACACGTTTTGCATGATCATGGCGCATCTTTCAGTAAAGATTTTTAGATTTTACTCAACGCAGCTTCTCGCATATTGCAACACTTCCTCACCATACGGGATTAAGCAAATGAATTGTTCCGTATCACAGACAAAACAAACTTATCCTTGGATCTTGAATGTGTCAGTCAGTCTCATGTACTTTCATCCTTCGACTGCGGCCTGATACATCTCCTAGATTTTTGCTCTGGGTATATACCAAGTTTCCTCAATAGTTGAAATATTTATGAGAAGAACCTTGTGTGTTGTACCTGATGTGTTGTGGCCACAATGGGGTGCATAATGCAAATTATTCGCGTTTCATGATAAAAACAGTAGCTCAGCCATCTTTCAGTTGGGATTATATTTTTATTTCAGAAATTGTACAGTATAAGAGATCGCAACAAGACGGAAGTGTTTAAAGAGACCGCGGCCTCATGACTAGACCACCCTCCCGCTGGAAATGCAAGCCGCTAAAAATGGAAACAAAAAGTGGGTAATGACCCCAAAACACAATCAGTAATGCACATTGTGTCGTCCAGTGCCCTTAACCGCACTAAAGTGAACCGACCTTTTTATACAACGCTTCACTGTAGCCGGCACGCCGACTCCATGGTTCATCTTTTCTGCCAGCGACAAGCATTCCTCGTCAAGTTCGTTCTCCCCATTCAGAATTTCTGCAGCAGTCCCCACATGTGACTGAATTAGTTTTCTAGTTCTGGGTGTGTTCCTATGAAGTGATACAAACGGCAAAGATTTAGATTTTTGTGTATGTCCCGAAATATCATTAGTTTTCCGTAACGTCAAACGCACGCCACCAAAACGAGACACCGTAAAAACGAGCAAAACCGAAGGGTTAAACATGTTCTACCAAAACATAGCAAGCGTATCAATGACCACAGAGTAAGGAGTAAAACTAGGTACAGTAACATTCCAATCACTTTGACTTCCACCCAGTAATTATTCGAGCTGCTGCTCAAGTTTATCGGTCGTGCTCGTGCAAATCGCTCTTCGGAGCTCGCATACTTTACCTGCGTTGAACATGTTTTCTTCACAGCGGAGCTTTAAATATTGCGATGTCGCTGAATTCCTGATACAAAATTAATATTACTCTCGAATGACAGCCAAACTCTACGCACCTTTGTGTTGCCCCATTATTAGCTTGCATTCCGCAGGCAATACGCACAAAACCATAAGAACACATCTTTCGAAGTAGTAGCCAAAATTTCAGTTCGCACTTAAATTCTCATCGCTGATGAAAACTTTTTGCTGTTTTGCAGTGTTAACATTTCTACGCTGCATTAAGTACGCTTGGCTCTTTAGGAGTAAGATATCAATCCCTAATTTGGCTTCCAATGTCCTTGGTTGGTGTTTTTCTATCCGTCCGGGAGTTGTTTGGACGCTTGTCTAAAGTTGGTGTAAAGAAATTGTAGCAAAATAACTTAAAATTGCGCTTCAGATCAGCGATGTTGCCTCTGCACTATGGTTAGCGCCGTAGTTGACAGCTCCACATTGATTAACACACATACAGTTTTCTTAAAATGCCCGAACGATCTGTTTTGCATTATCCAGAAATACGTCCGCCATGCTACAGCCCAATCCCTGACGTTGTGGTTGATAGCGGAATGCCTTAATCATTAAGCTACCGCGGCACCTTACCGGAACTAAGTAGAATGTGCGAGCCTAGAATTATTTTCAGCGCGTGCTTCAAAGTGTACAGGTTAATAATATAGTTACTATGCCGTACTCAGGCATAGCGTGCTAGAAATAAAGTGCCCTAGCTATTTTTGGCAGGTATTCAATACCCACTTGCCACCGCCCGCATGAAAGCACTGAGGAGAACTGTGTTAGCCCTGAGCTAAATTTTATAGAAAAAAATTCGGCTAACTTCGAAATTGAAATGCCAAGACTAAGAAAACAGCGGAGCTGGTGTTCTTCACAAGCTTTAATTTGGCTTTTCTTGAGTCTGCCCGTTTGTTAACGGAAAGATTGTTAAAAAGCGAAGCTTTCTCCATGCAAACTGAGTAAAAATCAAAGTCCACAACCCACCCTCCTTAAAGGAGCCATGAAGACAAAATACAAGTTGGGTTTATTAGAAAGACTGCTTAGTCCCAAAAACAATGATACCAATACCATCGCAATCTTCGAACAAATAACTGAGATATTAAAGAAAACGTGTGAAGCAGTCGCGAACCCCTAGCCAATTTCCCGCAACTTTTCTATGACGTCACGGAACCTTGTTTGTGCGATTGGCGGCCGCCTAACTGACCTGTCGCGACGACACATGACTGGACGTCTGTAATGGGGCCTCTAGTTCCATTTCATCGCATCACTTGAATGCTAACGTGCAGTTAACGCACTGAAAATTATGTTTTATTGTTGGCCCGTATGACGTCAGTCTTGCTCATAACACGTCACTGTGGCGCTAAATTTGAAAGTTTTTAAATACTTCTTGCTTTTTTTTTCGTTAGAAAAACATCTTTTGTGGCTGTAATGGAGCTGAGTGAGATACTGAATCCTAGTTCTTTCAAATAAAACGAAGATGTATTTTCTCTTCATGGCTCCTTTAAGACCGAAATCCTAACTGCCGAAGTCTGAAGCCAAAGTCCACTTCAACTCAGCCAAAGTGCAAAGCGAACGCGCGTGCTACGTAACCAGAGGAAATGTGCCCCACGAGTGCAATGATAGCGCAGTCAGTTAGACACCGGTTTCGCAACGCCATGGACCCATGTTCGTTTCCGACCACGGGAAGCGTTCCTTTTTTTCTTGCGTCGCGCACTCCCGACACCTGCTCGGGGCTCCTCCTTGTCTCGTCGTCACTGTCCCTCACACTTCTTGCCCTAGCATTTTCCCCTCTCCCCTTCACCCAGTGGAGTTTTCCGTTAATGATCCGCACGGACAGATGAAAGCTTAAACACCTCCGCAGTTAAAAAGACAAACGGGCGCTGTGCGGTTAGGCTGATGAGACCGTGTGCAACCGAACATAACCATCCCTTTATATTGAAAAGAAATTATTCCAGAAATACAAGGTCACTGGCGTGTGCCATTTCAGCTACGTGATATTTTATGGCCCATTTTTGTGACACTGCAGAGCCCGTACAACCCATTGTATTTTTTATCCTAAGAGCCTTGAACCACCATGGGTAAAGAAGCGGCTTGCTTAACATTCGAACGGACTGTTACAGACCTGAAGCCAATGAACCGTTCAACGGAATGTGTGCCGTTTGCACACATTCAAGGATTTCAAGCTCACGTTTTGAAAATACGCCAACAATTACTGTGCGCAAGTCTTCAGTCGGTGGTAATGATTTTAGGCAGGTAATGATAAAGTGAAACATTACTTGCCCACCTTGTCTCCATAACTCTCAATGTTTTTTTTACGCACCAAGGACGAATAGCAAACTTCAGTCAAGAAACATGTCTAAACAACGAACTGGACACAGCCATGCAGCTGTTCCTACAGACGCGACTTGTCTCTGTCTGCTTCGAAGCCGGCGTTATCCATCGCTGTAGTAGTCTTGCTGCGGCTGTCAATGCTGTTGCCGATGCCGTTGCTTTTATTGTTGTTGTTCGTTCCGGAGCTCGCTTTCTCTATGTCAACGTCGGCGGTCGAGCACTCATCGTTCTTCCCCGGCGACGCCATCGAGGGATTTGGCATCTTGAACAGGATCCTCTGCAGGTGGAAGCTCGGTGCTTCGCAGCACAAATACAAGATGTACCCAAAAAAGACGCTGTAGCAAAATATTCCCAGGGACATCATGAGCTGGAACAAAAAAAGTATAAACAATGTTCAGGTCTAAATGGGGAAGCAGCTGCACTGGCAGTCTATTAATTACCTGTCACATCGTGTACACACTGCCGCACGAGCTACACTCGTTACCGCTTCAGGATATGGTTTAGCACAGGATATCGTTTAGCACAATTTAGTATCGGTAATATTTGTTATCGGAACGAGTGATTTCTTGAAATATTCCACTTAACCAGCCCCACCGGGATCTGCTTGCTGTTATCCCGGCTTCGCGCTCTCTTCCCGCCGAGAGATTACGAACTACTCCTAAGAACTCGGTCGTTTCGGCAGTTACAATGTGGATGCCTGGAATCAACCGTATTTAAACCTTGTACCTTGTACTACGCATTAATTTCAAGTGTTGGAGTTTATCAATTGGGAAATAGTCGAGGACAGAGGCGCGGTCATCGCAATTCACAGTGAGGCCTATTTTGCGCTCCAAGCATGCATGGGATGCAACATGCGATCGACTAGGGCATCCCAAGACATTAACGGTTGGGGAAGCATTGAAGGGGCCTTCATCTACAAATGGACACAACTCGGTTCACAATGATGACTATGACCACGACAATCATGGAGTTCGCAATTGTATCAAATATTGGTGCGAGTGTCCGTTACCCATTTTATGCCGCATTTATTACACCGAAGCTATGTACCTCTATCCCCTGCATTCATCTCCGCTGCATTCATCTCCGCATCCGTGTTCATCCTCCGCGTGCTTTCCCAGGTGAGTTACCAGAGCCCTAAATGTCCGCGAACAGAACGCATTCGCGAGCGGAAAAACATTATTCACACTAAGCCCTGCTCATATCCCCCGAGGGGGAACGAGCCCACTCGTCACAAGCCCACTCGTCACCGGAAAACTCGTCGTAGGACAACTCGTCACACCGGCCTTTTGGTACAGTGGCATCTCGAGATAGGAACTCTCGTGCGAGGTGCCTTCTCGTCACAGGAATTTCGTTACACCACGGCCGTGTGAACAAAAGCCTAGAAGCCCTGACCAGAAATTGGCGTTTAACGCCGGTCTGAGGCTGGTTTCTACAATGGTAAATTCGTTACGGCTGTTTAGGAGGGCGTGCCGAGGTCTGTGTGAGCAGCAGGTGTGCATAAAGAGCTGTTTTCTTTTTTGTTTGTTTTGCTGGGAGGGGGGGAGAGGTCAGCGCGATTTGCACTTCTTCAAGTGCAGATCGTCAGCAGTGTTGAGGTGGTGTACGTCCGTATTTTCGCGCGTATAACCTGCCCTTGCATACAACCCGCACCCTCACTTTCAGTCTGCGAATAAAAAATAAAAATAAAAATTGGCGAAGCTTGCACCAACTCGCGCAAGGCTTGAACCATAGCTAAGCTGGAGGATTTATTTCTATGTAAACACTGAAGGACACACCACCAGGCATTGCATTAGGCATCGCATTGAAATTGTTTATTTGTTGATTTGATTGATTGTGGGGTTTTAACGCGCCGACGATACACAAGTGACGAGGCGCGCCGTAGTGGAAGGCTCCGAAATCATTTTGACCACCTGGGGATGTTTAATATGCGCTCGTCGAAATTTCGAACACACGGAAGTTTTCGCTTTTCGCCTCCATCAGAAAAGCGTCCGCCGCGGCCGGGAACCGAACGCGCTCCCTTGGGCTCAACAGCACAGCGTCATATTCAGCTGCGCCACCATTTCACTGCACTGAATGCATATTCGGGCCAGCCCAAGCCAAAAAATCTTGTGGAGCCTTTTGTTAACCTGTTCCGTTGTCGCTTTTCACGGTGGTGGTAGTAGTCATCGTCGGACGGCACCCCCCACGGCTCGCTCGCACATACCAAAATGACAACAATCGCATCGCAAGCAAGAATCCTGGCTGATCATGACGGCTGAGCCACAGTCAATACGCTTCGGAATATTGCCTATTGCCCGCAACATCCGCTTCTGGTACTGATGAAGTGAACAACGTCGCAACCCAGCGTTGAAGACGCCTACACAACGAGACAACAGTGCAATAGTACAAATAGTACAACAGTACAAAGAGAGTGCAATAAACATTTTTTTTATTTCCTGTACAACCTGTCCTCTGCGTCATTTATAAAAATTTGTTTACTTTTTTTGCGTGCCATTTAATACAAATTTGCAGGCTCTTATCATTTTAATATACCTCGGTATGGCGGCATTTTTACCTAACTTCCTGCGTTAAAAACTTTGAAAGAATACTCGCTCGCCTACATCATTTTGAAATGGGCGACGTTTATATAGCAGGCGGAAACATCGCTTTAGAAAACAAGCTCCTTATGCGAGTTTTCCGTGTGACGAATATTCCGGTGATACGAGAATTCCTCGTACGAAATGCCCTGTGACGAGTTGGCATTCCTGACCAGTTTACCTGTGACGAGTTGGCCTATGACGAGTGGACTTGTGACGAGTGGGCCTAGACCCCCCCCCGAGGCACGGGATAAGGTGCAGTGTGTGGCGTTCGTGATCCGTGCCGTATCAGGGTCGCTGAGAGGGGAGCGGGCGTGGTGCGGTAGCAGCGAAAAAGCAGGGAAGGGAAAAGAGAGTGTGGCGTGGAACGCTACACAGCCGCTGCTAATCAGATGGACACCGCCGGCTGGCCAGACGCAGCAGTTCCGTGCACTCCTTTGCACCGCGCCCTCATCAATTCAAGTCATTTGTGCTTTTCGATGTCCTGCACGTTTCAAATTGTCGAAACACGATGTTTTACGAAAGTGGTTGGAGCGCCACAGACAACCTGAAAAGGGGTTCCTGCAATTTCTCATTTTCGCTAAGATAAACTTATCTCGCATCTTTTAATGCTTTGTGAGGGTTATTGTAGAAGTGGGGACTTTGTTTTCTGTCAAATTACATCACTAAAATTCGTCTTACCCGTCTTATAAGACGGGTAAGACGTATTTTTCTGTAAGACGGCGTCGCAGACATCGATGAAATTTATTAAATTTTATTTGCGGTATGTGTGCGTGTGCGTTTTCAAGGCGCAAGTGCATCGTCGGCCAAAGAGCACCAACTATATGTGGGGTTCTTTGTTCCAGATGATGCACAAAACAGCGTATACGTCACAGCAGCACACGAGTTATATACGTGGAGCAAGACACGAGCGGAAAAAACCGCGAAATCCCGTCAAATAACGACGACGATTCAACGCGAAGCTTTCTCGTGACGGATTCCTTCGTTGGCCAATCCCGCACTGCGAGTATGTGCTACTCTGGATGTGTGGGCTCCTTTTTTAAAAGAATCACAGCAACTCTCGGGTATGCACTTCTTTAGTCTAAATTTTGGATTTGTGGTCTACGGCGCAAAGCAGTGCCTGCCGCTTGAACTTTCGAGGGGGTGCCGGTTAAAGGTGTTAAACCTCAAAATGCGGCGTTACGCCTACCGACCTAAACCTCGAAATGCGGCGTTAGGCCTGAAGTCGTGCGGCTAACAGCTTTCCGGCATGCAGAGCAACGTCATTCTCAGCGTATACGCTGCTCCGCACTAGCATTGCTTCAGTGCGGTGGCATCCAGGACGCCGCATGGTTGCCTGTAAGAAGCCTGCCCTTCCACAAGGCTCTGCTGAATAAAGAAGCTTCCTCTCTCTCTCTCTCTCTCTCTCTCTCTCTCTCTCTCTCTCTCTCTCTCTCTCTCTCTCTCTCTCTCTCTCTCTCTCTCTCTCTCTCTTTCTTTCGTTATCAGCGTACATCGAGTGGTGGGTAACGGCTGTCGACGTTCGCCTCAGAACATGACGTTAGGCCTATGTATACGTCGCACCGTCGCACGCCTGCATCACCTCCTCCCTAAGCTTCACATCAAAGTGGGCCTAATGGAGCTGTCACTAAGCTTCGCAGTGAA
The DNA here is from genome assembly GCF_048455015.1 of Haemaphysalis longicornis. Lineage (NCBI taxonomy): Eukaryota > Metazoa > Arthropoda > Arachnida > Ixodida > Ixodidae > Haemaphysalis > Haemaphysalis longicornis. The sequence goes on along the minus strand of NW_027526203.1, from coordinate 242,220,643 downwards.
GCGTTTGAACTCTTCAACACTTCGCCCACGATCATCATCATCGTCAGGGAAAGTTGGCTGTCCTGCAGTGCGTTTTCGCGTACGGGCACCATCAGTGAGAGGCTGACAGTAACAAATACAAACGCACTCACCAGCGATGTTTGCTTGAACATGAGTGGAACAGTAACTGCACACTCCGACAACGCCCCTCTCCCCTTTATTGAGTTCCAGATAAAAACCACAAACATAAATAAAACAAAGGAACAGCTCCAGATAAGACCCACTTATATGTATTGTTCCAGTAATTCTTGGTTCCGATCCTCATAAAATTTGTAGATCGCACTTTTAAACCAGAACTTACATGGAACCAGATAAGAATGCTCTAAGTGTTTTATAGGGCCGCACATGCCACTCTGCTCTCTCACAAGCTTTCAATTTGCCATGTTATAGTTTGAGGCACGTTCTTAAACCTGAAATTCTAACTCTACAACGTGTTGAGCTGCCACTCACTTGAAAGTATTCGCTGAGGTCGAAATTCGTCTTCAGGTTTCCCATGCGAATTAAGAAGAACCATAAGTGCACCAGGTAGATGCAGTAGGTGAGCCGTGAAAGAGGCCGCATCCCTTTCCATGACAGGAAGCCGTTGAGGATACCTAGACAGATTCACCAACACAAAAAAGTAAGTTACAAATTCGTCTTAACAGGGAACCGGAAACCTGGAGCGGAATGTGCAGTATATTTACCCTCCTCGACTTCCTGTAATATTATTGTCTGCCTATACGGAGTAACAAATAATATTAAATTAAGCATTTATTTGTCACTAAATGTCAACGTTGCCTTAAGGGAGGTTTCCGCTTCAAATTCTAATGTAAACGAAATATAAAACATTCATACAACAAGCGGTATCTCCTGTAATGAATATACCGCCGCGGAAGCCTGCGGATGAAATAGATTTTTAAAAATCTTGACGGGGAAAGAGCACAAATAAAAATCGATGGGAAGATGGAATATCAATTTCAGCTAATAAATCTACTAGGTAAGGCAACAAAAATTATGGCACAAGAAAATGTGTAGAATCCAAGTAAATGCCGCACTATTGGCTCGAGAGTAGCTGATAGTAAGGGAGAAAGAAAAAAAAACTCAGGAGAGAGTCATATAAACCACTTACAGTAACCTAAGCGTTGTATACGTTCGCAATGCACTCAATGAGAAGAAAAGTTGAAGCATGGATTGAAAAATGAAACTACCGGAGAACTGTGGAATGAATATCGACAAGGCACACGCTTGGAGATTAATCTATCTTAACGCTGTGCATTAAGACAGATTATCCTCCAGAAGACAGACTATCAACTGGTATGGGTAAAGTTTTTTTTTTACATTAAGGGTGTCCATCGCTATAGCGAATTTCGCTATAGAGAATTTTTGTGTACTCAAACTGCAGTGCTTAGGCCAAGAGCTAATACAATTACTTATGGTTGCAGAACACGACAAATAGGTGGAGTTGAGATGAGGACAGAAACGATATTCCGTTTCGAGATAGGTACAGTCATGGTCAAACGAAATGCGAAGACAAAAATATAAACCGAGCATGCAAAATTGCAAAATATTCTTCGGGGAGTTCCAACAATGGCGCGCTATTGCATACTTGCGAAGAAGGATTTCCAAACTTTGTTGCTGTAATTACACCGCGCGTCAATTTGACTTGAATGGAAAAAGATCGCGCTTTTTGTGTGTTCTCGTTCATGCTTTCGTAATCTCGTTTCATTTGTCCGTGACTGCACAAGCGATGCACAACGCTAAGTAAACGTGTTGATATGCCGCGCCTCGCCCCTAAACCGAGGCTGCATAGGCAACCATAGGAAATGGCGACCTAAAAGGTGTTACCACTCCTATGTACAAAAGGAATGCGTAGATTTTGCCCAAAAGAACATTTACAGCAAAAAAAAAATTGCGGGCCTTGCAAAAATTTCCGCTCTGCTTGGGTTCAAGCCCAAAAAATTCGCACCAAAAAGATGTTCTACTCCTGGGCTACTGAGGCCGAACAGGAGGTTTCTTTAGCATTTTCTAAAAACAGTAGAGGGAGCATTCGAAGAAGCCGAGTAGACGGCGCTGGGTGCGTACAGGAAGTGCTGGGCTTGTGCACACACTGAAACTGAATTTCGCAGGACAGAAGGACGTGCAACAGGCACTTCCGCCCATTGCGGAATAAAACGAAATAAAATTAACTTTTGAAGTTTTAATTGCCGAAGCTACACCTGAGCTATGAAACGCGCCGTAGTGAAGGATCCGGATTAATTTCTACCACCTGGGGATCTTTACCGTGTGCCGAAACATCTGCACACGGGCGTTCGCGTTTATGACCATGTTTAAAATCGGGATGCCCTTTGGCCCCACTACTGTTCATGCTTTACATGGCAGGGCTACAAAAGAAGCTGCAAGAAAGTCAGTTAGGATTTAACATAATGTGTAGCCAGCAAGACAAAATGGTAGAACATTTCAAGGTTTGAAATACTGCACGTACAAAGCAAGACAGTAAGGAAGGGACATGACGGGCGCCCGTCCTGTCCCTTCCTTGTGCCTTTAACGCGCAGTTTTTTCAAACTTTGTAATGATGCACCAACTAGCCCAACAGCACTCTGTACTGGTAGAACATCGCACTCTGATTTTTTTATTTGCAGGCGACACTGCTCGATTGTGTCATAACCGAAGAGGCACTGCTTACAAATATCTTTGGGCGGGAAACTGGCCGCCTCAGTTTTCAAATTAGTACAAAATATCGGCACCAATGGTTCCGAGTGACCGTAGTACTAACGCTGTGTCAATGCAGCATGACAAAACACAAATATTAAGGACCGCGAAGTGAAAACACCGGCGTGTCGATATTTGGGCCCACGATAAATATTCCCAGGTGGTCTAAATTAACCGCAGCACTCCGTTACGACGCGCCTCATAGCTGCGGTGTAGCTTCGGCAAGCGCAACACCCAAAGTTTGATTTTTTAGGGAGGTGGGTAAGCGAAAACGAAAGTTACTTAAAACGTACGGAAGAACAGCGTAGGCTTGCAGTACGAAAAGCGGCAATATTGAAGCAGAGCACCGTGAGGTGTATAGCAAGTGCGACATCGTTTCGGGGGGTTGGACACCCGTAATCATTCCGGTCCCTCCATTTGTGAAGGCAGTAGTCTGCCTAAAATCAGACACTACCAGGCCTATAATAAACCGAAGACCGGTAAGTAATCCAGTTTTAGACGCCATTGGGAACACAACGAAATAAGATTTTTGGGGACATATGGAATCGACGTCGTGTGAAGTCGGGGAAGAATAAATTAAAACGTTTGCAGGAAATGTTAAGAACGACGGATCCCTGTAGGGGAGCAGCTGAACCGTTTGTGACCATTTGCATGAAAAGCGTGGATACGCACTGGCAAAAAAAAAAGACTACATGGAAGAGTATGAAAAAAGTGGACGAAAATGGAGGAGTGATGGCTTCTAAGGTGACCACAAACGAGACAAGAAGAAATAAACAAAAATCTACAAGAAATAATAGAATCGAAAACATCGTAACGCGCAGAGAAGTGGGAAATCAGAAAGGAAAATCTGCGATACGGCCAAGGGCAGTAATTGATTGATTGTGGGGTTTAACGCGCCGACGCAACACAGGCGATGAGGCCCGCCGTAGTGGAGGGCTCCGTATTAATTTTGACCACCTGGTGATCTTTAACTGGCGCCGAAATCTCGTACACACGGGAATTTTTGCTTTTCGCCTCTATCAGAAAAGCGGCCGCCGCGGCCGGGAATCGAATCCGCGACCTCGTGCTCAGCAGCACAACGCCTTATCCACTGAGCCACCGCGGCGGGTGTTCAAGGGCAGTACTGCGCTTTTAAAGCCACAGCCGGGCGTCTGCGAACTGAGAGCTTCGTAAGCAAGTATATCAGTAATGATTATACATAAGCGGTCTGTAGAAAGAAACAGACACAGTTCGACACATTGTGTGAGAATGTAATTGTATTAATCGAAACCCGTGTGAGGGAAATGTCCCCTATCCTGGAAATCGAGGTTACTATAAAGCCGCAGAACAGACTAAAGTGAGATTATAAGTCATGGAAGAAAACAAAAGGGGGTGAATTTAACACAGAACAGCTGCCCCTTTACACAGAAAATTCAAATACAGTATCGCAGGGCTAAAATATATGGGGTAGTAGTCGATGTGTAGGTGTTAGAGCCCGTCGCGCGATGGCACTTGTCATAATCCGCGGATAAGAAGGATGTGCCATTACCAATCGCTCAACCAATCGATCGATCAATCAACCAATCAATTACAAACAACAGGCCCCCTTTATCAAGCGACAGAAAACTCACATTCAGAAATGCTTGCGGAAAAATCTCTTTGGGTATTTTCTATCATTTATATGTAGCGAAAGGGCTTCAAAATTGACAAATGATACACAACGACACAAACGAAAAAATTGCATTGTTAATTTTTATTTATTTTTAACTTTAGTCTAATAGAGTAAAATATATTTTACTTATTTTAATTATTTACTACATACTGCAGACCATCGTTAGGCCCAAGAAGGGGGGCACAAAATGATAAAAGGCAAGGAAAAATACAACAATACAACAATACAAATACAACAACAACAACAACAATACAAAAATACAACAATACAAACAACAAGGCACCAATACAGTGGGTAAGTCATTCCACTCTAGTATCATCGCGGAAAAAAAGAATATTTGAATGTGTCAGTAGCAGCAAAAGATGGGGTGAAAGCGTTTGGTTTGTGGTGTCTGGTATTTGATATTGATAATGGAGACATAAAGGAAGATGGGTTTTTATACACGAATGGTCTTTGCACTTTTGTGTACAAAGGTACACGAAGATGCATACATGCCCATCGAATTAGCAAACAGCAGCACCACTGAACAGTGACAGCACTTCATCAATAGCAACCGCTAGGTGCCACTGTGAAGCATTCACCACCCTCGCAAGGGAAAGCAAAAATATTGAAAGCAGCCAGGGCTTATTTTTACGGCAGCTCTGCTCTTAGGGGAGTGACTAAACAAATATATAATAACATTTGCGTGGTAGCTACTAAGCCTATGACAGGACGACGGCTAGTGGGAGGTCTCAAGGAGAGTGAAGCGCTAAATAAAATGAGTATTTTTTGCGTGACTCTCACAGCTAACTCTGATCTCATGTGGTTAAAAACCATAGACAGTTGCATAGCCGTAAAGCGAACTCAGTTGACAGATGCGCATATACAACTGTATGAGACCTCCAAGGTTCACTCGGAGAAGACAACCGGCTCTTGCATGTGGACACGCCCCTTACCTCCTCGTCCCGTGGCGCAGGCGAACGAGGGCCAGGCAAGCGCGAGGGCCCACAGGACGCGATGAAAGCCCCCATAAAGAGCGTTGACTTCATCACTGGGCGGATTGCCTCGGTTCCAGGGTACCGTCACGAACATGACGAAGCACGACAGTCCGATTGAGAGCAACCACTGAGTGGCCTGCATGACCTGCGAACATAGCCATAAAAAAAAGGTCCTGCTTCGTCAACTGAAGTTCTAAGCGTAAACACAGAAAGCTCCGTGGCAGTCCCAGCTGAACAGTGGCTGTAACGAGAGCCAATGGCATGAACGTCTTAGTTTATGCATCATCTCTGCTTCAGGCAGAAATCCTACCTTATGTACATGCGAAATTATAGAGGCGACTCAATAAACATGGAGATGGCAATCAACATTAGCGCCTATAAAGTATGCTTACATCAGCGTCCAAACTAAAGGTGGAAGTTGTCCTCCAGAACATAAGTTGACCTCCAGAAGTTGTCTTCTGTGGAAGTGTGGAAGTTGTCCTCCAGAACATAATAATTTAAAAAAAAAAGCATCTGCGCAAATTCGCCCGTGCAGCTGCAAAGAAAATATTAGTTTTTGTTTCTAAACATGCTCATGAAAAATAACTTTTTTTCCCAACTCAGAGTATGAATCAAGCTTTGGCGAATTGTGGCTGGGGGGGGGGGGTAAAGAGAATTTATTATAACCCACATGTCAAGGCGCAGCGACTAGTGATAACAGCGCTTCCCTAAGTACAGAAAATTATCCAATCAGTTTTCATGTAACGTGGTCATTCTACACACTGCGCAAAAATGTTTGGCGTGGGCAACAAGCTACTGCAAATGAAGTCACATAAAGTCCACCAGAGTTCAAAGAAAGAGTTCATAAGCTATACTGAACTCAGTACGGCACTAGGGAAACGTTCAGGATGTTGCTCCTGACCACTATAAAGCGCGTAGACCAACGCAAAAGGAAGGCTTCTTCCCCTAGAGCTGCCAACTCATGCTCCAAATGACTCATGAGAATCGACCGGACACGCCACAGCAGAGGGTACATTGCCCGTTGCGGCCGGGCTCGAAGACATGCAGCACCACGATTTCTCCACAAAACGAAAGCACCAGCGCACATCAGAAAATTCACCAACACATCATTTGAACGAGTGTTCATTCGAAGTGTGAGTCCGAACATCCGGCTTAATACAGTCCAAAACGTTGCCGCTACACGACATTTAAACAAGGCATGTTCTAACGTTTCAGTGTGGTCGCAGTGTGGACACCGTGCGGAACGCACAACGCCGAATCTCGCCAGACGGTCACACGTCGGGAGAACTTCCCAGCCACGTAGCCATCCAAAATCCCGAACATCAGCCGGAAGTGCCGCCGAAGTCAGCTGATGCCACCGGACACCGCGTGACCTTCCTATCTGTTGGTTGTCTAATTGGGTTATTGCCAATTTTTCGCACACTTCACTTGCCGTACTTTCCCTAAAACTTAGGCTTGGCAAGGAAGACTGGAGATTTCGCAATGTTTTTATAACGTACGCGTAAAATGGCGGCGGCTGCTCAGCTGAAGGACCGGCGATGTGCGCGTCATAAAATAATGACCGGGAAGTTCCCAGAAAGTACTGGAGCAGCGCCTTTCCTGGGTACTCGTCTGAGTCCACAAGGTCGATCACTGCCCGTACCGCCAGCGCGCTGCTCATAGTTTGCAAACAAGGCAGACTAAAACCACCCATTGACTTGGGCAGCCTCAGCAGCGCTCGTGACACTGTTTCCGTCTTACCCGCCCAGAAGAACGATCGAAACTTCGTTGCGAACTGTCGGGTGAAATGGCGCGGCGGTTTTGCTACGCGTGCTACATAAAAAAGCGCTGCCGAGACGGACGACTTAATTATGTAGCTTCGCTCTGCAAGGGAAAGCCTGAACTTTCCTGCAACTGCAAGGCGTTGCTCCGCAGTCTCAAGGAGGCGCTTCCACGTACTACGCGCCACTTCACCCGAGGCATGAAAAACCACACCTAGTACTCGAACACCCGTCACCCATTCTACGTCGCCCGCCAAGCCAGACGCAAATGTGCCGAAGCGCACCGCCATACTTTTTCCCCTGTTCAGTCGAGCTCCAGACAGCTCACCGTACTCCTGAAATAGCCGCATAAACGCTCGGTAGCTGTCAGCTGAAATAGCCTGGGAGTTAGCGGTGAGCAGCCCGAGACCTAAGTCATGGGCAACTCGAGGGGAGGGTCAACATGCTGTGCCAGTGATCCCACGCAGTTGGGAGGAGTGATTCGACAGACTCTGGCAAGTATGTTTCTCCTCTGGACCTAAAGGAATGTCAAGAGACTATTCCTTCATAATTATAAAATCTTCATTGCATTTGACCACCCGAAACGGCAAGTAAAGTTAAACCTGGGTGCAACGAACCTCTGTGTAACACATTCCTGGTTATAACAATTTTTTTTTTCAATTCCCAATTGCGGCGCCATTGAAAACCATGTGTTTGCGACTTCTATGTAACGAAAGCTTTGCGACGGTTAACCTTGAAGTAACGAATTCGCTACACTTATAAGCCATTGGTTTTTGCTCTTTTTCTGAAAAATCGTCTTGAGAGATTCACTAATTCGGCGAACTTTGCCCGTACCGCCGCAAACTACCGTGCGTTTTCCATGTGAGTGAGGCGTCGGTTTACGTGCTACTCCTGTCCGACGGCGTGTACTAGCTCGTCTCCACTGCATCTGTTGTGTCGGTTCGTCGGTGAACAGTACTGCGCACAGAAAACAAAAAGCTTTTACTTTTCCAGGTAAGTTCCCAAATTTAAGTTCCGCCTCCGTCGGCGATAAAAAAGAACAACGCCGCTTCCCAGTACAGTATCCCAGCTAGCTCTTTCTCAGCAATTTTGAGTGCGGCAAAGAGCATCAAGTTCGCGAAAAGGCGCCCTTTGAGCATAATTTTGGTCCTTGAAACGGGTTGAGGCTCGAAAAGTGTCAAAAGGCAAAAGTGATACTTAAGTTACGTTTGTGAATACCCGGGTAAGTGACCGTGCTTCTTTGGAGTGCCGTGTAGTGACTACGTGCGCAGGAATTCAGCAGGCGCACATTAGGCAGTTTTTCACTGGAAATAAATCCTTTAAGGGTGAGTTCACCATCACTGATTTCTAGCATTTCGGTTTCGTTTCTGCTTCATTCACGCGAGCCTTAACTCGAAACTTGCATGTAACGAAATCCTGCATGTAACGAAAAATTGCCAATTTTTGTCAACTTCGTTATCTCCAAGTTAGACTGCATGGCTCTATATTTTTAGTGTTGCTAATAATTATTACAAAATCAAAGCCCCCTTTTGAATAAGAAAAGATGGTTAAAACGAGAAGCTTTCTCCCGTGCAGCATGTCTGCCCAAAATACAGACTGCTTCGACCGCGTCAGAATGGCGCAATCGGATAGACCGTGGCTCCATGACGCGAGGGACGCAGGTTCGATTCCGACACTCAAGAAGCATTTTTAAAGCGAATCTTTCTATGTCTCCCTGACCAGAGTTACTGGATATAGACAGTTGCGAAACTCCCCATAGGCCCCATGTATCGAAAGCCGGTCTTCTGTTGCCCCCCTGCGCCGGGGCAAGCACGGGGCAAGTTGACTAGCCTGTCGTCTGTCGGCAGGACGTTGAAGCAGTACTCATGTGCTTGCGGCTGCTGCCGTAAGTCATAAAAAGAAAAGCCGCAAAAACACAAGTAAATTTTACGTAATTATTGTGTTTTAATTTAAAAAGCAATCTTTATTTTACAGAAGAATTTTGAATAATAATAGTTTAGCGAAGTTCCGTTTTTATCTCCTAGGTGCCGCGCGCGTCGACTTGCCCCTCAGCTTCCACGGAGTGGGGGGGCTAGCGCCGCCCGGATTATGAAGCGGAGTTTCGCAACTGTCTATATTGAGTAACTCTGTCCCTGACTGAGCTCGACTTCGCGACAAAACGCACTCCAGGAAAGACAAGTTTATAAAATTGGTTTCACAAAACGATGATGATGATAAGCGATGGCACATCAAGCGCCTCAAGAAAAAAAAAAGCGCTTCCCGTGGTCGGAATCTAACCTGGGTCTCTCGCGATATGAAGCCGACATGAATCCGAACGTGCCATTCCGACACTGTCGAAGCAGTTTGGATTTTGGACTTTGACTCAGGTTGCAGAAGACAGATCTCCCTCTTAAGAAATGGGTTTGGATTTTTTCTTGTGAAGCACATTGTGCAAAGTTGGATTTCCTGTAGTGCTTTCTCCGCAACGAACGACGCCATCAGCGAGGCACAGAAAGCTCCGCTTTAATATTGTTACGAGGCGAGGATGCGGAAGAGAAGAATGTATTTAAAGTATTTACACTATTTACAGGAAGAAACGATGGGCTGCCGCTAACATTTAGAACGACCCACAAGAGACCTCGTCGTCTTCCTTTACCAACAACCGTCGCTGGACGCATTGTTCTTGCTTGTGGGCCAATCCCTCAGAACTACATCGTTCGTCATCTGCTAGTTTGCGCCGTGGCAATATTAATAATGCGTTACCATTATTATTGACGTATTCGATGTGAACGGACCCACTCAGACAGATTGTAATGCTAACACCGAAATGTTTGTAGGAAGGAACAGAGTCTTTTGAAACTATGCCAGATGCCTTCAATCCCGCAGCAGCCGAGAACCTCCTCACCTCACTTGACGTCCGCTTTGGCCTTGTCAGCAGGCGCTGTATCGACTTCAACAAATTTGTCGCCGGGAGGAAAGCTGACGTGCTACCTGTGCGGTAGTCAGGGCCACAAGGCAAGGGACTGCCGGGCCGTCTTAACAGTGGCGGAAAAGCGACGGCGCCTTTCAAGAAACCGCTGCTGTTTTAGATGCGGGAGGCAAGGGCACGTGGCGCGCAACTGCCGTACTAGCGCGAAACTCAAGTGTGAGACTTGTTCGAGACGGCACGTAACCGTCCTTTGCGACCTTTGGGAACGATTGGGGACCACCTGCCAGACTGATAGAGACGCCGATTGTGAAGACTTGCAGAACGAGATCGTAACGTGACAACAACTCCTGCCAGCAGCATTTGTTCCCCGTCGGTGCTGCTCCACACTGCCACAGTGTGGGCATACGGAGAATGCGGTAGGCCGGTTTTGGTCCGGCTACTCCTCGACACTGGGAACCAACGAACTTTCGTGCGCAGTGATCTATGTCATCAGCTGGCCCTACCTGGTTCTGAAATGGAAGGCTTGGCCGCATTTACGTTTGGCAGCTCGCACCGCCCGACATCGTACCAGTGCCGGAAGGAGGCGATCACCTTACGCAGCCGCTTCCATTCGTGTCCCGTCACGTTCGATGCTCTTGAAGTGCCAGAGGTCTGCACGGTAGACGGTCCACCCTTGAAAACTGAACTCGGAAATCTGCTTCGCGACCGCAATTTATCTGTTGCCGATGAACCCGAAGAAGGGCACACACAAACGCCGACTATAAGCGTGTTACTGGGTTCGGACAAATATAAGAAACTCGTTATAGGGCGCATCGAGCGCCTCAGTGACAGTCTTTGCGCCGTTGACACAGGGTTCAGCTGGGTTCTGCAAGGACAATACTCAGGTACCGATTACACCCTGGTCAGGAGCAGCAGCGCTGTGGCCTTGTTTTTGGCCTGTATTGAAAGACAAGGCGAAAGTTGCCCAGGACCGGGACCAAGCGATCCCTCAGAAATGTTGGGGTTCGAAGACAGAGGGATAACTGACACGCCTGAGAAGACTGAAGTCGAAGACGACGCTGCGTTTGTGAAGTTTCGGAGTGGACTCCACAAAGAAGACGGCCAGCACGTATTGCCGCTTATTATCGAAGCACCAGGCTTAACGTCCAGTACTAACCGGGTTGTAGCGAAAGGAAGACTTGGACGGCAGCTACAAAACTGTGAACATCACCCGAATTTTCCGAGAGAGTACGACGGCGCCATCGGCGAGTACTGCCAGGAAGATCATGCAGAGCGAGTGCTGCAACCCACGGTCCCCGGGGACATAGCTTATTTCCTCCCTGAACACACAGTCGTCAAACGGGAGACAGAGTGCACCATGCCAACGACCGCTGCACCCGATGTACGCCGCCGACGTGCTATAAGCACAAAGAGGAAGCGGTACGTCGACTATGGAGCAGGTGGAAGAAAGAATATCTGCTGCTGCTTCGATCAGCGCATCAAGGCACGTCAACATTCCCGCCAAAACTTCACGTAGGGGACCTGGTCGTGGTTCAGGATGACAACGTGGCCCCACTGAGCTGGAAGATCGGCCGTGTGGTCCAATCATTTCCGGGAAGAGATGGCGTCCAGCGCTCCCACGAGATTCTCCTACCTAACGGACAGCGAATCCGACGCGCCATTCAGCGACTCTGCCTTTTGGAGTCAACCGCGGCCGCAGGAGGATGTTGATTCTCGATCGCTAGGGAGTGCGCGTGCGCGGTCACTTGGAAGAAGGAGCGCTCTGCTAGAGGTCTTGCGGTTCGCTTTTCTTCTCGTTGTAATAACTTCCGTCTTATCGGTCCTCCAGAAACGGATGATTTTATGCCAGTTTCATCTTGTGACCTGATGGAGGCCTTGTCCATCACACGTTCTGCGGCTCCGGGGCTTGATGGCGTGACTGTTGGTGCTATTAAATTTTTGGCTGAGGAATTCCAACCGGTTCTATTGAATGTGATAAATTCATCCGTCAGGTTTTGTTGCATTCCACTCAACTGGAAAATGTCCAAGATAATTTTGCTCCAAAAAAAGCCAGGTCAGGGTTTCGATTCAGACAACTTAAGGCCATTTGCTCTGACCTCCAACATGATAAAATTAATAGAGCGAATACTTTTTAAACGGATGACTTCTTTCATGCAGGACAGGCAAGTACTCAGTCCTGCTCAGATTGGCTTTAGGCGGGGATGTTCTATTTGGAACGCTCATGTGGACTTCGAGGCGAGGATCCGCTTAGCACAAAAAGGGAAACTGGTGTCGGCACTAGTGACCTTAGATGCAGCTAAAGCTTATGACAGTGTCGAGCATGGTATCTTACTTGAGAAACTAGCGCGTATAAACTTGCCTACATATCTTTTTGCTTGGATTAGGGAGTTTTTGGCTGATCGGGAATTCTTTTGTACAAACGGAAGGCTATCTTCACGAAGATTTCCACAAACTAGAGGAGTGCCTCAAGGATCGGTTTTATCGCCTTTACTCTTTAACATCCTTATGAGTGACATTCCTATATTCCCAGATGTAACAACCTACGTTTATGCGGATGATATAGCGTTTTTTGCAGCCGCAGTCGACATTCATTCGCTATATGACCGTTTGCAGGCCTATTTATCTGTCTTGGAGACATGGCTTGACAGCATTTATTTAACGTTAAATGTGTCGAAGAGTGCTTTACTCGTCTTCCCGGTTGCAGGAACAATTTCAATTTCTCTCGCTTACAAAAATCAAGTCATTCCGCAGGTGGATTCGCTGAAATATCTTGGTGTTACATACACGTCTGCTCTTGATTGGAAGGCACATATTAACGCATCGGTCACAAAAGCGGAGAGAGCATTTGGTCGCATGAAAAGACTATGTGGGAAACGAGCAGGAATGCGCCGGGACACACTTTTGCTGTTGTACCGAGCCTATGTCCGGCCAGTCATAGAGTTTGGGTGCGTCTTGTTTTGCAGTTGTCCAACTTTCAAACTGCGTCCGTTATACCTGTTGGAGAGGCGCATTCTTCGATTTTGTCTTGGCCTTCCCCGGTTCGTTTCGAACCGAGTTCTGTACTTAGAGGCACGCGTTCCTGAACTTAGGGTCCGTTTTCTCTTGCTGACGGTGCAAACTTACCTCCGCATGTACGAAGCCCCCTCTGGGGCTGCCAAGCCTGTATTTGTTTGTGAGCCGAGTATATATTTTACATCTCCGTGGCCCAAACGTATCTCCCCCCAAGTGCTATTCGTTCAATCATGCCTGGATTGTATTTCTGTTAAGTTATATGAGGTCATTCCGGTATCCACAATCGAGCGAGAAACTGAGTTTTACTTTCAAAACCCCTTCCCTTCCGCTGCAAAACTTCTACCACGCTCGCTATTAGCCGCTATTTTAAATGAATATTTATCCAAGTATCCTGCTTCGTCTGTGATTTATACTGATGCATCTCAAAATGGCGAGAAAGCTGGAATTGGTATTTTTTCACAATCTTTAGACTGGAGTTAATCGCTGTGGATCCCGGATTACACACCCATTTTTATGGCCGAATTTTTAGCAATAGCTCTCGCTCTATGCAAAGTACCACAGCATGTATCAAAAATCATCATATTATCTGATTCGATGGCGTTAACTTCCTCTTCGGAATCTTCATTGTACCGCACACTATTATTTTTTGTTCCCAGGCACGTGAAGGAGGTACGCTTGTCTTGGGTCCCTGGCCATACGGACATCAGGGGCAACGAGCAAGCGGACCATTTAGCTAATATCGCCGTCACAGCTCCCATTCAATTCGGAATTCCTAATCTGGCTCTATTTGCATCTGCGAGACTAAGACGATATTGGCATTTAGACGCCACCCGTTCCAATTCGCTTTTATCATTTGAAGAGTTCCAACATTTAAAGTTCGGGTGGAATGTTCATTTTTGTGGCTCTCGGCAATGCGAGGTGACCTTCACCGAGCTGCGCTGCAGGGTTTCAAGGCTTAATTTCTATCTGTTCAGATCAGAACTTTCACCTACAGAACTATGTGTGCGGTGCCAGGTCCCCGAAACAATCGAACATTTTTTTTCTCGACTGTCGCCGTTTCTCAACAGCTAGACAACTGTTTTTGAAGGAGCCGATTGAGCGGTTGTGGTTGACTTTATCGATAACACTTATATTATCTATTGGCGCATCAAAGCTGGGGTTTGCAAGAAGGGATATATATAATTGCATTCAAAATTTTCTTTCTGCCTCAGGTCGTTTGAATTGCTAAACGGTGCTGATTAATGGGTAATTCGGGTTTCATTCTTAAGTTTCCTTTTACAGCCTCTTTCCGAAAATAAATATTTTGAAATCCCCACGTTTTTAACCAGTTTAGCCCTGGCCAATTCCCCCTTGTGGGTACGTGCCAAAATATTTGAGGACATCATCATCATCATCATCATCATCGGAAGAAGAAATAAAAGTGGAATGTGTTCCGAACGGTAGCGCGGCGTCGGGTCTTCTCTAGTTAATATTCCTGGTGCCGTGAAACCCGGGAGAAGACCGGCATCGTGTCCTGACCGATGGACAAGCTCCGCCGTCCGCGAGGCGCTCTCCGTGGAGCCGTCACGAGGCTGCTCAAGGCTGCCACCGAGCTCTACGAAAGCCCCTCGCCCTCTCCGCATGACCTGCAAGAGGTCATAGACCAGCTGGGAAGTAAAGAACGCTCACTCAAAGACCTTGATGACAAGATCGGAAAAAGTTATCATCTCCGCTAAGGGCAGCCATGGCCCAGGTCTCGCTTCTCTCGTTCTTCTTGGGGCCAGGTAATAAACACGTAATGTATTATATTTTTCAGATACGCGCGTGCACTTACGTTTATTGGTGTTAAGTTCCGAAAGAAGTTAAGTCATAATCACAATTCGTTTCGCGAAGTGCTACGCGAAATACCAGTAGCCCCCGGCCTCCGCGACGGTCCGACGGTGACTAAGGAAGTTACTGCCACTTTCGCTGCGTTGCCAGGGCTGATACATACGGGAAAACATTAAACGCAAATACATGCTTTAAGTTTCGCTATGTGGAACAACGCGGGAACTACGCACCAGTGACTCCGCGGTAGCTCGTCGTCTCCTCTTTAGGCGGCTTTCGGGCGCGACGTGTCCGCGTATGTGTTGAATCCCATTTAGGCAGTCTTCGCCTACGCCGCGCCCACAGTGCCGGGTCTGTTCAACGACCAAACGCGGGTGAACGTACGAAGCTGTAATTTGCGCAAAGCTTCCGCCACAGAGAACCAGAGTGTCTATGAAGGTACGCAATTTCTCGCTCCACGCGTGGTACATCCAAAGCAGAGGATCAGGCGTTTCGGAGAAAAAAGCGAACTGCGCAGTCCTGTGAGCATCCGAAGGCGCTGGAGGCGGAGGCTCCCTTGCGGCACACGTGCTTCAGCTCCCTAAGGGAGAACGCGCATCCTTTGTCGCGGTAGTGAAATGTTCAGCAGGAGAGGAACGGCGCTAACAGGGTGAACGCGATTTCTCACCTCGGTATAACTCTGGGGATACTGAACGAGTTTCGAAGTTCTTCCAAGATAATATTTCGGGAACATAAACTTGATGGTCTCAGGAATTACGAATGGTCCGTGAAGACTGTTTCAGGTTCCCCTTACGTGGTTCATTTCTACATTTTGCCTATGTTTAGCATCAACAAGCTAGACCAAAAAACCGTTTTCCGGGAAGGGGAAATTTCTTGGGATTTTGCATTTTTATGCTTCCGGATGTACCCATTTCTTACATGGAAGTGCCTTGTCGGTGCCATTGATTGCATATATTGCGTATTGTTAGGCTCAGTCTCCTAGTTAAGTCTCATACCAGTAGACACAACGTCCTTAGTATTATTTGTATAAAGCTAGGAAATACAAGGAACTACCATGGATATTATATGTAAAACAATAGGACAAAACAACGATTGCTCCCCGCCTCGCGTAAGCAATGTTGCTTACCTTGGAAATTGGCTTGTTCCGGTATTCAAGAGCCAGATATCCCGTCACCAAGCCGACTGTGTATGAACCAACGTGCGTAAACGGCTTGTAGTAGATCCATTCTAAGGACAAATAAGTTTTTCTGGAAGCATAAATACGAAGCAGATCATTCATTTCGGAACAGCGTAATCAAAGCAAATGGGGAGACAAGAAGCGGCAAAAATCTGGAACGCGAGGCTAGTTGACACTTTAGCGCTGCATTGCGTTTCCATGCTGGCAACATAAAACACCATGCGCTTTAATTTTCTTTGCCAAAAACCGGATTTGTACGAAGGAAGATATTGCGGCACGAATATGCACGTCGTACAAGATCTTTTTCTTTTTTTTTTTTTCAGAATCAAGACTCGACTGTATACCTTTGGTTATTCGTAGCCATGGTCATTGAATAAGCGACGTCCCAGTAGTAGATCTGCAGCGTGGTCAGCACCGTAAAGGCAACGCTGGACGCAGCAGAGAGCACCATGGCAATTCTTGGATGCCTGCAACGTAGGCCGTTAGCGCATTACACGACTGTATATTCTAGGCTTCTACGCAGTCCTTAGCAATCACTGAGCCACAAGTCACAAAGACGTTTTCTTACAGCTATTTTTGTCTGCAAATATGAGCGCTCCTTGGCTTTCTTATGGAATGTGGCATGACTTCTTTCTTTCCATGTTTGTGTGCGGCGGGGTTTCTGCAGCGGATAGCAGCTACATTATTTGTTATCATTTTGCTTATGTATTTCGCATACCTCAGTTAGCAATTGTGACTGGGATTTTCAGCTAGGTATACCAAGCAAGCATTCACGGCTTCGCGAATACTATACTCATAGAGCACTTAAAGACATTTTACTGGAAGTTTAATTGTGAAATCAGCAAGGAAAAGTGTCACATGACAAATAATGAGAGTAGACCTGCATAGTCTCTACAAGCAAACACCAGTGTTCCCGTATATAGCTTACCTGATAAACATCAGTGTCAGAGGAAGCGCTAGAAAAACGAATAGCTGCATGTCAGCGCTGACGTACCACAAATGCTGCAAGCACTGAAATGAAATGATGGAAATCAACACAATAGAAATCCTAATATTTGTCTAATACGAAAAATATTTCATCGGCGCACTTAAGCATGCTTACGAGCTTTCAAGGCGAAAGCGTTGCGATACGTACTAATGACATCTTAACATCTACATTGTATTTGCACCTCTTTTTTGCAAGAGAATTCTCTATCGCGTCAAAAACGTCCCAAATATTTGCATCTCTTTCTGCCTATTTGTTTCGTTGTCTTTAGGTTTTTAATACTTCAACAAGCAAACTGTAACACGCAAGAGCTGCACTAGAACTCTTTCTGCAGAGCTCGGGTGCAACGTTTCTACTCGCGCGCCACGAAGTTCCCGTGTCACGTGGAACGCGCTAAAAGTAAAAGTAATCTATGATTTTTACTTTTTAAATTCATAGTTTTGTGAGCCGGGCACATGAGCCCCTCAAATCTTCAAAGTTTTTGTACTGTTTCATTTCAAAATGTTATGTGGCGCTGCAATGGAGGAGGCTAGTTGTGTGATCTTATTTTATCGAGCAACAGCTACTCGGCCAAAGTTTGCAGGGCACGATTCTAGCGCATCGCACCTCGTTCCTGCAAGCAAAGCTACAATTGCGAATCAAACTATTTACGGCTGAAAAAATGTAGCAATAATAAAACAAAAAAGTTTAGTGGAGATCTTGCGCCAGCATGAATAAGGAGCAGACATCAAGGCATGTTAATAAGAGCATTGATAAATCCCAGAAGCTTCATCGTCACGGGCAGTTTACTATTGATGCTTAGCTTTAAACGACAAGAATGGTATTTTGATGGCATCGTCACGTGCGTTATTTTGCCTGTGTATAATTTTCCATGCGCAGCATTATCCTACCATGTCATTCATCGAGTTGAAGTTGTTGGAGTGAACGAACACTGTCCACCATCTTGAAACGCAGCCTTGCACTTCGCTGGCAACAAAGTCTTGGTCCGCTGGCCCATCCACCACCAGCGGCAACAAGAAGGTTCCCATAATTATTCCGATTATTGGTATTGTTAACCTGCGCAGGACATAAAAAAGTCACCTCGTATTATTTCCTCCTCGTCATCATGTTACACCAAGCTTCTAGATTCGCATATAGTGCGCATGCCTACAGTACAGTATTAAGCTCGCATACTTTTATATATTTTTTGACCAAATATTGAAATTTCCAACATACTGAAGCGTCGAATCTCAAAATATTATTCAAACAGCTCTACATTTTTACCCTATATCTGCTGAAGATTTCTTGCGTTTTTTTTTTTGGTTTCCACTTAAAACAAACACCCCAGCGATTTTAACAACAATTTATAATGATGCTAGGAACCGCAAGTGAAACTACATCAGCTCGTATAGGTACCAATAATATTGACGTGTGCAGCACGAATTTTACACTGACGTAAGATGGCAAGTTGTGCTAGTTGGTGCAGCTTCAGAGTCATGATGAAAAACAGCGCAAGGAACACATGGACAAAAAGAAAGAAGAGGGACGACGCACAGTGCTGACGTCGTCCCTCTTCTTTTTGTCCCTGCGTTTTTTGCGCTGTTTTTCATCATGAATCTGAATGTCACACCCCTGGAATATGTTCCAATACACATTGAACAGTACTCAGTAATCGGGTGCTTTCTGGAAGAACTTGAGTGTCATCTCCGTGTCACAAGAGGAGCAGAACAAGCCGTTATTCATGTCACATGCGATGAATGTATTATTTCACTCTTTCAGTGCCCCTCGGCAGGCAGCGGAACTCTATGCCCAATGCCCGCTGTGCTTTCTTCCCCATGCCGATAGGCGTTAGAAATCCCGATAACCATATTCTCCGTACCTGATGTACCGCTTGCAGCAACCGATAAAGAAGACGATGAGAAGGTTCTGCTTGTACAGCTTTTGCCGAAAGCCAAGCATGGAAAAGGTCAAAGCGAACCCGCTGAAAAAACAACAAAAGTAATGTACTAACAAACACAGCTATGAAAAGGTTTTGAATAATGTTCACGAGAACTCCACAACACAAGTAGTTTTTTACTCCCTGGCCCGCTTGCCTTATAATCCTGCACTCTTTGATTGCTGTATTTTTTTTTAAAATGGCCAGAAAAAAATACGTTTACGCGCAACGTCAGCGATTGCTCTTAACGGCTTTTCCTTAACAGTTGGCAGTTCAAATTTATTGAAAGTATAAACTATTCTAAATTTGAAATTGTCTAGGGTGCTCCTTCCCTACCCGGTCGTTTCGCGGCGAGAGCTACGAACTCAAAAGCGTCGACTAAATATAGGCTTTCGCACAAATAGTAATGCAAAAGCTTGAAGGCATTATACAAACATTATAGCCACTTTTTTTCACTCTCCTGGAAATACTAAATACGAGACTTAGCTTGCATTGGAAGACAATGTAAGAACGGTAGGGGGGACATGCGGGAGAATTTTGATATTCGAGATAAATTATGCAAAATGCAAAATATTTCATATGTATGCAAAACTATTTCAAGGCTAAATTTCCAGATAGAAGCATTGACATGTTTCCGATATGGTCAGTACATGTCTTATGGGTCGCATCTTCAATTTACCTCACAATTAAGGGGTCATTGTTCTTACCTGAGGTACAGGAATGTAGAGACGCTGAGAAAACCATTGGGAACTATTTGGGACACTATCCTGCGACTGACAGCTCCTATTGTGAACAAGTTATCTGTAAGCGGGAAAATATATTTTGATTCAGGAAACTGCGAACACGTACGGAGGACAACGTCCTGAAATGCTAAAAAAATCAAATCAGCAAAAAAATTTCCAAAGCATCTGACAAGCACGTGGGTCCTAAATGATGCCTTGTGGAATACTGATGAATAATGCTGAGGCGAGCATATATGCGCCCGCTGTTGCCTCTGCCATCAAGCCGCTGCGGTATTTCGACTACAGATTGCTACAGTGCTTGATATATTTTTTTTTTGTAGAACGATCTAGCGATGCAGTAAACAAACTGCAGTAAACAAACACATCCCCTATTTAAATTGGAAGCTTGCTTAAGAGATTTTTCTCTCTTTGCCGGTCTTGGCGTTCTTCGGCCGCTCTAATTACGTCATTACGGCGATGTAGCGACTATTGGCCGGCTTCCTTTCCGTTGCGGCAATGAGCGCATTCGATAGCCACTTCAAAAACAAAGCCAGAGAAGCAAATCAGAAACGGAAGTAGTGCCTTCTGCGACGAGCAAATCACGCAGTGCCGCTCCGTGCCGGCGATAACTATACCTTTCGCAGTGCTTCCCGACGCGAAAGAAAGAGTGAAAGCGTTTGTGGGCAGTGTTGCAGGCTTCCTTTAAACCACATACGGGGCTGGAGACCTTTAACAACGTTCCTAAGTGTAGGCCCTTTGCCTGCGCCTGTTCTCGCATGGCTGTTTAAAGAATAACACTTGTTTCTTTCTCCTTCTCGTGGCCGACACGAACAAATGAAACGTATTTGAGGCGCCTTTTTCCAAAACCTCAGAAAAGAAATTAACGAAGCTCACACTAACGCGTAAGGTAGCGAAGCTGTACGCAACATTCATGACCATCACGACGTTTTAAGTCCACAATTACTGCCGATTTGCTTTTTCGTTGCTGCAACGACCTTTGCTTCATCTTTGTTGGTATAAGCGTTAGCTTCCTTCATTCAGTAAGTCATAATTATTGGTCATTAAACGTTGTGTGTGCATTAGCGCGTTTCACCAGTCACGGTTGAACTTAGCATCGGCTCCCGTTACCGAGGTACGTTTCCGCTGCTGACGAGCGGTATCGGCTCGACGTTTCCGGTACCGCTCACGCACCTTCGCCCGATTGCGTTGAACGGATTCGATGGTTTGGGCCCACTGACGTCTCTGGGCAGCATTCTCTGTGGCCACCTTGTCCGTGGTGGCTCTTTGTACACGTTTTTGTTCTCGATCCCCAGCGCGAGTAGCCTCGAGGTGAGCGGCCTCCTCACTGGGCGTGCGAACTACCCGTGGGCGACCCATCCCTTCGCCTCACCCGACGCACTTCTAAGACGCATGCAAATGACGAACGCACAGCCCTATACCGTGAACGCAAGCATCGAGTGACGCAAGCAGTGTGATTGCGATAGCGAAAGTGTTGCCACAATAACACTGAAGTTTCTTTTTTTTTTTTGGGGGGGGGGGGGGGGGGGAACCTTGTTCAATTTCTCTAAGTGGGTAGGTTTGGCGTATGAAGCGGGCGCCTATATAAGTCCAGATCAGCACTTATGTTTCCAGATAAGTACAGCGAAGAATGCCATTAATGCCATCAGAAGGCCTACCTTTTCCGCACTGTATGGAACTGCCCGAACATTTGGCAACAGAATAACTACAACACATCAATAGAGTCCTGGGAAGCTGCACTGTCCAGCTCGGACCTCTCCAGTCAGCGAGAACTGCTGGAAAGAACCAAGCTAGGGGCTTTCGCCACTAGAGTCCTGGAAATAGGATTGTACCCTTAACTCTACCCCCTGCACCTTTGTTGTGAATAAAGTTTACTACTACTACTATTACTAATGCCGGGTTTTAACTGCCAGGTGGTCGCCGCGAGGCACGAGCTCAAGTGTGCGCGCTCACGGGTGCTCTTCTAGGTTTTGTTAACTGTCGGGCGGTCGCCGCGAGGCCTGCGCTCACGTGCGTGCCGCGCTCGGCAATTTCTTGGTATTTTGGTATTTTTAACTGCGGACATGAAAAATTACGATTTGCTAAACAGCTTCGCTCTTAAAAGTGCTCTTACAGGAGAAATCCATCTGCACCATGAAGTAGGCGTGTCCGTAGATGACCCACATGATGAGCAGCACCTTGAGGCCGCCGAGAAAGAGGAGCGGCCTGTTCTGGTCCGTGTTCTCCGTGCGCAGCAGATAGCGCGTGTTGCTCACGGCCGAGAAGTACATGAGCGTGCCCAGGGCCGTGCCGTCTGCGAGTGAAGAAGACAACGTGGCATGATTAGCAGTATATGCATGAGGTGAGAGAAAGAACAGCACAGATGGTCTGACCCAAGCGCGGTGCGAGGAATAGATAGAGGAATGCCAGCAATAGATGGTATACTTGTCCTGCAGAAGTCAGAGGCAACATCGCCGCAGTTGGGTGTTTGTCAAAAACATGGTCCGTGGACTCCGCTTCCATTCACACAAAAAGCCGAAATAGCTATCGCGCTCATGATCTAACTTTTTGTTAACATCAGTAGTGGGACGAAGCATGTTGTTTATTATTTCTCTGGCCTAAACACGACATTTGTTCATATCCAAGTCCCTGCAAAGTGTCCAGCTTTGCGCACCTATACGGCCAATCAGATTGCAAAGGCCTGCGAGCGAACTCTGTGGAAAACGAAGCACTATAGTTCAGCAAATCGGTCGGAAAATTGTAAACAAGCTAATCACATTGTTTCGCAACAGACCGTAAGTTGTTTGAGAAACCTGATGGCGAAGTTTTCCTTGATACATAGATTGATATGATGCCTTAGCCTAATGCTGTGAGCCGACAGCACCCCCGAGAAGAGGGTACGTTCGACTACATTCTCTCAATAGAGCGTCGTTGTTTGTAGCATTAGGGGAACGCTCTCGTATTTATTCTTGAGCTGGACGCACCAATCCTTGATATCCTTAATATATGTGATTTTCTTTGAGCTGTCGGTGTCGTTGGTTAGTTGTTCGCTCAATTTCTTCCAGTCGGTGATCTTGACTACTCCCAAATTTCTTCTGAGTTTGGCTGCTGGGACGGAAATGCTGATAATCGCGTGGTCACTGCCCAGGTTTTCCCCTAAGTTCGTCCATGTGACGTCCTCGTCCGTTTTTACTAGAGTTAAGTCTGGGAATGGGTCACTGGCTCGTTCCCCGCCTGCTCTGGTAGGCTGATTCGAATCAGTGAAGATCACTGAGGCAAATTCACACAAACACTTACCCTAAAAAATCTCGTCTAGTTCCCTCAAACACACACAGACGCATGCAATAAAGGCGGAAATCATTCCAACTTATTTCATGCAACATGGGCCTGAGCTATCATTTGACCTTCAGGAAACACCACCACAAACACGGTCGCGCTATGGGAAGCAGCTCTGGCTAGCTCCGACTTTGGGATTTAGAAGGACTTAATTCTTCGAGCCCGGAGAGGAGCAGAAGAATTTGGGGTCCTGGAAGGAGGGCACCACCACTAGGACAATCGCGACACCTCCTTTTTTCTCTCCTAATAAACGTCTCTCTCTCTCTCTCTCTCTCTCTCTCTCTCTCTCTCTCTCTCTCTCTCTCTCTCTCTCGATATATATATATATATATATATATATATATATATATATATATATATATATATATATATATATATATATATATCCATTCACAACGGCCTGATGTCTTCCAAACGTAACTCAAACGTGTAGGCGACGTTTATTACGGATGGCGGCCAACTGATAATAGTTTCTTCTTATGCAGCCCAGCTTAACTAGCACCGACAACCGAGTGCTAATGCCCATTTCACGGGCTTCGTCACGATTTTTTCGTTGTCTTTTTTTTTGTAGGTGGAGTTTGCAAAATTGCAGACAAAGGGAGTCGTTACCAAACCGGCGCGACATACAAAATTCTAATCTTACGAAATACCAAAACCCGGATTCGTGTGGCAGAAATTAGCACAGTTCCAATCCTATCATACAATCATACTACAGGTGTACTTAATTTTAAGGCGCAGCATTCTTTGCCGAGTACCCTCACAGCCAGGACCGTGTAACACCCTGAATTTCCACCTTTAATCGTTATAACAGCGTAAATGGAGATCATTGGTTGAACAGAATTTCCAAAAACCAAAAATTAAGATAATTATTTTAAAAAAAGCGAAAACGGCGAACCGTGTAACGCCCTGCATTTCCACAAAAAGGCAGATTTCGCGGAAGTTCCACCAATAAAGGTTATAGTAGCGTAATTGTAGATACTGGATCAAACAGAATCTAAAAAAACAGAAATTAAGAGAAATACAAAAATAGACAAAATGGCGAACCGTGTAAATCCCTTCATTTACATACAAATGCAGATTTCGCGGAAGCAACACCTGTAATCGTTATAGTAGCTTAAATGGAGATAATGGGTCGGACAGAATTTAGAAAAACCAAGAAAATTGGCTGTAAAGAGCTCCCACTCTAGACAAGCGGCATAGGAATGCTACGCGTTAGTCGACAATTCTCTGAATTTCCGCAGATTTTTTTACAAATTTTTATGACTACTCGTTTCACGTTTCGGCCTAAGAATAGTAAACAATGGGCGGTATAATATCGTCCGTGTTAAGCTGCAATGACTAATTATTTATATTCACCAGTAACATGAAACTGAGCGCAGTTACAGTACAAAATTCCAGCTGACAAATGTCGTGTAAGTAGTATGAAGCTGCATGTGTCCGAACGCGAATTACACTCGTTAGCCGGAGCTATGCCCCTCCCGTAGATACACAAGTTCGATGCGACGCGACACCATCTTGACGCTTTTCCGACTCAACTGTAGCCTCGTCATTATGCGTATAAAGAACAAAAATGAAAATTTCCCTGCGGCATAGGCAGGTTCCACGTGCTTGGGAACTCGCGAATAAATCAATCAATCAAA
This sequence comes from Haemaphysalis longicornis, assembly GCF_048455015.1. Lineage (NCBI taxonomy): Eukaryota > Metazoa > Arthropoda > Arachnida > Ixodida > Ixodidae > Haemaphysalis > Haemaphysalis longicornis. The sequence goes on along the minus strand of NW_027526203.1, from coordinate 242,196,030 downwards.
GGTTTATTTGTTCCAACACAAGGTTGGGGTTATATCAGGCGAAAAGCAGTTGCGTACTGCTTGATGGTGACTGACGACCCTTATTATTTTCCACCCCACATTTCGCGCATACCTTTTCGCTTGAAGTTGCAGGTGCCCCGTGCTGTCATTATCCACTCAGTGAGCGTTGCGACGACCACCGCGAAGGCCAGGGTTCCCAAAACAGCCCTAGGAAAGTGCAAAAATTCCATTGATAACGACTGTAGTAAACTCTAAAAACTTCACCGCACTCTAAAAGTTATATGGCTCAAAAATGGGGTCTCCGCTGGTGTATCATCGCTCAATGATGTTTTGTATTGGGAAAAACGTGGTGTGCGCAGTGATATTACCTACAAAGTACGAGCAAGAAGTTTTGCACTGCGGTATGTCATGGGCGGGCCACATTTCTGATTTAAGCTGTGTCGTACATTGTTCTCCGTGAAATTAGCGCCCTTTTAGGCAATATATCAATTAGCTGCATTGCGGTGAAGCAGACGCACGGCTGTATCCTAGTGTACTGCCTCTGCAAAACTGGGCGCCACTCACTCACACTCACACAGAAAAATATATAACACGAAAGTGTTTTATTCCAGGATCCAGAAAGATTTCACTGACGTCATATCCGTCACGGAAGTGACGCCAGTACAACGATGTAAACGGCCTGTAAAGGGTGCACCCGTGTATACAGTATCTTCTTGCGGGGAAGCAACCTTTAGTACTACAGAGTACGTTATACTTAAGGTTGTTCGTTTTCAGGTTTTATATTTTGGCACGAAAGTGTTTTATGCGGCGATACCCCAAGATTTCACTGAAGTCATATCCGCCACGGAAATGACGCCAGTACACCTTTGCCGAAGCGACCCGCCAACAGGACGTCGCTCGCCAAGCACACCCACAAAATAGCTGCCGACCCGCAAATCATGCTCACCTGCAGATTTCGCTAAACATTTCACTTTCGTGTTTCATTATTCATATGACAGAGGAATTTTCCTTACGCGCTCACTCACACTCACGCTCACCAGTCGCCTTGACCACACTTAGTCACTCGCACTCATGCTCACTACACGCCCTCCGCCACTCGCACCCACTCGCGCTCACGCTCACCACTCACCGGGACTACTCGCACTCACTTGCGCTCCGCTTACCGCTTGCCGTCACCACTCGCACTCACTCGTGCTCACGCTCAGCACTCGTCATCACCACTCACAGTCACTCACGCTCACCATTCGCCGTCACCACTCCCTCGCGCTCACGCTCACCACTCGTCGACTCCCCTGGCACGCGAGTGTGTGCAGCAGACCCTCCATGAGCCATGAAACCAAACAGTATTAGTGCATTACGGCGTCAGAAGGCCATCCAAATCATATTCCGAAATCAACAAGCCACCCGAGAATTAATTCTAGGATGCCCCATAGCAGGAGCTCACTGACGACATATTTCCGAAGCCAAAAGCAATCCCGCCATTAACAACCATCCCAGCGAGTGGCTCCTGCGACGAAAAGCGAACAGCGAGTACAAGCGCAATAGTGGCGCTCACCGTGGTAAGCCCCGCAAATGGCGCGAGTAGAGCGAGTGCACTCGCGAGTGGCGAGCGGGACTCACGGCGAGTGGCACTCGCACTTGCAGCGCTGAGTGGGGCTTCCCGCGATTTGCTCTCGCACTCGCGAGAGGTGAGTGGGGTTCGCCGCTAGTGGCGCTCGCACTCGCGAGTGGTGAGCGGGGCTCACTGCGCGTAGGGCTCGCACTCACTCGTACTCACACCCGCCAGTGCAAAACAATGGCGAGGCTCACTTACCACTCACTCTTCAGTGGTAAGTGTGGGGCGTGTGAGTGCACTCGTGAGTGGCGAGCGGGACTCACGGCGAGTTCACTCGCTCTTGCAGTGCTGAGTGGGGCTTCCCGCGATTTGCTCTCGCACTCGCGAGAGGTGAGTGGGGTTCGCCGCTAGTGGCGCTCGCACTCGCGAGTGGTGCGAGCGCCACTAGCGGCACTAACAGCCTAAGCGCCACTAACAGCCTAAGGCCCTTAGCCTAAGGCTGTCGAGGTGTGCGGACGTACAGAGCGCGGCGGAGGCATCGACGAAGAAAACAGATAAGTGTTTCAAATTTATTATTCCTTTTTTAGAGTGAGCATGATTTAGAGAGAGATGTAGTAGGTTAGTTGAAAGGGGCGGTAGTTGTTAGCGTAGGGAAGTGACCGAATCAGAGGTGTCGCGCGGTTGTTGCACGTGACGGTTTGTAAGCGTTGGTAATTCGTGAAAGAAGAATTGATGCTTTAGGAAAGAATCGCACGTTGCGGCTTACTTTTAGATTGGAGGGGAGCGCGCAAGAAGGCGGCAGTGAAGTAAGCTAGAGTTGGGCAGACTTGGACGGGAAGTAACATGCCTCAGAGGAAGAAGCCGGGTGTGATGTGCACGGGGTGCGAGCACGAATACCCGCTCGAGGAGACGAGATTCGAGTCGGTCGAGGACGCGGAAGGACAGGACTTCATGTGCAGCGTGTGTGTGCTAGCGTCGCGCCTCGACCGGCTCGAGGAAGAAACGGAGCAGCTCAGAGTTCAGGTAGGCGAGCTACAGGAGGAGTTGAAGGATGAAAAAGAGCAGAGAAAGGCACTCGAAGCGAGGTTGGCGCGAATGGAGGTCAAACTGGCGACGAAGGGTGACATCCCAACAAACGATGAAGCAGGTCACGAGGCAGATGTGTCGGCAGTGCTTGACCCTGAGAAGGGAAAGGAGGAGGACAAAGACGCCACGCCGGAAGACGATCCCGGACTGCCGCTGACTCAGCCGGCGCGGGAGCAGGTGGCCGCGCCTGGGGGCAGCCAGGAAAAGAAAGAAAGGCGCGTGGTGATCGTGGCGGGGGACTCCAACATGCGGGACTCAGAAATGGAGATTAGAGGCCGTGTGAGAGAGGACGAGAGAGTGCAGGTTGGCGTGTTCCCGGGGCACACGATCAGGGTAGTGTTAGAAAAGGCAAAGGATAAAATGTGGGAAAGTATGCAGGGGCAGAACCTAGTGATTATCGCAGGAGGAACCAATGACGTTCTGCAGGGAAGGGGCGCGGGAGTGCGCAAGCAGCTAGAAAAGGGGGTGAAGGAACTTCGGGCGGTGTGCCCACACGTCCAGGTCGTCGTGAGCACAGTACCAGAAATAATTGGAAGAGGGGTACATGTGGAAAGGGAAGTTGTAGCGGTAAACCGAGACATACGGGAGCTGGGCAAGGAGCTGAGTTTCGCTGTCGTAGACATCAACAGGGATGTCCGATGGATGGGCCGGAAAAGGGCGTTCCAGCGTGACGGAGTGCATTTCAGCGGGCAGGTGGGAGCAGCCATCGGAAGACGACACGCGGCGCGAACTGTGGCTTTTTTAGGGGGCCCACAGGCCTTTGCGAAGATGGCGTAGACAAATGCAAGGAGCAAAAGGAGATAGAGGGGTCGGTGCAGATCGGTGCAGGCAAACGAAAGGGACGATGACGGCGTGTAAAGAAGAGAGGGGGGAAACTGAATATCGCGTACATAAACATGCAGGGTGGCAGCAAAAGAGAGAAGTGGATGGAGATTACTAAGCAGCTAGAAGAGGAAGATATCCAGGTATACGCTGTGACCGAGACGCACCTACGGGACTTGGAAGAACCTCCGGTAATCGGAGAGTATGTATGGGAAGGTTGTAACAGGACGGCTGGATTGAGAAAAGGCGGAGGAGTAGGTATGCTGGTACGGCAGGGGACTAATTGGAAGAGAGTGAAAGAAGACTGTAAAGAACATGTGTGGATGAAAGGGATAGTGGAGGGTAGGGAGATGGCTTTAGGGGTGTCTTACCTGTGGACGGGTAAGGATAGCAAAGAACAAAACGAAAAACTGGTGGCGTGTCTAAAAAAGGACATCGAAGATTTGAAACGTTCCGGGGAGGTACTATTGGTAGGGGACATGAACGCCCACATTGAAGATCTAGACGGGTACACCGACTTCAACGGAAATCTAATGCTAGATATGTGTGAGTACCAGAAGCTGATCATAGTAAATAGGGAACAAAAATGCGAGGGTCAAATAACGTGGTAGTGGGGTAGGAGACAGTCGAGTATTGACTACTGCCTTATTTCAGAGGGACTTTATGAATGGTTGGATGGAATGACCATAGATGAGGAAGGGGGCCACAGTCTGGGCAGTGACCACAAGCGCATAAGCCTGAGTTTTGGGAAACTGGGGGGTGAAAAAACGGGTCGACCGGGGCAGCGCACAAAGTTAAACAGCAAACAAATTGCGGATATAGCCAAAAGCATAGAGGCTGACATAGAAAGAAATCCTGGAGAAGAGTGGGAGTATGACAGGCTCATCAGGACTATGCAGCAAAAAATAGTCAAGGCAGAGGGGGCCAATCGATGGAGAGGAAAAAAAACACCCAAAAGCTGGTGGAACAAAGAAATAAAGGCGGCGATAGAGAGGCGTAAACAGGCGTCTAGAGAGCACAGGCAGGCCAAGAGGATGGGGAGACATCAGGAGGAGGTGGACCTAAAATGGGAGCAGTATAAGCAAATGAAGCAGGAAGTGCAGCAATTAGTGCAGGCGAAAATAAAGGGGGACAGCGATCGATGGGTAGCACAAATACGAGGAAGGGGTAGAGACGCGCCGAAAAGGTTTTGGAACCATGTGCAGGCATTAGGTAAGCGTAAGAGTCCCACAGAAGGCGGTACTATAGAAAACGAGCAGGGGCAGATGCTCAAGGGAGAGGAAGCATTAGCATACCTGCACAAAATCATCACGGAGAAGTTCGGTAAGGTGGATGAAGAGGCCCCGCAGCGACACAGATGTCGCGGCGGGTAGGCCGAAATGTCTGGAGATAGATGGGGACAAGCTGAAATGGAAAAGAGCAGAGGAAAAGGTCCCCAAGAATACCGCGGCAGGCACGGATGGGATACAGATGGAGTTGATTAACCAGTTAGGACCAAAGAGCAAGGGAAAGCTACTGCAAGCCATCCGAACAAGGATAGAAGAAAAGGCAATTCCGGCCGCGTGGCAAATGAGCAGGATGAACTTAGTGTACAAGGGCAAAGGACTCAGGACAAACCCAAGCTCGTATAGGCCAGTAACCGTCACGTCAGTGCTGTACAGGTTAGCAATGCAGGCAGTGAAGTTCGAACTAGAGCAGTGGGTGGAAGAAAATAGGATATTAGGGGAGCTTCAAAATGGGTTTCGAAAGGACAGAAGACTAGACGACAACTTATTCGTGGTAAGCCAATGCATAGAGGTGGCGAAGGCGCAAAACCGACCTTTGTGGTTAGCCTTTCTGGACATTAAAGCGGCGTATGATAATGTAGACAGGGAGCGGCTTTGGAGTATCCTGGAGGACGAGGGAGTTGGGGCAGAATTCATTAGCTTACTCAGGGAGCTATACCGAGAGAACCAAGTGCAAATAGTGTGGGAGGGGGTAACATACAATAGGCCTGTACACACCTACAAGGGTTTGAAACAAGGATGTCCTCTCTCTCCGCTGCTGTTCATGATCTACATGACGGGGTTAGAAAGGAAGCTAGAAGTCAGCACGATGGGGTTCGATTTATCCTACATGAAAAACGGGCAGGTGGTGGACCAACGGGTTCCAGGACTAATGTATGCAGACGACATATTGTTGATGGCGGACAACCGGATAAGTATGCAGGGCTTGATGGATATATGCGGTGAAGAAGCGACGCACCTAGGGCTATCCTTTAGCAGAGAAAAATCGGGGATCATGGTCTTTAATGACGGCGAGGAGCACAAAGCAGTATCAGTGCAGCAAGTAGAAATACCATTGGTGAAAGAGTATAAATATTTAGGAGTATGGCTGAACAACAGCGAAGATTACACGCAGGCGCATGAGGCTCACCTTAAGACGAAAGGAAGACGGAACGCGGCTATAATGAAGCATAGAGCCCTCTGGGGATACAGCAAATACGAGGTGGTAAGGGGAGTCTGGAAAGGGGTCATGGTACCAGGATTAACTTTCGCTAATTCGGTTCTGTGCATGAAGCCAGAGACCCAAGCGGGCCTGGAAGTAAATCAGAGGGCGGTAGGCAGATTGGCCCTAGGGGCCCACAGTAAAACTACAAATGAAGCGGTACAAGGGGATACGGGCTGGTCGTCTTTCGAGGCGAGGGAGGTGCAGAGCAAGATAAAGTTTGAGGAGCGACTTCGTGACATGGAGGACGAAAAATGGGCCGCGAGGGTGTTTAAGTACCTGTATTTGAGCAGCGTGGACACGTGGTGGAGACGGAGGACCAGACAGCTGACCAAGTGGTACGGAAAGTCGGTAGGGGAAAGCGGGGTTTACACAACAGTTAAAAAGCAGGTAAAGGCAGCAGAGACGACGAAGTGGGCACAGAGAATGGAAGCGAAAAAAACCCTGGAGACTTATAGGGCAGAGAAACGGGAAATTAAGAAGGAGGGATTCTATGGCAATACGAGAGGCAGTGCGTTGCTCTTCGAGGCACGGGCAGGGTGCCTGAGAACCCGGGCACACACGGGTAGCTACAGGCAGCAGGATGAAACGTGTGCATGTTGCGGCAGGGATAGGGAAACTATAGACCATATTGTCAGGAGCTGCACAGAGATACGGCCACCGCGGGGTGAGGGGGAAACGACGCTGGCGGAGGCTTTGGGATTTGGGGCGAGGGGGAACCTCAACTTCAAGGCCATAGAGGTGACGAAGAGGCGACTGGAGTGGTGGTGGAGGAAAAGTAGGGAAGGGATGGGTACGCAGGCGGAGTAATCATGCGGACGAGAATTTAGAACAGCGAGGGCAGAAAAAAGGGGGGTGGGGGCGATGAGTTTAAAACAGAAAAGAGGGAGAAATGGGAGCGAGGAAGCAAATCTATAGGTTAGATGGGAGTAGGGCAAGTAAACGTAATAAAACAGGCAAGTCGGTAGCTGACAACCGACGCCCCGATTCAAAGGGAAAGCCACTAATCATCATCATCATCATCAGGTGAGCGGGGCTCACTGCGCGTAGGGCTCGCACTCACTCGTACTCACACCCGCCAGTGCAAAACAATGGCGAGGCTCACTTACCACTCACTCTTCAGTGGTAAGTGTGGGGCGTGTGAGTGCACTCGCGAGTGGCGAGCGGGACTCACGGCGAGTGGCACTCGCTCTTGCAGTGCTGAGTGGGGCTTCCCGCGATTTGCTCTCGCACTCGCGAGAGGTGAGTGGGGTTCGCCGCTAGTGGCGCTCGCACTCTCGAGTGGTGAGCGGGGCTCACTGCGCGTAGGGCTCACACTCACTCGTACTCACACTCGCCAGTGCAAAACAATGTTGAGGCTCACTTACCACTCACTCTTCAGTGGTAAGTGTGGGGGGTGTAAGTGCACTCGTGAGTCAGCCTGCCGACCTATGCTGCCAATAGAGGCCTTAAACACGTCAGTATGTTCGAGGTGTTGTTTATTGCGATAATAGGTACTATTTAACCGGGTCAGCTAACAGGAACAGCAGGAATGAAATATTATCAATGAGAAATATTTTGTGTTTATTCAGAGTGACCGACGAATTCTTTGTAGAATATAAGGATTACCCTCACGGGACATTTCATGGTCAAGATTACTTGCGGAAATGTGACGGCCAGTGACTTCTTGCTTGCAATTACTCAAGTCACCACTACGACCTCCTTACCCCATAATGTCAAGTTAGATTGCCTACAATTTTGGTTACCGTAAAGAGAGAAACTATTCTTTGAAGTCAGTGTCAGTGACCAAAAACCTAAACAACTGGTTCCCTCCATGCACACGCACGCATACACACGCACTCACGCAGGCTTTCGAAAATAGTTTAGGCGGAATACTAGACACGCAATGCACGCATGAAACGGCATGTCACTTGGAGAGAGCAATCTGCAGGAGGAAAGAAGTGTGACGAATGCTTACATTGACGCAGCCTGAAGCTTGGTAACGCTCTTCGGGATGTTCGTGCGGCACCCTTTGACCGTAGTGTTGAACCCGTACTGACCAAGCACTGTAAGCAAAGGGGAGGACAAAAACAAGAAGATAACGCCGCAAGCCAGTACAAGTCTGATAATATGTCACATGCAAGTGCAACCAGGCGTTGTATCTTGTGCACGTATCTTGCAACAAACACAAGGTACAAGCTACCGTGAAGGATTCACCTGCATGTGTATCATCCCCTCGTGCGAAAAGGAGGCGCTCCTTTGTTTCAAAGGAAATTCAAAACTTCCTCACGTTTTCCGGTAAACGCTTGGAGGTCCTGTGCCGAGCACGTTGACGGTGTGCAGATCCCAAGGCGGAAATCTGGTCCCACAAACTTGGTGTGTGTTGTCCTCGTAATCGGGTTTTCACGTCCCTGTAAAATACATCAGGTTTCACTCCTTGTCTGTTTTTTTTTTTTGTTACCTCTTGATTTCATTTGGGGTGCCTGAACGCCGATATTCGTCGGTTGGAGCGAGCGAGAGAGAGAGAGAGAGAGAGAGAGAGAGAGAGAGAGAGAGAGAGAGAGAGAGAAAATTTTTATTAAGACTATTCCTGGATAGAAAGGAGAAATTATTGACGGCAGTTCAGATACGTTGTGACAAGGAATCAGTACTTTTGCCTGAAAGTTGAAACAAATTAGTTCATTAGCACGAAGAGACGCACAGGTGTCATTGGTGTAGCCCTTCTAATCTGTGCGCGGTATTTAAGCGACCGGGTCGACAGTATTTCGGATCGACATTTGCTACCACGGGAGGATACGCCACATGTGAATGTTATTGAATAAACTACTAATGAAAAACGGTGGCTTTAGACATTATACGCTGATGTAACAACTGGACTAGGACGCTGAGAACGAAACAAAATGTACAGCAGCAATTTTATTCCTGTGAGCTCCAAGGACGGCTGTTGACGCCTCCTATCCAACTCATTTCACGGAAATGTTTCCCGTATATAGCAAGACACCCCTCCGGTAATTAACTTTGGAGGCTTGCTGTAGCTTTGTTAGGTTAAAACAACTTCTCATTGTAGAGCCTGAATAATGACTGCTTGTATGCTTGTATTAACTTCCACATGAACCCTTCCGTGGTGCCGTACGACTCCCCTCTAGGTATGCGGTATCCTTCTCTCTACACCCCCCCCCCCCCCCCCGCTCACCCCCAGTTACAAAAACAATACCGATACAAACCAGTCTTCTCTATCGGCTCTGGTATAAATGATGCCTTGCGCTCCCGTGTTTACGCTCAAATACAAACGTAGTCCACAGAAGAGAAAATTTACATGCCCGATTGAGTTATTTACTACGCCCGCAGAAAGTCGAGTCATATTAAAAAGCGCGACATTAGTTCGTTTATATATTAGTACAGATAGCCAGCGCCACTCACGGTGAGCTGTCCCACCTTCTGGAACATCCGAACAAATGATGCGAAAGTTTTGGTGGGTGGCTTGATGTGCAGGGAGCAGTACTGGCCCCTGACGGTCGGGTGGTCCTCACCATTGGGCACCTTCGTGTGGAGGCACTGCTCGTACGAACCCACGCTCACTGCGCCGCCCTCGAGGATGTTGTTTGGAACCAACCCGTTTGACAGGAGCACTGACAAGGAGAGAGGCGCAACACGTGGGGCCATCAGTGCTACCGTTCGCGCATTTCTTAATCTCTTTGTCTTTGCAACCGGATAATTTTTATTTTCCACGTTCAATAACCCCGTACAGGATGCAATTATAGAATTTCCCTGCTTGACCCACTCAACCCGTAGACCGGTAGACCCAAATACTCCGTCCTCCGCTACTCCCTTCCCACATTTCTTTCAGTCCTTACTATTGTTTCCGCCCTTCTTCACCTCCCCACATTACATTCATGCGCTCCACTCCTCCTTTCCCAAATCTGTCTCCATACTGCGTTCCTTCCTCCCGATATGTCCACCTCCCCTTCGATCCTCCGGCTCCCTCATTTTCCTGTCGCTCGTGCCCGTTCCCTTCCAATTGCGACATCTTTCCGCGTCGCGACCTATTCTTCCCCTTTTCCTATTACCATCACCGTCTCCAATTCTTCTTCCTCCTGCCCTAGTTTTCTTTACCCACCTCCTCTGCTTCCCCGTACAATATCCTTCTTATTTACCTCTCCCTCCTCCAAGTCCCCTCTCCACTGACTGTTCTCCTTCCTCCGCTTGTCTCCTACCCCCATATTCCCCACCCCATTCGTACTTTTCTCTCTCCTCCTCGCGACCCTCTTTTGCCTCTTCCTTCCCGTCTCAAATTCTCTACACACACTGACATACCTCCTTTTCCTCCTCTATTCTCCTCTCTCTCTCTCTCTCTCTCTCTCTCTCTCTGCCCCCTTTTTCTCCCCAACTCCCTCTTCTCTCTAGAATCATCGTGCCCTCCTGTTTTTCCACCTCATCTCGTTCCCGACTCTCTCCATTTTTACCCAGCGCCCTCCATTTCACCAGTGTCCTGTAATCTACGGGTGCAAATGTTATCGTCTTTAAAACGCCGGTGGGAAACTTCGGTACACTTTTTAACCCAGGTGTAGCTTCGGTGCGTAAACCCCAATATCAACTTTTTTCTGCGTTGGCTTATACAGAGAAAATGTATTTTCAGTTATTCTGTGCCAACGTAACCATCACCCACGGTAGCAAGGTTTTGTATTTTCCCGATGTTGACAACCCGTGATTATCATCATCACTTCCGAGGCAACGGCGCTAAGGGTGGCCTAACAGAGTCAGCCACCAGCAAGAAAAACAGGTTTGGTTAAGAATGGTAATGGTGATAAACTGTAACTAATGATAAGTTACGTCCGCAGAGGCAGAAACTGCAGAAGGCAAGCCAACGCTAAATTATCGCACTGACTTTGTGTATTTGTCGGCTTTTTTTCACCAACGCACTAGGCTTGGTCCTCCCCCACTACGCCTCACTTTACGGCATGCGAACCGCTCATCGGTGGTTTTTTATTTGTTTTTGTTGGTAATACCTTCTTCTAACTATTTCGTAGTCCATTTGTGGGGATCACTCAGTGCCGTTTTTCCCGGGCTGTCATATTAATGCGAAGTAATCGAAGTTGCAGTGCACTCCTTTCCTGCGCTTATAATCTTCTGTGGGCGTAGCCAGAGCGAGTCAGATATCCAAACTGGGCTAACTCTACCCTTTTACAGCAGTGCATCCCGCCTACAAAACTCGTGTTTCCCATTTTCTACCCCACCTCAAACCATCCCGGCATTCGCTTTAATCTCCTGCAGTGTCTAGGGCCTTTTAGATGTTAGACTGAACGAAAATAACGGCTCGCACAAATATGATTCGGCGAACTGTTGCCGCATTCACTGCTATCAAATGCCACAAACGTTCGTAATCGGAACTGAGCAGCTTTTTTGTACGACTTTATCTTCTGATACCACGACGTGTGGAGGGTGATGCTGAAAAGACCTGATTAGGTGGTTTAACGCGCCGACGCTACACCGCCGATGAGGTGCACCACAGTGGAGAGCTCCGGATTAATTTTGACCACCTGGGGATCTTTAGCGTGCCCCGAAATCTCGAACACGCTCGCGTTTTTGCTGCTCACCTCCATCAGAAAAGCGGCCGCCGCAGCCAGGAATCGAACCCGCGCCCATGGGCTCAGCAGCACAACGCCTTAGCCATTGAGCCACCGCGGCGGATTGCTAAGATCTGTTTCCTAAATAAAGAGCTATGAATAAGCGGTACTATCCCGGCTCTTTGAGTTAGAGCAGCGGCTTATAAATGCTGGTTCATATTTCTGTGTTCACAGTTTAAGCACTGATAAGTTACGGCGGCTTTACAATATGAACTTAAGAATCTTTCCGCCCAAATAAGTCGGTCGCTCCCGCCAACGACATATTTGCGAATAGGTTTCCGCGCGATAAATGGTAAAATATACGATGCCTGTCAGCCAATTATTCTGCGTAATCATTGTGAGGGGTTTTATTTAGGCTTTAACTCGCAGCTTGAAAGAGTCCTTGTAACTTCAGCCTATCCTGAACGTAAAGACCACGGTTACAACGTTGCGAAATGTAGTCGCTGATTGACACGCGACAAACGTAAACCGCCTCTCTGAGAATCCTGTTTTTAACCGTAGAGTGCAGGATAAATAAAAATTCACTGCGTTCCCACTTTGGGAAGAACGCTGACCAGCGAAGCTGGACGCAGTGCAAGGAGTGCATGAAACAAACCACGCGTGTTTTTAATTTGCGATTTAGCATACTTTCCAGCTGATTAGCTGAATGAAACTTGAAAGGACTTAAGTTTTATTCTAGCGGACAAACACGGGGTTGTCTGTTTCCCTCCCGCGTCGTAGGCATCTTGCTGTCGGTGTAACACACCAACCCAATCCACTCTACCACGGAGGACAGCAGTCAAGTCGCATTGCGCCGTGAGGCATCCACTATGAAATTTCCTACCCGCTGAATTTTTTGTAGCGTAAGCTACACTGGCCGAGGTTGAGCAGTTTCGCGTGGACCCTGAAGGGCCGGGCTGCGCAAGCGCGAGGAGCATTGGATTGGATTTTGATTGGATTGGATTGGATTGGATTGGATTGGATTAGAAATCCAATTCAATTGAAGTACGGGTGCGTAGAGAATTGTATCTGCACATTCGCCGGTCTGCGCATTCCAGACGAGTGACGTCAAAGCTGCGGCAGACGCACTGGCGCCGGCGCGTGCCGAGCTGTGCTCCTCGGTTGCGCAGTAGCCAAGTCTTACGCTACGCCGGGGCCGCTTGATAGCCGTTTCCCATGGCTCCTGGGGAGTCATGCTGCGCATGCGCGGGGAGCAGTGACTGGACTGGACTGGACTGGATGGGAATCGGGACTGGACTGGACTGGACTGGACTGGACTGGACTGGACTAGACTGGACTGGACTACTGGACTGGACTGGAATGGACTGGACTGGACTGGACTGAATTGGATTGCTGAACCTTAGCTCACGCTACGTATATCCTGGCATAGCCGAGCTAAGCCACTGCTACTTTTTTTCGGAACGCATGCTTTGACACAAGAGGTGTAGGTTGAGGGTGTATGCAACCACAATGCACCTGAGTGACCCGTATGATGAAATTTGGCTAATGACGAAGCCCGGATTGCGTTTTGGCTGCAACAATGTCAGTTCCGCTTTAACATGGGCGACGTAAAGAAAATGGTCAGAACCCACTGTGTAAAGCGACGTGGAGGACGTCATTTGTCAAATCGTTATCTAGGCAACCCAATTGTCGTAATCTGCTCCATCGGTCGCAGTAATTAGTCATTCAAGAGCAGAGTGTTTTAAATGAAAACACTTCCAAATGCCTGCCCGCTTCGACGCAACTATCCATGCGCCATATTTTTGATCAAATTGGCAGAGTAGGACAATCACGAGTTTCGGCATACGATTTGACTCGAAAAAATGTAATCTACGCTGTGACAGAACGCAATACAAGCATGAGGTTTTGCGTTGCACGCATGATCTCCCAGTGCAGATCAGGGTTCCAGAGCCTAATCGTATATCAGGTCTCGTTGTTTGTCCAAATTGCTCTCTTGCGTGTCGGCCATTTATGGGCATTGCGGTGAAGCAGGCCTGCGACATTCTTTAATGCATGCCACCACGAAAAAGAAAAAGTAATCCCGCCGCATTTGGTTCAGCGATAGTTTTCTGAATAGAATGCCAAAAAAAATTCAAGGCCATTCCGTCCTGCCAGTGCGGATGACCCGCGGAGCTGTAAAGTAATCGCAACTTAGTAACGCATCGGCCCTAATGGCTTTTTTGTCGATATGATATACAATGATAGGCATACTCGCAACTGCGGGCACATTATCTGATAATGTCGAATTTCCCGATCGGAGTGACATCCCAAGACAAATGAGGTGTTTCCTTTTCAAATGAGCCAAATCCACAAACCGAAACTACGTCAGATGGAACTGCAGTGGCCAAAAGAGTCGTCGGCTTTACTCTAGAAAAGATGTTGCAAGAGAATAGGTGTGGTAACGCTCTGCAAATCCGTTGGCAGATCGTAGTTCGTATCGAAAATGAGCCAGATCCTGCTGTTGCACGAATCAAAATGAGCCAAACCTATTTGTTCAATAGAAGTTCACTTTGGCGTGTCTGTTGAAACTGTTTTGTGGGGGTTTTCAGAAGTTTTTTTTTTTTTTGCTTTTTGGAGCTGGATTTTCATCAAGTTACACGGAAATGAAGAGATCGGTGACAGATCTGTCCCCGGAAGTCGACGACAAAGTGAACAGAGTAACAAGAGAACGGAATGAAACAGAGATGTGAAACACTGATTTTATCTCTTCTACCCCGTCCCTAACGGAGTAAATCTGGTATCATTATTTTTTTATTCCCATATTAACCATCTAAGTACCTAACTAATTAGCCGCTACTTACAAGCCCTGGCAAATCCCCCCTCTTAGTGGGCCCGAGCCAGTTCTGTGCGGTGAAGAATATAAGAGCAGCTTTCTTGCGAAGCGTTTTGGAAATTTATCGCAAGGGAATGAAGAGCTTGCTTACTTCATGAGTGCCTTCAGGTGTGCCCTAGAAAATTATCCTACGGAAGAATTTGAAAAGAGCTGCTAATGCTGCCAAGAGGACTCCCCTGCTCTTCATGTGTAGTTCTACTGTTCTTGAAGCCCTGTCGCATTTTGGTTGCTTTTTAATGCCTTTTCCGCCAAAAGTCCATTGTACCATTCTTGAAAATCAGTTGTAATAAAGTTTTCATGAGAATGCCGCATAAACTCGAATTTTTCAATTAAGTATCAACCAAATCCGAACTTATCATCCTGATGTTGCTCAAATTGACCGCATATTTTTAATTACTTGTGGCTATAAAATTCCCCTATCTGATTGACAGTGTGGCATTCAGGTCCGGTAACAAACTTTGGATTTTTTCTCAAAATCGCTTTAGGTGGATTTGGCTCATTTTTTTAAAAAAAGCTCTTCAAATGTCTCCAAACACCTAGACCCGTCTCTTTTGAGTACGACACATCCACGCTGAAATCACCGACTACGAGCGCACGAGTACATCGAAACTGGCCCACGACCCGCGAAAAGTCGAAGGACACCTAAGAACGTTTTAAAGGACCCAGCAGCCCTTTTTTTAACTTCTCTCTAAATCCTAAGTTCTTTCAGAAGGTAGCCAACAAACACATCCAGTACTTAGAATATGAGGCCACAAAGGACCTCAGCCAAAAATTACTGGTCTATGCCCATCAGATAACATAGAAACTTGCTCAAGAAAATTCTCTTTCCCGGTCTTAGCGTTCTTCATTACGAACCACTACAGGACGGAGAGGCGACGTTACCTCGATCCTCACAAATCGTTTAGCAGGGAACAGCAAGCGATTTACAGGCAGATGCAAGCAGGATCCTTCCCGCACCCTTACCTTCAAAACAAGGTGTACCGGGAAAGGTACGACAAGGAATGCAATTTCTGCAAGATTCAGTTAGGCACGCTCCAACACGTCATTGGAGTATGCGATTTCTACAAGCCAATCCCCCCACCTCTTACCTTTCCCACTACCCCACCCCATCCATCATCCACCCTTACCGAGCGATGGGAGGCCTTGTTAACCAGCCCCGCCCTGGAAGACCAGCTCGTCCTGATCTCCAGGGGCCAGGCGGCTAGAGAAGCATATGGGTCCCGTGAAGAGGGAACCACTTCCATCGACGGCGTCTAAGAAGACGTCGTAGTAGCTCGGTTCAATAAAAGTTGTTTCTCGCTCTCAAGCGCTCGAGTTGCGTCATTCCAGCGGTGTAGCGGCTATTGGCCGGTTTCATTTCAGTTGCAGCAATAAGCGATTTCGATAGCCACTTTAAACAGAAATCCACAAAAGCAAAGCAGAAATGGAAGACGGATTTGCTGCGGCGAACAGATCACACAGTGCCGCTCGGTGCCGGCGAGAGCTATAGCTTTTACAATGATTTCAGACGCAAAGGAGAGTGGAAGTAAGCGTTTATTGGTAGTGTCGCAGAGTTCCTTTAAAGGGACCCTGCAACACTTTCTACAAACGCTTTCACCTTTTCCTTCGCGTCTGGAAGCACTGCGAAAGCTGATTTCTGGTCGCACCAGATACGCCTTCCGTTTCTGCTTTGTTTTCGTGGCTTTATTTTAAAGTTACTATCGGAAAGCGTTCATTGCTGCAACTGAAGGAAAACCGGCCGACAGCCGCTGCATGACTTTCATGACGTAATTCCAGCGCTCCAAGAACGTCAAGACCGCGAAAGAGAGAAAAATCTTTTGGGTGACTTTCCAAGTTATCTGATGGGCATAGAGCAGTAATTTTTGGCTGGAGTACTTTGCAACCCTCTATTCTTAGGTACTGGGTGTGTTGTGTGACTACGTTCTGCAAGCATCGAAGATTTTTTTAAAAGTTGAAAAAAATGTTGCAGAGTCCCTTTAAGGGCTCTCAATGCGAAAGCAATAGTATTCAATTGAACGCGTGATGAGCTTTGGTTCGGCCCCACTTTCTAGATGGGTTTCGTCTTCCTGCCGCTTGACACGATTTACTTCGTTATCCACTTGCGGCTAACACTTTCGAATGCCTTCAATATCTTTCCTACGCGTAGCGCCGCTGCTCATTCCCGGGACCTCCTGACGTTGTTTATTATTTATTTATTCGAAAGTACGCACTGCGGATATTTTCGCACCCGATGATATTTTCGCACCCGACCCCTTGCATACAATGAAGTGCGGGGGAAGGGAGCGCAGGGAGAGAGGATGGAATCAAGAAGGAACGTGTATATATCACAGGTGAATAGTCTGTTGGGCCGCCGTAGCATAAGTCATAACTGCCGAGTTAAGGGGGACTCACCTGTTCACATTCCTATGGGACTCACTGCTTCATGGTCCACGGGCTTGAAAAACATCGTTCACGAACAAGAATTTACAAATGTTCTGAAGATACAAACGTTCAGAACGGCCTAATTTGCTTATTTTTTTTTTAAATGTGACTTCTGTACTGTTCACAAAACTCTCACTTTCTAGACAGCTAGCGCCATCCAGTAAAAACTGGACGAACCAAAACGTCTTTCACGTTTATTTTTATATAATTAAAGAAGTGATATGTTTCCGAAAGAACCTATCGAGGCCATTGGGAGCATTTCTATGGATCTGTGAAACTTTTCGCATCGGTGCACGATGCTTTCTAAGCTCGTGAATCATTAATTAGTAAGTCCGATAGGAATGTGATCAGCTTAGTTTTGATGCGAGGTCATCGAAAAAGGTAAGGAAAGGTAGCCTAGTACAGCTCCACTGCAAAAACCCATGCCCTCTGCCGTTGACCTGGCCCATGCGTGTGATGTGGCGGTGACAGAGTTAAGAAGCGGATTTCCGAAACTACCTCGTTTCACTGCACGAGATGCTGGCGTATATCGCAGCACATCGCAGAATGACGCGAAACTCTCCGTCAGCTCCGACCACCGCTCTACATCACAGGGATCATAAGATTTTGTTGGTGGCCGGCATGTATCCCGTAAACGATGTCTGCCGATGCATCGCGGGGCACTTAAGTGATAGGAGAAAGAGGCCCTGGCTGGGGACAGGCAAGCGTTCCGTGTATTTTTGTTTTGTGTGTGGCTAACGACGGGGACCTCATCAGCGTATGGTGGTTCCCACTTCCTCTTGGTCATTTGGAAAAAGGTGCCGCACAGGTGGCAAACTTGTCCCCGTAGCTTGCAAGGAGTGGGAGGGCAGTTTCACACAGGAAGCAAACAGAAAACTTCTTTCTCCATCCCAATACAAGTTATTCCTCCTCCTCAATCATTGTGCTTTTGAAAACCATCAGAACTCAAGTCAGATTTTTACACCGAACATCTGAAAATTTTGTGTAAAACATTGAGTTCACATTGCGTGAGAGTCAACGTGCTTAGAGGGGGAATACTTATATAAAGGGTCTATTGATTGATCGATTGATTGATCGATTGATTGATTGATTGATTGATTGATTGATTGATTGATTGATTGATTGATTGATTGATTGATTGATTGATTATTTACCCCTCATAAACTCATCCTATGCCGTTTAGTAGGCAACTTCAATGCGTGTACTTTTGTCTCTTTGCTTCCACTTCTTGTCGCTTCTTTGTAAGGCGGATTGTTTCAGGTTTGAGTACATCCATTCGAGCCTGGAAAAACGTCCGTGGTGGATGCGCCGACGTATGGATCTAAAAGGGCCATATATTCAAGCTAGGGCCGCTATCATTGCTGTACACAGTCGAACACACGGTGCCGTCCCGTTTAAGACGAAAATCATATACTGTGCTTCAACGGGTGGCTCGACCTTATGCGCTCCAGGAAAAGTGAAGGGGTGGGGGATATTCTAGGGGCGAAGCTCCTTAAGGCGTGGGTCTGTCCATCCTCGACGTATGTATGTAGCCACCTCTAGTTTAGTTCTTGGATTGTTTACTAGATGGCGGTACTTGTATATGATGAAAAGATGCGCTTGGATTGTTTACTAGATGGCGTGGCTACCTCTAGTTTAGTTCTTGGATTGTTTACTAGATGGCGGGGAGCGTTGTAATAAAATCCGTTCGCTGTTGGCGCGCGCTCGGAGTCGCCCGATGGATAAGGCTGCAGATGTGCGAGCCCGCGAGGCAGAAGCGCTCCGTGAAGCTGCGCGACGCCGCCGCCAAGATCCTGCCGTACGAGAGCGGGAGGCCGAAGCGTGTCGTCTGGCTGCGCGACGACGCCGCCAAGATCCCAGCGTTCGAGAGCGAGAGGCCCAAGCGTCACGGCAACGGCGCGAGGACCCTGCCGTACGCGAAGCGGCACGGCTGCGGCGCGAAGAGGATCTCCAAAACGTCAGAGAACGGGAAGCGGCGAGAAAGCGCGCGTATCGGCAGGCAGACCCCGATGCAGTGAGAGCTCGTGAGGCGTCTGCAAAACGCATCAGGCGAGCTCAGCCCCAAGGTGCCGACGCGCGGTTTAAGCGAGACTTTCTAGACGTTACGTTCGGACACAGATGTAGTGGGCGAACTTTCACTGAAGAGTCACGGTTTTACCGATGATTTCCCCTCAGGAGCTTCGCCCACTCATCATCATTCCCCCCGTGGATATGCTGTGAATTTTTTTCATCCCGGAACCTATACCGCCAAACACAATGGTGCGAGCATGCCATGGAAGCCTGAAGTATTGCGCTGTTGTGTTTGTAAATTAATTTTCAGACCTAACGGCAGATGGGGGACGTATGTCATAGTGCCAGATAGGAGAAATAACTGTTTAAATTTAAGAATATTACTGCGTATACGTTCAACAGTGGCGGCAGAAATGGCTATGGTTCCACGTATTTTATGCTCGGGAAAGAACCCTCCCGGGGCTCCACGTGTCTTGGAAGCGAGAGGCCTTCGATGCCGTGAGGAGTTGAGAAATGAAAATCCCGATGTGTGCCAATGCTAAAGTCTCACCCCACTGAAAACACAATTTGAACTCGAGCTTATAGCTTTCATCACTTGGACATGCATTTTGAGTGGATTAGGTATCACTACCCGTCATTTTCAAGATCAGGAGAGTCAAAATAAAATTGTGTGCGAGTTATGTACGTGCATGTCTTAGAGATGACCACCGTCAACCCTCGACAGATATAAAATTTCCCGATACCATTCACCTAACTTCTCTATCACCTCTGTGTCGTGAGCCTAAAAGCTTTGTCGGTCATCCATCTTCATCGAGTCGAAGGGCTCAAGAGTTTTGTATACATGCCAATTAGCGACCAGGAAACAGCTTCGCGGGAAATGAACATGATGTCACTATGAAACGCCATTCACATCAATCATGCTCTCTTTTCTTGTCGGGACAATAAAGGGTTTAGGCTCGGCACGCATTACGCGTCGCGTGCCATCTGAGCGCATTATAAGTGACTCTACAAATGTGCGTAAAACTCAATAATGCTGTATAAGTCCCAGGGAGTTGAAAACGCAATTGCACAGGCTTGGACTCTTCTGAAGAGTCCATGCAAGAGCAGTTTCATTTCCGGCCGGCTCAAATCAGACTTCACACCTTCAATCTACAGGACAGGCTTTTCGACAATGCTTACTTTTTATCGCCCAGGGATCCTTGTTTCGTAGACCGAGAAAAAGCTTCACCACGCTCGCCGAGCAAGCGATGCTCACGTCTCTGCGTCCGATGAGGTCGGACATCCTAGGCATAAACTTGGCAATGAGATATTTGGTCAGTTCCTCGAAGTCGGCCTCCAAGCTTTTTGTCGTGGTCGTCATTGTAGTCGTCGTCGTCTCCACTTCCGCTGAACCCTCGGTGATCGTATGAAGCACGAACAGCACCGTGCCGACAAGCACTAAAATCCGAGCTGGGAACTTTCCGAGCATGGTGTCCGCCCAAATCTCTACGTTTCCCAGCGCCCGGCACTCATCCACCGCAGCCCAAATTTTTCGTTCAGTTTTGAACGAGCGCTGCGGAAATGGAGTTAATAAGGGATCATTCCCTCCTCCCTCCCCAACGTTCGCTCTTTCCTACCCCTTACACGTTGCGAGCATAAAATAACAGCCAGGGGAGATTTTTTTTTTTTTATTTCTCACGCAAGCTTAAGTGACAAAAGAAAAATAAAGGGATGAAAGAAACGGAATGGCCAAAGATGCGTCGGTACTGACGCCTGCCGCCCCGCCTTCCCGACCGGTTCGTGCGGGGTGCAACCCGCAAGGACCTTGGCACGCCTCAAAAGTTCACCGTCTTACAGCGTAATTCTTTTTCTCTAATATCAGCGTTTCGTTTATCTGGGATGACCGGCACTCTACAGCAGAGGTACGGGCGTGGATTTCCGTTTTCTCCGCCCCTTTCACTTGTGCCCTCCGGCTGTGTCAGTGAACGGTCCGGTCGGCGGAGGTCCAAGGGGGCATTCCTCTTCGAGAGGGCGAAACGGGGCAACGGACTAGGGTGGAGAGGCGGCGGGAGAGCTTGACGCGCGCGAGAGCTTACATTCATGAAAAGGTTCCTTCTCTCAGGAGTTGGGGGGCTTGTGTTACCGTCGCCTTCTCCGTACGGAGTTTTTTTTTTCTCTTATCTCACGTTTTTTGCAAGTGATATTTTGACGTTCCCAGACTATAGCGCTACCACTATAGATAGAATTCTATTAATGGCTTGAGCCTCCGCCGAATAGGTTAGGTGGAGTTCGTCTGCCGCTGTAGCGCGTTTTTCTTATTTTAAAGCGAAGCTTTCTTGGTCTCTATGATGGCTGGTTGCAACCAAACGCACTGCAAGCAACCCAACTTTACACAATGGTAGGGCACATGATTATTACGATGGTGATTATTATTATTATTATTATTATTATTATTATTATTATTATTATTATTATTATTATTATTATTATTACTCGGAGGAGGAGGGGGAAACAAAAAAAAAACGGTTTCCGCGGTGGGAATGGAACCCGGGTCCCTCGCGGTATGAAGCCGACGTCTATCCGATTGCGCCACCATCACATTCGGATCACTCAGCATTTCCTTTGGGTTCGTTTCGCGGGCGTTCGCTTTGAACTTCGGCAGCAGAGTTGAAGTCCTTTGAAGTGAGTTGAAGTGAAAGGGCAAATTCTCGAAGGCAATAAAATGCAAGTCATTTAATACATGTAGCCTCCTCATTCAAACAACACCACACACTACACCTTTAGAGCATTGCCTTTTCAAGCAAGGTTAAAAACCCCTCCGTCTAAGGACGACGATGGGTGAGGGGAAAGAGGGTCTTTCTCGTTAGGGATTTGTTTGCTGTCGTCTGAGTTTGTACTTTGGCTCGCAGACAGTCTTCACTTTGATCGTTGGCTAATGGACTTCTACTGTCAGGAAGTTAAACTTGCACTTTGATCGTTGACTCTCTGACTTTGATTGCAGCGGCTTTGACTTTGGCACTTCGCCATTTGGTTTTCTCACGAAGAAAGTTTCGCGTTTCAACCATGTCGTCGTTATGCGGAGGGGATTTGAACTTTTATACTGGAAGCCTTACTTAGCTAACCACAGCAGGTTTTTTGGCGCGGCTTTTTTTTAACCGTTTCCAGCTCCTCCAAAACCATACACTTTTGCGGAAAAGAAAAAGCATTTGTACCCGAAGAAAAAGAATGGGCACGAAGTATAAATGTGCAAGTCATTTCCAAACTACATGCATTTCCAAACTCCATGCACATGAAAACTGGTTAGCGCAATGGAAACGTGAGGCATTTTTGCGGGGAAAAAAGACACAAGTGCATAGCCTACAGTACCGGCGTTCTTTTAGTTTAGTGTACACATTGCATTGATTCGTACCACAGCAAACGAAAAAAAATGATAAATGCAAAACAAAAGCAGCTGAAAGCGCAACAATAACAGAAGATGGAGACAGGTTGAACTAACGAAGTGATTTCGGCTGTCTGGTCCATATTTCCGAGAATTCAGAACAGCACTAACTACGGGAAAAGAAGTGCCAGCGCAAGCGGCTGTCTCACAAAGACGCCGTATCGCGCCGTCCGCTTTAGCGGTGCCAACAACTACTTTGGGTGGCTTAAACCAGAGAAATACGGCCAACTCTGCGCCAATGCCCTGTGCGCGTGAGCTTCTCGGCTCATTCGCCCAAATCGATGCTGCTGTCATTTGCCTACGCACCTTCAGTTAAATGGTCCAAGGATGCCCTCACCTATTATCGCGTAAATAAACTCATACTAGTCACATCCATTCACACTCCTTTATCCAATAATACTGACCATCACCTGTCTCACGGCAAGTGTCCTTACGTGTTGCTTCATTATATGCTTCGCTTCCTCTGAGAAACTGTCGGAGGGATCTCTTCTATTTTTCTTCGTGTGCGCGTGCGCATTCGCAAAGACAGTATACTGCCGAATCAAGCTAGTGGCGACGTTTTGTGGCCCGATGAAAGGCTACCAACATCACCAACGGTTGCTTTTCTTTCTGAGCCGTAGCCCTCTCTTGATTGCTTTTGCATTATTGAGTGCCTCACGCATGTTTCAGTGTGCTCGCGGTGGAGCCGCTAGACAGTGAGGGGTATAGGCGCTCTAGGCGCGGTCATAAAGGAGCGAACCACCTGTAACGTGTTTTCGAGGCAATATACCTAGGAGCACGTTGAACTCCATCAGTCGCAATTGACCCTGGGTCGAAGAACCGCTTAAGCACTGGTTCTGTCACAGTGCATTTATTATAAGCCCTGTAAAATACCCAGAAGAACGCAAGCTTGCCGCAAATAATAGCAGGAGGGTTCTCCCGCACGTTTCTGCTCGTGGGCGTATTCCGCCCCATGATTTTCTTTTTTTTTTTTCGATGGGGGAGACTACAGGTGAATAAGAACGCCGCAGGGCTGCAAATGAATGCTGAGAAATTTTCCATTGTCACTGAATATTTTACACGACGGTAGACAAGACAGGTACTAATTTGGTTAAGTGAATCCCCGGCGCAGTTTCCATGCTTTAGAGGCTTGCGGTCGAACTAAAATTCAGTATATTAGTTTTTTTTAAAGAACACAAGGTAGTTAACTGGTTGCTATAGAAACAGGACTAGAAGTAGAAGAATACTATTAACTCGATGGAGGAATGAGATAAGAAAATTCGGAGGCGAATAGTGGGCTAGGGCATCGCAAAAGAGGAATGTCCGGAGGAACATGACAGAGGCTTTAAACTCGAACGGGATGGCGATGATGATGGTGATGATGATTACGAGGACGACGAGGATGATGAGGATGTCAAGGTGGTGGTGGTGGTAGTGGTAAAAACTTCATTGACCCAGAGCTGAAAAGAAATAGGCGCTGGCTGGGAGCACTGGCACACTACAGTCCCCAAGTCGACGGCAGGGAGCCCGTGGCCCTAGCGGCGAGTTCGGCCAGCGGACTCGCACACTCTTGCACTTGTGGGTCGGAGCTGAACAGCGTAGTCTCCCATTGCTGTAAAGTAGCGTAAGGGGCAGGGACAGAGTAGGATGGAGGGGGGGGGGAGGTAGGAGGGGCACGCGCTTACTATGTGGAGGAGGGAAGCGAAAAGCGCGCCGCACCCCGTGCAAGTGTGGCAGTGTCGCGTGGGGAAGTGGAGGTGGCACAATGCGGGATGCGTCTGCAGTCGACGCCACAGAACAGACTGCCCGTGCTTAAAGGTGGGAGCGGGGCCGGGGAGGTGCGTTCGACTAAGGCGGTAGTGCTGGGTTATGTCCCGATACGTGACCAAGCGATCCCTCCCTCTCGCCCGAGGTGGAGAGGCAGCCCCGGGCATCCCGGCAGCAGAAATCTCTGGCTAACTCGCACATTGCAACTTTGAGGCTCATCACAGTTCTGTGATGATTATGGCTCGGGTGTCCGGCGAGGTTTCTTCGCACAGTATATATAATTGAAGGTCAGAGCGTGATTCGACGGCACCATCACATTTAGGACGTACAGTCTTTGTCAAAATTTTGTGGGCCAAGCCGGAAACGCTCATGCTTCAAAATATTAAATGTACAATCTTACCTCCAGAGCAAAGCTGAAAATTTTTATGCAGGAAAGCTCGAGAAAAGACCTTTCTTTCTTACTGCCTTAAAGTATTTTTGCTACATAAGAAGGTGAAGCCGATTCTTTGAATTCTTTGGGGTCGAGAATTCTTGGGATTGGCCCACAAAATTTTGACAAAGGGTGTGCGTTCTACCGGGCTCTAGAGACCCAGGACCCAACAGGCGCCACTCTCCGGGGCAGGTATACTTTGGACGACCAATTATGTTCCCAATCCGGGTGCAACCTTGTAGTTTATAAAATATTGAGCGTGTGAAATTACGCAAGGTTACAGAATGGTTCACTATCTGCGCCAAATTGGATAGGACGCACTTTCTGTCTGCGCTCAGCGAACGTGTTTAATGACTTTAACTGCACTTTTTTCTACCTTTTTTTCAAAATTTCTTTTACAAAACCTGAATTAGACAAGCAAACAAACTTTCTATATTGCAATAAAAGTTATTAGTCCACCTCCTTATCCCTGAATGCGCATTTTTCGCATCACGTTTTTTCGCGACGCCAGTTGAGCGGATGTGAAAAATGAACAGCCGCAATTATGAGTTTATAAATGTCATATTTAGGACACCGACGCTGTATGATACTGAGTGTGCGTTAGAAGAGAGCTCTGGGTAGTGGGTATTCTTACTGTACATTATGTTCGAGGAGCGCCTGACATCATCCAGTTTTTTTACTCACCCCTAACTAAATTCATAACGAACTAGTTAAACCCGATATCTCGCCCGAAATATGTGAACATACCTTCTGTATACTCACAAAATGGGGCTATAGACTGTAAGGTTCTCGAGGAATGCACACAAAAAATGCGTTTATATGCCCCAAGCACGGGCGAGGCCCTGAACCGTAGCTAAATATGTCCCCGCTGAATAGTTTACGCAGATTAGATATCCTTGTAATTCATAGACGGCCTACGAAAATGTGGTAGTGACTTTCGTCTCCAGATGCCTATGCAAAGCTGATATCAAATTAGAAGACCTGTGCAAACTAGCCAGGAAATGCCTCACTTACTTTATTGTGCATTACGAATTGACGTGGCTCTCAGTCGTAGCATAGCTAAGGCGCCGACGTGACTGGAATGCCGCGGGCGTGCCTAAAATGCCCGCGGGGAATATGCATTACATTTCAAAACTTTTTTCGCTGCTGCTTATTTGTTTCTCAGATATGAAAACAATAACCTCAATTCTCGAAATACAGTGATAAAAACTAGGTGTATCCCGACTTCGCAACTTTCCTAAAAGGGCCCCAATTTCTACCACCTGAGAAATCAGGAAGCCCGATAGAAAAGTGTTCTATTTCTATTTAGGAGAGAACTGAACTGTGAGGAGGATTCGAACTAACCGACACGCACACGGAGTTTCTTTACGTGACTCTACGTGACTCTATGACTTTCACCAACGTCGAAAACGCTACAATCGTTGCCAAAATTGTATCCACCGGCTTGATTTGAATCAACAAGACATCTTATACAATATAGCAACATTGCGGGTTTGATTGCGACTGAAGCCATCGGTCTATTTCGAATGCGCTTCTTTTTTCATAGTAAAAGATGCTACAGCGCGAAATAGAACACGGACACAGAAAGACGACGGGACGAGCGCTGTGCCTGTGTTCTATTTCGCGCTGTAGCATCTTTTACTATGATCTACCAACTCGCCCAACAGTACACTTTGTTAAGCTTCTTTTCTCTTTTTCGGTCCTTTGCTGTTTGTCTCAAGGCAAATGGCGCTATTCTAGTACCCATGTCTCTGGCTTCTACTTCGCAGAAAATGAGCGGCCTTCAGTCGGTCATTTTCCTCCAGTACACGTGCAGTCGAAGCTACACCCATTTGCCACAGACTGGAACGCCTCCTTGGGCATGTACACCGCTATTACGTACGTCCTCATAGCTGGGATTGTGTAGCAGTACCAAAAAAAAGCAAAAAAAAAATAGAATGCGCCAACTGAACACCTACGCGTAGGGGTCTGAACGTAAGGTAATACGCAAAAAGACTGCATCAAGTGCCTGACTGTCAGTGCTGTCTTCTATATGTTCGTGTTTCTGTAATTATACAGCTGACCAAAATGACACTGCACGGATACTTTCCAAGGACCGGCGCATGAATATAAGGCCCCAGACAATTCAACCACATCCCTTTAGCGGCATTGCTTTGATAGGTTGTTTTACAACAAAAAATAATAATGGCTTCTACTTCACAGGAATTGGTTGTGGAAAGGTTGAATGTACTAACAGAGGACACTATAAATACTCCTAGAACGCGGTGGGCTTAAACCCGTTATTATGAAAGAGATCCAGATCACATCATGCCTCGCTACGAGGAACTAATAGAAGAAAAAATTACGCATTAGAACCTAAAGCCAAGTGTTACATTAATTTCTTTTTGCAATTATGCTTTCCCATTGATATAACTGGCCAAACAGTGATGTCCATCACTTCGTTCTTTCGCCCATGTCCAATCAAAACTCTGACGTTTATACACATCAGACTTCGCATGAATATCAACGTAACAAATCCTAATTACACCTAATTGTTCTGAATTGAATGAAAGGCTCATTATCACAAGTGCGACGTTTTCCAAAAGCTTAAAGGATCTCAACGGTATCTACTTTTTTTCACACCTGTCATTTTTTTAGCCCAAAGAAACTTTCGGGCTCACTTGAGGGAAGCATTGCGGCCTATTACACGCTAGAAAAGATATGTGGTTAGAAGCACATATGGCATTATCTCTTTCATGCAAACAAAAAAAAATGCCGCAGGAACTTCCGCCGCATGGGAAAGTAAGCGCCTGCCGCCTTAACAGTCGCTCATTCAAAAAAGGGTGCCACAATCTCAAGCGGCCTTACGGTTATTACCATTTAAGCTGAGCAAAGTTTCAACTTTTGTTGAGTGCAGCTGCCCTAAAGCATCTTACCTCATCCAGTACCGCAAGAACAATTTCGTAAGTACCCGAAATCCTATTAGTCTCAGTTGGGACGTGACACCTTCTTTCAGGGTAAATGACGACGCGGTCTGTACCTCCTCGTGCAACAGTAAATGGAGCCCCCGTTTCATACGCACCTCCTTTGTTGAAACTACACAAATTAGTGACGGTTTTCTGATAACCCCTACATTATTTCCTACCGCGAAAAACAGACAGCAGCACAAGAAAATAGGGCGGACGAAGCAGGCGCTAGACATAAGCTGATATTTTGTGAACTAAAACAATGAAATCTAGACTTGCCCCGAACAACAAACATTTCTACGCACATCGCATTAGTATGCGAAATTCGACATTAGTATGGGAAATCAGCAGAGCAGCTGGAAAGTGTGCAAGCCTTCCGTTGTTGTTGTTCTGAAAGGAATTTTGCATGTAATCGCCCCCTTTGACTTCGCGGATGTTGTAAGATGAAGGCTTAGCAATGGCGCCACCATTGCTAAGCAGCCAGCCGAACTTCCAGCGGCGCAGCATGAGAGTAAGAGGAGGAGGGGGTGGGGGGTATTGTCCGGCCTGACGTTAAGCCAAACATTGCACTTTGAGGGCTAACGTCACCAAACCAAACGGTACCCGCTGCTTGACGTACAAAAAGTTGGCTTGGCAGGTCGTTAAGCCTAACGTGAGGGCTGCCAAGCGTTAAGCCTAGCCGTAGGCCTAACCAGAGTTGCTCAATATACACCAGTTGCGTAATTCCTCGTAGCCCCTGCGCTGTGGGAAAATAGGGGCTAGCATGGGGCAAGTTCACGAGCTTGTCCTCAATTGATAGAACGTTGAAGTAGAACTCAAGTGCCTGCTGCGGCTCCTGCCGTAAGTCATAAATAAACTGTGAAGTTTACTGTTTCGTACTATGAAAAGCGAGCGTTATTTTATTAAGTTGTGCTATAAAGTAAATGTTTAGCAAAGTTCCGTTTATGTCCCCTAGGTGCCACACCAACACACTTGCCCCTCCATAACCTATTCGCTCCCCTGATTCCTCCCCCCCCCCCCCATTGTTCCTGAAATAAAGTTTCATTCATTCATTCATTCATTCATTCCCTCAGCTTCAACAAAGCAGGGATGCTCGCCCGCTACGGATATTGAAGCGGCGTTTCGCAACTGGTGTGTATGAAAGAACTCTGGGCATAACAATGACAAAAGGACGTAGAATGATGCTAGTTGGTACTGCATCAGTAAGTCAACATGAATCTAACAAGGATGATTGGCCACGGCTGTTAGTCGTAGTACTGGACAGAAAAATGCAAAAACAAAGCGATACGGCGTGGATGTCCTCTGAAACTCAAATCAAGCTCGCCGACAGCGGCGCATGCCCCTCAGACGTGTGTTCGACAACGGTTTATACAGCCGCTAATCAACTCAGTAATTCAGTGAGTCAAGTGCAATCAATCAATCAAGCAATTAATTAATTACACCACCAGCACTAAGAGGGTCAAGCAAAATACATCTTTTGTAGCATGCTCTGAATCGTGTTTGCGTACTCTGAAGCCCAGCACAGTGTTACATACCCACAGAGTAGCATATACCCGCGGTGATGTATTGAACCGCACTTTATAAGCGGGAATGCACGCTTCTTTCGAATGGTACTCTGCAGTTGGCGCAGCGCTGACTCGCTTACGAGAAGTCTTACCAACGACAGCGACGAAGACCACTCCTACGCCCTCGAAACATGCGAATCCTATGGAGAACGTCTAAAACAGCACCCGTGCACGAAGCACAAATGCTGAGAAGAATACAAACTAACGCATTCCCACGCAAACCCAG
Organism: Haemaphysalis longicornis; assembly: GCF_048455015.1. Lineage (NCBI taxonomy): Eukaryota > Metazoa > Arthropoda > Arachnida > Ixodida > Ixodidae > Haemaphysalis > Haemaphysalis longicornis. Next base: position 242,166,904 of record NW_027526203.1, on the reverse strand, counting down.
GCTGGCACTTACAGTACGTTTTCCAGACAGATTTAGTGAGGACTGTTTCAAATGTAATCAAAAAGCTACCCTCTTCCACACACTGTACAACTGCACAGTTTTTTGGCAGGCCGAAAAAAATACAATTCACTTTTTATAAACATGGGAGGCGACCGTGGCTAGAGAGGTTTTGGAAGGCCAGCGCAATCTCATGTACAGAGCCTGGGTTGCGGCACATTCTTCTGGGGCCCTGGGAAAGCGGACTCCACCTAAATTTCTTCCTTTCTTCTTCTAAATTTCTTCCTAAATTTCTTCTCCCCCCCCCCCCTCCCCCTGCAACCACAATGAAGTTTGACTGAATGGAACTGTTAGAGCAGCCAAACCGGCGGAAATAATTTTTTGATCACGGTGAGTATACATTTTATTATTGTATTTTGTAAAACATCAGTGGATTTCTACCTTCTCTCCCGTCCGTATTTTTTCCTTTGCTTTCATACCTTTCTTGGGTTTGCAAATAACGTATAAGTTATGAAATCGACGACCCCTCACTCCGGGTACCACTTGGGCGGGGGAGATAATATATGTTTTACATCCTTTGAAAAACCCTGGAAAGAAGGGGGGGGGGGTGGATTGTTTTCCCCTCCCCTTGTTTTCCACTTTTGCGGGCCGTTGCAATTTGATAATGTCGCCGCAGGATAACGACATCCTCAACGAGAAATATGACGTTTTTCAGTGCGTGATGTCGTAGCGAAGTTGAACATTTTCAATCAAATCGCCGGTATTTCCCTTTTACTCACCAACAGAGCTAGCGTTGATGCAGAGATTGGTCATTCACCAGTATTGTCGAAAGCATACGCGAGAAATTTTTAATTTCACCAACGTTACACGGAAGCGGTGCCGGCATATCATAAGACAGTACTTTCCTGTCACAGAGACAAAAAGAAGGCGGAAAAATAACACAAACCGAAGTCAGATAGCTGCAGCTACGTGCGCAGTTTGGAAAACGCCCCGCCATGCCCGAGGTGCTTCAATAACCCGAAGCTCAGCTGTTGTAAAACCATTCAGGCTAACATAGCGTATACGCCACTGGTGTCTGTTAAGATTTCAGCTAAGTCTCAACTACCTGAAGCGCAATTCAACCCTTAGATTATACCCGGAGCTACATCATATTTTTATTTTTATGATACAGCAGGATATCCTCTTCTGGCTTTTTTTCAGTAGGTGACTAGGAAATCGGTTTAAACAAGAAAGCATGCATTTTTTTCGCCCAAGGAAAAGAAGATAGAATTGCCAAAATAGCCCTGGTACCACCTTGAGGATGTTGCAGATTATATTACGCAAACCCAGCTACTTCGTGCGTCCCGCTTCCTTGAACGGCCGCTTATGTAACCGCGTACCGAATTACCTCACGACAAGCCCACCGGCTAGCTTGAGTCGTGACTACTGGCTGTAGAAACACAATGAAGGTTGCTTGAAGAAAAAAGAAAGCAATTCAGCCTTTTTCTTTACCCGAGTACCAACTCCCTCTCATTCGCTTGGATACAAAAATAGCCCTAATGTCCACGTCGGCAAAAGAAGGCCGACTGCTGCCTTATGATATGCGGCCATTAAGAAACGTCATGGCTGGCGGGCGTCGATAGCCAAAGGAAACGGGGCGAGAAAGTGGTGGGAAAGCAGGAATCCGGCAAATACCGCATTTGTTTCCAAGGCCACAATCTACCGCGGCGCGGCACCAAGTGGAATTTTCCTGGTGATGCAAACGACGACGTCCGTCATAGCCGTCCCATCAGCATTTCTCTCCGCCGCTGCCGTCGGGGTAAGCTACAGGCGCTTGTTGCCCGCGCGCTGCCATTCGTTCGACGTCAGGACGGAAATTTCCCCTTAGTGGACATTTGCCTGTTCCGCAAGTCTCCGAAAGCCGCAGAACAGGATGCCAGGAAAGGATAACGGCGGAGATCGAAAGATAAGCACTTGGGCTGATTTCGCTCATTTGGAACCAAGTACTTGTATTCTTTATACTCCTACTCCGCGCTTTTTAAGGGTATACGCGCATAATGCGAGAAACAGGCTTTCAAGATGCAGCAGGCACGATGCATAGTTGCATTAATACATATTAAATAAGCAAATGTATCAGTTCTCGTCCGCCTTCGCCCTCTTTCAGATTCAGTGACGTCGTGAGAAAGAATATTTCTGCACTCCCCCTTTCCTTTCCTGTTTTCTGTCCTTAACCGGTCGGGCCCGGACTATAAACAAACCACGTGAAAGGGATGCAGCGTATAGGAACAGCGGCGGAAGAAACGGTGCAGGCTTCGAGAGCAACGTTTCCTGCGCAGTTGGGAGCAACGTCCTTGAGACGTGCTGGGAAAATTAAGACAAGCGGGCGGAGAGAACACTGAATTTACTTGGGTCTCCAAGCTGTTATCTTGAACGAAACACCGCAATCGAACAAAAGTTGTCGAATATTTAACACAAAACGAGGACCAGGCAACCGGAGGTAAGCAACCAAAGTAGAAAATATAATGCCTACCCTTCGACTTTTTTTTTTGTTCATTCAAAATGAAAAACTGCCCACATCGTGCGCGAATTGCCACCCGGCCTTACTTGTAGAGCAACAAAAGCACACGTAACACATGTCTCGTCAATATTCAAAGCTCGTTCGCATAAGTGTGAGATGGGCACACTGCATCAGATTTCACAAGTGTCAGAAACGTTGATTCAAAGTACCAGTTTGGCGCAAATTGCTGTTTCATTTCTTTCTCGGAAAAATATCATTCTCGAAAAAACAAATAGAAATTCAAATTAGCTAATGAAAATGAACAGATATTATGCGATATTTTTCTTGTTCATTTAGTTTTTATGTAGACTATTCAATATCGATATGGGGATTACATATGGGAAGTATCGCTGCGATGACGTTCCCTATAGATCACAGGTGTCACTTTGTGTTCTTCGTAACTATTAGGCGTAGTAAACAAAAGATGCATTTGCCTGTAAGCACGCGGCGCTACTGCACGCGCTGGTTGTATGTATATATACATACGCCTGTTATAGTAACGTAAATCGGCGCTGAGTCGCCACTAGCAGCGAAGGGTTAAAACATAGATCATTTCTGGAAAATGTTGATAACAGGGTGTCGAACTTTAAAAAATACCAGTTTGGTTCGGGCGGCTTCACTTCATTTAAGTTTAGCTCCAGTTAGACCAAATTACTTCCCGAAGCGGTTCGGGAACCGATCTGATTAGTTGGACTGATAATCTAGAGAAAAAAATTGTGGGTCTTAACGGTTCAAGCCAAGTGGGTGCAGAGTCTTAAATCAAAAACACCGACCACGGACTTTGGCCAGATGCCGGTGCTGACACCTGATTGCGGAGGTCTCTCTCTCTCGATCTATCCATCTCTCTCTCTCTCTCTATCTCTCTATCTCTCTCTCTCGCACACCCACTATATATATATATATATATCTATATATATATATATATATTTCGGGAGTAAATTTGTTACCGCGAACGCGCCGTTCACCCGGTCATTCGCCATGCGCGCGATTCCCCCCCTGCTCCGCATCTTGGACAGTTTATGCCCCACTTCTTTCGTGCCTACATTCTGCTATGACACGCTTTGATCATATATACGGAAAATTCATGACCTTACTGGTGACCGATTTAATAGTTACTTCCGCGCAGGGCATACATAGCTACTACAAGTACATATTCTTATAATTGGTTGCGTTGCTGGCACGTGCGCCCCTAGAACTTCTGTGAACTTTTAACTGCCCTGACATTCCCCACGCTGCCGGTCATTGGCAAGTCGGACCAGAGTGATTGCAATGTGATGCAAATCCAAACTAAATCAAATTTACTGAAGATGCAAAACAACGACGCAAAAAAACTACAGGGTATTGCGCGCGCGACGCTTCTCTGACACCTTATTCTTACGCGTATTCTGGAGGTGGTGGGTTCGGATCCCACCCGGCGGGCATTTATTCTCCATTTTCTTTCTGTTTTCCAAATTCTGTATCGGTTCCAATAACCTACCACCTTCTCCCCTTTGCTTTACGAGGTTTTCTTGGCTGGCAAACCTTGTTTCTGTATTATATATATATATATATATATATATATATATATATATATATATATATATATATATATATCAAAGTTGCAGTCCTTATTGCCAGCGCTGTTTGGCGTTTTAACAGTGCTTTATAGTGCCGAATGAGGTATGATTGCATTTTTTTTGCAGGAATAAAATAATTGAAAATTCACATCGAGAAAAAATGCGCCGTTTTTTCCGGAAGCGGGAATCGAACCCACAACCTCCGCATAACGCGTGCAGTGCTCTACCATTGAGCTAGTTCCGCGGCGACTCCCTTCTCGACTATACGGCGGGGTTTTGTATTTACGACTGCTCAGAGCCCGGTCAACTAGCGCCGCCCCTCGACCACCGCGGGAAGACGTAGAACGTCTTTTCCCAGCGGCCGCACGTAAGACGTGGTCGGAAGTCGGGGATAGCCAAAGGCATTTCAGACTGCTGAAGCCAGAACCCTCGTAATGCATTTTGTAGAACAGAGACGTACGGGACGAGGGATTCCGTAAGGACACGTATCAAAGCTGCAGTCCTTATTGCCAGTGCTGTTTGGCGTTTTAACAGTGCTTTATAGTGCCGAATGAGGTATGATTGCATTTTTTTTTTGCAGGAATAAAATAATTGAAAATTCAAGTCGAGAAAAAATGCGCCGTTTTTTCCGGAAGCGGCAATCGAACCCACAACCTCCGCATAACGCGTGCGGTGCGCTACCATTGAGCTAGTTCCGCGGCGACTCCCTTCTCGACTATACAGTCGAGGGGCGGCGCTAGTTGACCGGGCTCTGAGCAGTCGTAAATACAAAACCCCGCCGTATAGTCGAGAAGGGAGTCGCCGCGGAACTAGCTCAATGGTAGAGCACCGCACGCGTTATGCGGAGGTTGTGGGTTCGATTCCCGCTTCCGGAAAAAACGGCGCATTTTTTCTCGACTTGAATTTTCAATTATTTTATTCCTGCAAAAAAAAATGCAATCATACCTCATTCAGCACTATAAAGCACTGTTAAAACGCCAAACAGCACTGGCAATAAGGACTGCAACTTTGATATGTGTCCTTACGGAATCCCTCGTCCCGTACGTCTCTGTTCTACAAAATGCCTTACGATGGTTCTGGCATCAACAGTCTGAAATGCCTTTGGCTATCCCCGACTTCCGACTACGTCTTACGTGCGGCCGCTGGGAAAAGACGTTCTACGTCTTCCCGCGGTGGTCGAGGGGCGGCGCTAGTTGACCGGGCTCTGAGCAGTCGTAAATACAAAACCCCGCCGTATAGTCGAGAAGGGAGTCGCCGCGGAACTAGCTCAATGGTAGAGCACCGCACGCGTTATGCGGAGGTTGTGGGTTCGATTCCCGCTTCCGGAAAAAACGGCGCATTTTTTCTCGACTTGAATTTTCAATTATTTTATTCCTGCAAAAAAAAAATCGCGCCAATCCACCCCGTGAATATGGTTGGAAAGCAAAGCTGTAAACGGCACCCATAAAGATTACCCATGCGACGTCACTTAAATTCACTCACATCGCTCTAAAAATAGCAACATCAGAGAGAAGTGAAATGCATTTAACCACACCATTTATTCTTTCAAAGAGATATTCTTGTTAAGGTTAAATCAATGCATGAACGGTGTTTGGTTGAGTTGTATTGGTGTAGCACAAGAGCGGAAACTTTTTTCATAAAATTAAAGGTTCATAAAATTAAAGCTCCAACCCGGTGTTAGTCGATCTGTCTTCTCCCTCTCTGCGCCGCGGACGGAGGCGACGAGATTTGCGGAAGAGAAGGAGGAGGAAAAAAAATACTTCTGTTCAGATTTCTGAACGGGCCAGAGTGCAGCCCTGGGGAGTGATTCCTTTTTCTGTGGGGCCCATATGCAGTCCGCGCCGCCTGTGTTCTGTCCACGCTCTGAAGCTGGGTAGGTAGAGAGGGCCTGGACAGCAGCATCTCCCATTGCTCTTGTTGGGTAGTTGACGGAAAGAGAGGAGTGTGCTCAGGGCTCAAGTCGCACACCCCGATCACGGGGCGGAGTGTTCCTACTTCTTAGCAAAATTTACATTCAGCGTCGTAGCGGTTCGGATACATTAAGTGAAGACGCGTAGGCTGTGGGAAGGAGCCCGGCGTTTATGAGCCGTAGGGTAGTTTGTTGTTCTCTGGAAAGGTCAGGGTAAGGCGAAGGTATGGTCTGTCTCAGAAGGCGATAATGCTGGGTTATCTCCCTGAACGTGACAAGCGGGTGACTGTCCTCGTGAAGCTCCATAGCACGGAAGGTTAAAGCGCAGGCTTGTTGGGGGCGTATTTGTTGCCCTCCATTGAGCGTGAGGGGGTGTCCAGGTGGGCTGAATGAAACCGTTTGGGGAGTGGTTTTTTAGCACGCGCAGTGCAGGTCAGGACACCCAACCCTACTGGTAATTCCAGTAGGCTTGCTGGGAATCGATGACTACCCTCCGAACCCCTGGTTGAGCGAGATCCAAGGTGACGGCTGCATCTTCTGCTGCCGTCATTTTTTGTGTCCTAAGTGAGGTACATGAAAGAAGGTTGGTTCTGGAGGTAGCCACGATGATGACGTATTACTGCCCTCGATGTTTGGAGGCGTCTGTGTAGATAACTGCATGATCCCCATCGAGGGTGGTGTTTAGCGCTTGAGCCCGTGCTTTTCGGTGACCCTCGTCACGTGAGGGGCGCATATTTCTAAGGAAAAGGAGCACCTTTGGTTTAGTCGCCAAGAGTCTGGGAGTACGTCAAGCGGAGTGACATTCTGGGCTGCCCAGCCAATCTGGTGAAGCATGCAGTTACCCATCGCAGTTCTGAGTCGGACCTTCTGGTTAGAAAGATGGCCTTCTATCAGCTTTTCCACCGTGTTGTGGAGCCCCGTGCTAAGCAGCCTCTGTGTGGATGCACTCATGAGAAGACCAATGGCCTGCTCGACCACCTTTCTAATCATTATATAAAACATCTCTATGTCTTCCTTGTCGAGAAGAAGACAGGGGGTTGATGTAAGTAACTCTCGAGAGGACAAAAGCTTCAATTAATCTAAAGGTACCGGATTCCTTTAGGCCTCGCTTCTTCGTGGCAACTCGCCTGATCATGTGAATGATTTTATTAATGCTGTTTTTGAGGCGCTGCAAGGAGACGTCACTCTTGGTGTTAGCCTCGAGATGTTGGCCCGGGATCTTGATGCTGGGGCTTGGAGTGATGGCCTGTCCATCAAGGAGTATTTGAATGTGTTCCTTGGTTTGGCGTGAGGGTGGACGACAAGGAGCTGTCATTGTTTACGTGAACACTGGAGGCCACCGGCTTTAGCAAATTGGCGTACTAGAAGTGAGATGCCATGCATTGGTTTGAGCTTACTTTAATTTTTGTAACTGTGAGCACATGAGCAAGGTGCGCACAGGGCCGCTAGACGGGCGTGAGTGGTCGCGTGACGCTTTTACGTGGAATTCAGCGAGAACGCAGGGGGTAAACCCGTTGATGTGCTTGGTGAGTACACCACCTGTCTTACGAGTATTTGCGTGGGCTCATAGCTAAATCGGTAAGACAACGGGCTCTCGCTTTGTTAGTCTATTAGTTCCGGGTTCGATTCCCGGCGGTTCCAGCGAATTCTTTTATTTGTTCGCTGAAGTTTTCTGGTGACACCAACGGTCGCGAAAGAACCCCTGGGGGGTAGAGGTAAAAAGCTTTGTTTTAAAAAATGCAATCATACCTCATTCGGCACTATAAAGCACTGTTAAAACGCCAAACAGCACTGGCAATAAGGACTGCAACTTTGATATGTGTCCTTACGGAATCCCTCGTCCCGTACGTCTCTGTTCTGCAAAATGCATTACGAGGGTTCTGGCTTCAGCAGTCTGAAATTCCTTTGGCTATCCCCGACTTCCGACCACGTCTTACGTGCGGCCGCTGGGAAAAGACGTTCTATGTCTTCCCGCGGTGGTCGAGGGGCGGCGCTAGTTGACCGGGCTCTGAGCAGTCGTAAATACAAAACCCCGCCGTATAGTCGAGAAGGGAGTCGCCTTGGAACTAGCGCAATGGTAGAGCACCGCACGCGTTATGCGGAGGTTGTGGGTTCGATTCCCGCTTCCGGAAAAAACGGCGCATTTTTTCTCGACTTGAATTTTCAATTATTTTATCCCTGCAAAAAAAAATGCAATCATACCTCATTCGGCACTATAAAGCACTGTTAAAACGCCAAACAGCACTGGCAATAAGGACTGCCACTTTGATATGTGTCCTTACGGAATCCCTCGTCCCGTACGTCTCTGTTCTACAATATATATATATATATATATATATATATATATATATATATATATATATATATATATATATATATATATATATATATATATATATATACACACGAGAGGGTAGTCACACGTATGAAAACGATGATCGAACAAACGTTTCGACCGGGGTCCGGTCTTCGTCACTCTGACGAATATTGGACCCTGGTCGAAACGTTAGTTCGATCATCGTTTTCATACGTGTGTCTACCCTCTTGTGTATTTTTGAAACCGAATCCCGGAACTTAATCATCGCTATATATATATATATATATATATATATATATATATATATATATATATATATATATATATATATATTGTAAAGGAGATGAATGGTACAGGCGCTAGTGAACGAAACGCGATAGTGCGCCAGACTCCGCAGCCGCGAAAGCAGCATCGACAGTGACAACAAAACGAAAACCACCGATGACGAAGACGACAGGCGCGCGTCTGTGAACCCGCTCCATCTTGGATAACGGTCATTAAAGGCCTTTCGTCAGCTACCTTGCGTTGAGCAATACATCCCCTTAGAATTGGTGGAGGTTGCTGTGGTCCTGACCTCTCTCTACACTGGAACTCCGCTCCCGGACGCGCCCCAGCACCATGGCTCCTCCTCGCGAGACTGAGCCCCCGGCTGCACCTCCTTCGACGACCATCATCTGTTCCGGTTCCATTCGTCAGCGGGATCCCCCATTCTTCAATGGCCAAGACGAGCAGGACGTGGAAGACTGGCTCGCCACGTACGACAGAGTAAGCGCCCACAACAACTGGGGTGACAACGTGAAGCGGAACAACGTGGCGAGCCAGTCTTCAAGACCTACCTTCTTACCCAATAACGTCGTCGACATTATAATAGACGGAGTCGCCACTCATGCGCTTGTCGACACTGGAGCCGCCGTTTCAGTTATCCGCCTAGAGCTTTGCCGCCGCCTGAGAAAGGTTATGACGCCGCATTTTGGACCACCCTTACGTACTGCTTCAGCACGTTCGATCGAACCAGTCGGTACGTGTACTGCCCGGGTGTTCATCCAGGACGTTATGTACATTGTTCAGTTCATTGCCCTCTCTTCATGCTCACATGACGTCATCCTGGGATGGGATTTCCTCTCCCGGCACAACGCTATCATTGACTGCGCCCGAGCCGAAGTTGAGTTGTTTTCGCCCCTTGATATACCATCAGAAATTTCTCCAACACCACTTTCCGTGAAAGTTTCTGTCGCCGACGACACTACTATCCCTTCATGCTCCACCGTCCCTGTGCCCTTGATCTGCCATCTTCCTTCCGACGTCAATGCAATTTTCACGCCGTCGCAATTGTTCTGCCAACGCCGATGTCTGTTGCTTCCTTTCGCCTTGCTGAGTATCCGCGATGGCCAAACCGCCCTGTTCGTTTCTAATCCTGGAGCTAGTCCTCGCTCTTTGCTCCGCGGCGAGTGCCTTGGACGCGCCGAGTCAGTGGAGACCGCCGTTTTCATCGCCGCTTTAGACGACCTGCCGCACGTTGAGGTGACCGGACTCTGTCCACCTCCTGCCACTGCATCTCGGGTATCCCCGGAAGTTTTTGATCGTGCCATCGACGCCGACCTTACGCCGCCCCAACGAGACCAACTGATGAAACTACTGTGTCAATTTCATTCGTCCTTTGACTGTGCGCAGACGTCGCTTGGTCGCACCACGACGGTCAGCCACCCTATCGACACCGGCTCCCACGCGCCTTTACGCCAGCGACCTTACCGCGTTGCCCCTTCCGAAAGGAACATAATTGACGAACAAGTGGGTGACATGCTCCAGCGTGGTATCATTCGACAATCGAACAGCCCCTGGGCGTCGCCGGTAGTACTCGTACGGAAAAAGGACGGCTCCATCCGTTTTTGTGTCGACTACCGTCGCCTAAACAAAATAACTCGCAAGGATGTTTATCCGCTACCACGCATCGACGACGCCCTAGATTGCCTTCAAGGAGCAGAATATTTCTCGTCCCTTGACCTACGCTCCGGATACTGGCAAGTCCCGATGGCAGATGCGGATCGTCCGAAAACAGCCTTTGTTACTCCAGATGGTTTATATGAATTTAACGTCATGCCGTTCGGCCTGTGCAACGCGCCAGCCACATTCGAACGGATGATGGACAATATTCTTCGCGGCCTCAAATGGAAAATATGCCTGTGTTACCTGGATGATGTCGTAGTGTTCCCACCCGACTTTTCCACGCATCTACGGCGGCTCGAGCAAGTTTTAGCTTGTATGAAGGACGCAGGCCTTCAACTAAACCTAAAGAAGTGCCGATTTGCTGCTCGCCAGCTGACGATCCTTGGCCACGTCGTTTCCAGAGATGGCGTTCTTCCTGATCCGGACAAGCTTCGTGCCGTGGCTGAATTCCCGAAGCCGACCACGATCAAAGAGCTTCGTAGCTTCATCGGGCTATGCTCGTATTTCCGCCGCTTTGTGCGTAACTTCGCCTCCATCATCGCGCCATTGACACAACTTCTTGGCAACAAGACGGGTCTTTTGGCATGGTCATCGGCTTGCGACAAGGCCTTTACAACCCTACGTCGCCTCCTCACGTCCCCGCCAATTCTTCGCCATTTCGACCCGTCGGCCCCGACTGAAATCCACACCGATGCGAGTGGAGTTGGTCTGGGTGCTGTTCTGGCTCAAAGGAAGGCCGGGTTCCACGAATACGTGGTCGCTTACGCGAGCCGCACACTCACGCCTGCGGAGACGAATTACTCTGTCACTGAGCGGGAATGCTTGGCAATTGTGTGGGCCCTCTCGAAGTTTCGTCCTTATCTGTATGGCCGACCTTTCGACGTGGTCACCGACCATCATGCGCTTTGTTGGTTGTCGTCCCTGAGAGACCCTTCTGGCCGACTGGCACGTTGGGCACTCCGCCTTCAGGACTTTGACATCCGCGTGGTGTATCGGTCTGGCCGCAAGCACCACGACGCTGACGCCCTCTCCCGGTGTCCGATGTTGCCTGACGAGACGACTAATTCCCCCTCTGAGTGCTTTGTATCGCTCGTTGACGTGAGTTCCATGCCATCTGAACAGCGAAAAGATCCGTGGGTCATGTCGCTTTGCAACTACCTTTCGAACCCGTCGAACTCGTCGGTACCTCGAGCAATTCGGCGCCAAGCGTCCCACTTCGCTATTCGTGATGGCTTGCTCTACAGGCGGAACTACCACCCTAGTGGGCGCAAATGGCTGCTCGTCATTCCCCGCCATCTGCGCTCTGAAGTGTGCGACCAGTTTCACAGTGAGCCTCAGTGTGCCCACGCCGGCGTGCTAAAGACCTACGAACGCCTTAGACTGCGATATTACTGGCGTGGTATGTATGGCTTCGTTCGTCGTTATGTTCGCTGTTGCAAGGACTGTCAACGGCGCAAGCCACCACCCCCTCGTGCGTCTGGCCCGATGCAGCCTTTGGCGTGCCCGATTCGACCTTTTGACCGGGTAGGAATCGATCTCTACGGACCCCTCCCCTGTACTGCGGCTGGCAATAGGTGGGTCATCGTAGCCGTCGACCACCTGACACGGTACGCCGAAACCGCTGCTCTGCGTGCCGGTACTGCCGACGCCGTTGGAACATTTCTGCTCAACCGCATCATCCTTCGTCACGGCGCTCCTCGGGAACTTCTCAGTGACAGGGGGCGTGTCTTTCTATCTGACGTCATTGAAGCGCTCCTAAAGGCCTGCCGCATCGTCCACCGCACGACTACTGCATATCACCCGCAGACGAACGGCTTAACCGAACGTTTTAACCGCACCCTGGGGGACATGCTGGCAATGTATGTGTCATCCGACCATTCCAACTAGGATATGATTCTTCCATTCGTAACCTACGCCTACAACACTGCCAAGCAAGCCACCACGGGTTTCTCTCCCTTCTCCCTTGTGTATGGACGCGAGCCGTCGTGCCTGCTTGACACGATCCTCCCCTACAGTCCCGACGTGTCTGAAGCCTTGCCAATCTCTGACGTCACCCGACGTGCGGAGGAGTGTCGCCAACTGGCTCGCTCGTTCACGTCAGACGAGCAAGGACGCCAAAAGTTCCGCCATGATGCGTCGACGCCTACCCCAGAATTTTCTCCGGATGATCTCGTTTGGCTCTGGATTCCCGCCACGACTCCTGGGCTGTCGAGCAAGCTCATTTCGAAGTATCACGGACCGTATCGTGTACTCGAACGCACGTCGCCTGTCAATTATGTGGTCGAGCCTCTGAATCCTTCATCTGACCATCGCTGCCGTGGCCGAGAGACCGTTCACGTAGCACGACTGAAGCGATACTTCGAACCCGCCATGGTCTTGTGCCCCTAAGTCGCCAGGATGGCTCCTATTCGTCCCGGGGAAATTGTAAAGGAGATGAATGGTACAGGCGCTAGTGAACGAAACGCGATAGTGCGCCAGACTCCGCAGCCGCGAAAGCAGCATCGACAGTGACAACAAAACGAAAACCACCGACGACGAAGACGACAGGCGCGCGTCTGTGAACCCGCTCCATCTTGGATAACGGTCATTAAAGGCCTTTCGTCAGCTACCTTGCGTTGAGCAATACATCCCCTTAGAATATATATATATATATATATATATATATATATATATATATATATATATATATATACATATATAGCGAATGATAAAATGGGAAATGAGGGGCTCCGTGAAAATAAGACAGAAAATAAGGGTTGGCAGTCAAGCAAACCTCGGAAAGCAAAGGGGAGGTTGTGGTGGATCATAAAAAGAGATGAAGAATTTTTTTGAGTCGGAAAGACAGTGGTGAAAAACTGCCCGCTGGGTGGGATCCGAACCCACGACCTCCAGATTACCGGTCTGGTGCGATAACCACTACGCTACCGGCGGGGCTGTTTCCCCAGCACTTTCTCGGGTATTTGTGTTAAGGTATTTTTGTTTCCTGTGCTTGGGGTGGTAGCCAGCGCCACTCGGACTACTCGGGGTGAAGGGGACCCTCTTTTTAACCCCCGGGCCGTGCCTCGAGTGTCTACGACATGTCAAGAGTGGTCGACCAGCGTCGAACCCTCTTTCTCCGCTTTCTTTCTTTCTTTCCAAATCCTTTATGTTTCAATGACCTACCACAACCTCCCCTTTGCTTTCCGAGGTTTTCTTGGCTGCCAACCCTTATTTCTGTGTTATTTCTACGAGCCCCTCATTTCCTATATATATATATATATATATATATATATATATATATTGCAGGAAAATATTTCTTGGACACCGGCAAGTCGTAGCAAAAAAAGAAAGACACACGTCGAAAAAAGAAAAGGTTTAACGTTTCGGCCGAGGGACCGGATTCTGATTCTGACGAAGGCCGGTCCCTCGGCCGAAACGTGAAACCTTTTCTTTTTTCGACGTGTGTCTTTCTTTTTTTGCTATATATATATATATATATATATATATATATATATATATATATATATATATATATATATATATATATATATATATATATATTGTAGCGACAAGACGTTGCACGGGTGGATTACAATTGTTTATGCAGGCGAACTTGGGCCCACAATGTCGAACGTCTCCCCTCGAGCGTCTCCACCAAAACCGGCCCCGCCGCACGAGCGCGCACTCCACGTGGCTTCGTGGAACGGCGCCACGAGAGCGTGCTCCCAGTGACGTGGCAGGCGCCTTGTGGGAAAGCTTTCTTCGCGGCATTGCTCCCGTCGTTAGCATCATCACCCCGATGCTGTGACACAAATAAAGTGCGACAATTAAGCCAGGAATAAATAGAAGCACAAAGGAAAAAAGGGAACCAAAGAAAGAAATGTAAAGCCAAAGAAGAAAAAAATAAAGCTAGTCTAACAAAATAGCACATCAGTGTCCTGTACAATGAAGTCTTGAATGGATCTACCGCGCATAGTCTGGCTTCATGCGCACAATATGCACGACTTCTTTGCCGGGTGATCGTCGGCGAGCTGTGGAGCGAGAACCGCGAGGTACAAGTTCATAGGTAACGTCATTGATTCGGCGGGTCGCTTCATAAGGGCCAAATTACCGCCGGAGAAGTTTTTCTGAGAGTCCACGGCGGCAGATTGGCGTCCACACCCACACGAGGTCTCCTGGCATGTACTTTGTAGCTCGGTGGTGGAGATTATACTGTCGCGCGTCGCTTTCCTGCTGGTGCAGAATGCGATGCCTGGCCAGCTGTCGTGCCTCCTCAGCCCGTTGAATAAATACTTTAGCTCCGCGGTCACCTGAGTCGCCATCATAGAGGGGGAGCATGGCATCGAGTGTTGTAGTTGCTTGACGTCCGTAGACCAGTTGGAAGGGTGTCCTCCGTGTCGCCTCTTGTACAGCCGTATTGTATGCGAATGTTATGTACGGCAGAATTTCGTCCCATGATTTGTGCTCCACGCCGACGAACATGGTTAACATGTCAGCCAATGTTCTGTTCAGACGTTCCGTAAGCCCATTGGTTTCTGGGTGATATGCGGTGGCCTTACGATGGTGGCTCCCGGTCAGCCTGAGGACGTCTTGCATCAAATCGGCGGTGAAAGCTGTTCCCCTGTCTGTAATAATAACTCCGGGTGCGCCGTGGCGTAAAACAATCTCGTGCACAAAAAACTTTGCCACTTCTGCTGCTGTTCCTCGAGGAAGAGGTTTGGTCTCGGCGTACCGTGTCAAATAGTCCGTTGCTACTACCATCCACTTGTTTCCAGAGAAAGACATTGGAAATGGCCCGAGCAGGTCCATGCCACTTGGTAGAACGGCGTTTTTGGCGGATTCAGGGGATGAAGTAGCCGGCGGGCTTCAATGGCGGTGTTTTGCGCCGCTGGCAATCGTGACAGGTCTTCACGTAGTGTTTCACTGTGGGAAGAAGCCTCGGCCAGTAGTATTTTTGGTGAATTCTCGCGTACGTCCGGCTAACACCTAAGTGACCCAATGTTGACTCATCGTGGCAGGCCTGCAAGATTTCTTCGCGAAGCCCTGAGGGTCGACAAGAAGAAAGGCCTCTTTGCTGCTGTCATGATTCGTTTTGTATAGCCCGTTTTTGCGGCCGCAGTAGGATGACAATCCTCGAGCAAAGGCGCGCGGTACGTCAGTGCGTTTTCTTGAAGGTATTTGATGAGTGGGCCTAGTTCCGGGTCCTCACATTTTAAGTCGGCCATTTGGGATTATTCTATTGCCCCAACAAGTGTTAATCCTTCATCGTGGCCGTAGGAATCTGCAGATATAGGTGCTCGCGACAAGCAGTCAGCGTCGCTGTGCTTCCTTCCAGATTTATATACAACAGTTATGTCGTATTCCTGAAGTCGAAGGCTCCACCGAGCCAATCTCCCCGATGGGAATTTGAGGTTGGCGAGCCAGCACAGGGAGTGATGATCGCTGACTGCTTTAAAATGCCTGCCATAAACGTAAGGCCTAAATTTGGTGATCACCCAGACGACAGCCAAGCATTACTTCTCCGTGTTGGAATAGTTTGCTTCGGCTTTTGAAAGGGTGCGACTCTCATAGGCTACGACTCGTTGGGCGCCTTGATGCGACTGCCGAGGCCAACATTGCTAGCATCAGTGTGAATCTCCGTGTCAGCGGTTTCGTCGAAATGTGCGAGCACTGGAGCTTCCTGCAGCCGTCTCCGTAGTTCCTCAAAAGAGCGCTCTTGCACACTTGCTCATACAAATGGCACGTCTTCCCTTGTAATTCGTGTAATAGCCTAGTTACACGGGCACAGTTAACCACGGTTAAGCAAACCGCGGTTAGACAAAACCGCAGTTTGCTGCGTTACATGACTGACGAAACTGCCGTTACCCCGCTAACCATGGTTAACGCAAACTGAGCTTAGCCACCTGAGTTCGGTCCCGCTAACCACAGATCCCGCAGCCGCAGTGCTCAAAATCGCACAAGTCAGTTCGGACGCAAGTGGCGGCGCATCAGCGGAGGCGAAAAAAAAAATCACCTGGCGTTCGGAGGAGACGAAGGTTCTCAAATAGCGGGCGCCGCAAAGCTGTCCCCAACAGAGCCTTCTAGGCGCTTGCGTTCTTTGCGTCGCTCTCGCAGTCAGCGCGCTGCCCGTCAGCAGCGGCTCGTTTCCCGATCCACCCGATCAACTACGACAAAAGCCGTACTAAATTTGTAAACTCCGCGCGTCGTTCGCCAAAAAAAAAAAGAATGGATAATGTAGGCAATCATGAAACGTTTTCAGCACTCGGAAACGATCGGCGCACGCGTCGGCCGTGCCGGGCCGGCAAACACGCCGGCGCGCCTGCTCGCACGGCACTGCAAGCGGCTCGAACCGGCCCAGACCACTGCAGCAACAGCTTATCGCCGCTCTTCGGAAGCAATCTGATCGCGGAAAAGAACTTGCACATGCGAAAAAGTGGATGTTAGTGTGGTGAAAATTGTGCTATGGATTGTAATTCGCAGTTGTAGAGAAAGGGGCGGTCAAATATCCACCGCGATGCTAAGCCTAAAGTTCCCAACACCGAGCAGACCGGAGAAAACCAAGCCGGTCGTGAGCTGTTGGGGGAAGCCCCTCTCCTAAATCTCGCCGCGCGCGAGTGCGTTGCGTTTGGGTCTGGAGCGACTGTTTTAACGATATCTACGCTGCTTCTCTTCTGTTTTTTATCGTGAAGTTAAAAGTGTGTTAATTTATTTTTGTTACGCTCACAACCAAGTGACCGCGGCCACCACACTTCGAATTTCGCGCGTAACAGCGAAAACCGCAGTTTGCGATAACCGCGGTTGGAGTTTAGTAACCGCGGTTAAACTTAACTGCGGTCACTTCCGCTGTGTAACTAGGGTATAAGAGGTTCAGCGATCTTCGAGAAGCCTTCAACGAACCGTCTGTAGTACGCGCATAGGCCTAGGAAGCGTCGTACAGCCTTCTTATTGGTAGGTCTGGGGAACGAAGATACTGCGGACGTTTTGTCAGGGTCTGGGCGGATACCTTGTTGGCTGACTATGTGACCGAGGAATTTAAGCTCTTCGAAACCAAGATGACATTTCTCGGGCTTTATAGTGAGAAATGCGGATCGAATTGCTTGTAATACACCTTCTAGTCGTGTGAGATGTTCTTCAAATGTGGCCGAGAACACCACCACGTCATCTAGGTAAACTAAACACGTTTGCCACTTCAATCTGGCGAGGACAGTGTCCATCATCCCTTGGGAACGTTTCAGGGGCAGAACACGAGCCGAAGGGGAGAACTTTGAATTCATACAAGCCATCATGTGTCACGAATGCCGTTTTCTCCCTGTCCGGCTCATCGACTTCTGTCTGCCAATATCCTGATTTGAGGTCCAATGATGAGAAGAATTTTGCATTCCGCAAGCGGTCTAGTGTGTAATCAATTCGAGGTAAAGGGTAAACGTCTCGTTTTGTCGCGCTATTCAGTTTACGGTAGTCCACACAGAAACGCAATGTGTTGTCTTCTTTCTCACCAGGACTACGGGTGAAGCCCACCGGCTTTTCGATGCTGGATGACGTCATCCGTGAGCATTTCCCGTACTTGTTGGTTGATTGCTTCCCTTTCTTTTGGTGATACTCTGTATGGCTGCTGGCGGGTTGGTCTCGCAGCCTCGTCGGTAATGGTGCGCTGCTTCGCCACGGATGGGCGGCGCACACGGGATGATGATGCGAAACACAAAGAAAACTCTTTCACCAGTTCCAATAAAAGCTCCTTCTGCGCGGAGTTCAAGTTGGGGTTGACTTCTACTGGTGGACGCAGCGCGCCTCCGACCAGGTGCGCTGACTCTGTTTCTTCCATCATACAAATGTTCGTTACGTCAGCAACATGCTCCATGAAAGCTATGGTCGTGCCTTTGCGACATGTTGACACTCTGCGCCGAAGTTTGTCAGCAGCACTGTTGTGCATCCATTTTGTAGCTTGACGAGTCCCCTTGCAATGCAAATGCTCCTGTCAAGCAAGAGACCGACTCTTCCTTCCGCAATTCCTTCGTAGTCCTCAGAAGCGTCGTTCTTGACAGGAATAAGCATACTGGTTCGGGGAGGCAGCGTTATGTTGTCGTCGATGACGCGCAAGGCAGTGTCCCGTTGGTCGTCGATATCCTTAGCTACCGCTCTCTTCATCTAGAAGCTTACACTGGGTTTCTGTAGATCGATGACAGCACCATTCTCTTGTAGAAAATCAATGCTGAGGATTAAGTCCTTCGAGCATACGGGAAGCACGATAAAATGTCCGACGTATGTGAAGCCCCCAAATTTAACGCGTGCTGTGCACCTTCCGGAAGGAGTAATCAAGTGGCCGCCAGCGGTGCGAGCCGGTGGTCCTGTCCACGGCGTTAGTACCTTTTTCAGGGTAGTAGCCAATGACTTGCTCATAACTGAACGATATGCTCCCGTGTCCACCAATGCGACTATTTCTTGCTCGTTGTCAACCTGCACAGGTATATAGGAACAAACAACAGCGTCTTCGGTTGGTCTTCGTCATTTCATTGGAGGGTCTTCAGCGCTTCGATGGACAGCGGCCCCACTTCCTGAGGTCACTTCTCTTAATTTTCCCGGACGGAAAGGCTCAGAGAACGGCGCCGCGAAGATTGTGACGGGCTTGGACTCGAAGAGCGGCGTCGCATCGGGGACAGTGATCGGTTGTCGCGCCGTCGTTGCGGAAACCCATTTTGACGTTCGGTCAGGAGAATATCCATGAAGACCAAGTCGTCGGTAGGGACAAGCTCTGTATATGTGGATTGCCTCGCCACAATGGAAACATAGAGGTCGCTGATCCGGCGTGCGCCACACGTCGCTCTTGTGAGGCCGCCTTGCCTCATCAACAGGCAGCATGGCGCGGGGTCTGAGGCCCAATGTCGCTTGCGGTGTTGCGGCGGCAAGTGTTGGGGCAACGTAGCGATCCGACTGCCTCAGGGAAGCCGCATATGAGGCAACCTGGGTCTGTTGTTGCGGAACACCGTACGGCTCCTGCGGCACACCATACTGCCCCTGTGGTGATTCATACGTCTCGGGCGCTCCAACAGCTTGCCTGACTTTGCGGCGCATAGCCTCCGCGAGGGACATGGAGGCTTGACGCTGCTGGACTCCGTGCAGCTTTTGGGGTTCCTCTCGGACGATCGACCTGACCAACTCCCGGAGGCCGCAGTTTCCTTGCTCCACTGAAGGGGCGTCGCTCGACATAAAAGTTATGTCCCGGCTGTTCTGCTTCGCTGTTTGGAGTAGTGCTCTTTCAATTGCTGTGGCCTCAGGCAGAAATGCGCCGACAGGCTGCGGAGGATTGCGCACCAACCCAGCAAATATACCCTGCTTTACACCTCGCATAAGGTGTCTCAACTTCTTTTCCTCAGAGATAGCCGGGTCTGCGCGCCGGAAGAGGCGAGCCATGTCTTCTACGTACATGGTGACGCTTTAATTTGGCCGTTGGTTTCTAGCTTGAAGCGCTGACTCAGCTTTGTTCCGATGATCCGTGCAGGCGTACGTGGCCAAAAACCGCCGACGAAACTCGTTCCACGGCGTCAACGTGGCCTCGTGGTTTTCGAACCACGTGCGAGCTGACTCTTCTAAGGCATACACGTTGTGCAGCTTGTGTTGCTCGTTCCATTCATTAAAGTTCGCAACGCGTTCGAATTGGTCGAGCCAATCTTCCCCGTCCTTGGTGTGCGGGGCTGGTGTACCACGAAGTAGGAAGGTGCCGTACCGGTACCGGAGGTCACAGTGCTGGCGTCCAGCGTGGACATCCCCGTTGGTCTGCTGGTAATGGGCTGGAATTCTACCGGCAAAACTCGCAGTCGCCGGATGGTTCTCTCGAGGACGGGTGTCAACTCCGTGGCTGAGTTTGTTGCCGGGCCACAGGGGGTGGATGTAGAGCTCGGTTGATCGTACCCCGCACCACCACCAGTTTTGTAGCGACAAGATGTTGCACGGGTGGATTACAATTAGCTTATTGAGGCGAACTTGTGCCCACAACGTAAAACACCGACCGTTTCGAACGTCTCCCCACGAGCGTCTCCACCAAAACCGGCCCGCCGCACGAGCGCGCACTCCATGTGGCTTCGTGGAACGCCACGAGAGCGTGCTGCCAGTAACGCGGGAGGCACCTTGCGGGAAAGCTTTCTTCGCGGCAATATCTATCTATATATACATATATATATATATATATATATATATATATATATATATATATATATATATATATATATATATATATATATATATATATATATATATATATATATATATATATATATATATATATATATATATAGCCTGTCATAAGCGGGTAACTGGCGGGAAACCCTCTTATGCTACCTTGGCATCAAGGCTGCCAGAACCGAGGCCCTCGCTAAGCTTTCGCACGATGATAGGGTTTGGAAATGAGGGGCTCGTTAGGAAATACAGAAAGAAATGCCGGCAGTCTACAACGTCAAAAAGGTATAGGGGAATGGCTAGATTATTTTTTTACCGTTAGTGACGTTACATTATTTTATTTTTTTTAATTACGTGAGAAAGAAAGAAAAAAAAACACGCGCCCACTCTGGGCGCGTTTACAATACATTATTGATGTTACATTATTTTACTATTTTTTAATTACGTGAGAAAGAAAGAAAGAAAAACACGCGCCCACTAAGGGCGCGTTTCTTTCTTTTTCTCTTTCTTTCTGTTTCTTTCTTTCTGTTTTTCTTTCTTTCTTTCTCACGTAATTAAAAAAAATACAATAATGTAACGTCACTAACGGTAAAAAAATAATCTAGCCATTCCCCTATGCCTTCTTTGGCGTTGTAGACTGCCGGCATTTCTTTCTGTATTTCCTAACGAGTCCCTTATTTCCAAACCCTATTATCGTGCGAAAGCTGAACGAGGGCCTCGGTTCTGGCAGCCTTGATGCCAAGGTAGCATAAGAGGGTTTCCCGCCAGTTACCTGCTTATGACAGGCTGTAGACGTTCGCGTTACGCCCAGGGGGTTGAAAAGAAGGTCCCCTTCTCCCCGTGTAGTCTGAGTGGCGCTGGCTACCACCCTCAAGCGTCAGATACAGTTGTAGTAAGGTAAATACCCCAGAAAGTGAAGTAGAACACAGTCGCCCAGATAGCCGAATTGGTAAGGCATTCGAGATCTAATCGAAAGGCGTGGGTTCGGTCCCCACTCTGGGCACGTGTTTTTCTTTCTTTCTTTCTCACGTAATTAAAAAAAAATAAATAATGTAACGGCACTAACGGTAAAAAAATAATCTAGCCATTCCCCTATGCCTTCTTTGGCGTTGTAGACGGCCGGCATTTCTTTCTATATAAGTGTATAGCTGTGCGCCTGTCGAGGTGAGCGTAAACGTGTCACCGCACAGGGTACAGGTCCGAGCGGGCTCTGTTCCCCCTCCAAGCGCCCTTGTTGGTGCATCTTCATTTCACAACAATGCACTACGTATACCCACCCAGGCGGGTAAGGCTGGGAGGCGTGCTACTGCTTACTCGAAGGGCTGTCTTCCTGACGCTGAAAGAAGGGGACAACGATACAAATAAAAAAACTGCGTAATGGTCGATGTTTCATTCAAGGGCCCACATTTCTTGTTTTTTATGCTCCACGCTTCGGCCAATGCCAATGGCTTTCGGCTAAAGTCAATGTCACACGCGCTATTACTACCGACAAATGGAGGGAGGGGTGAGGGGATGGCCTAGTTATGTTGGAGACAATTGTGTACTTACTCTCCATCCCCGTCTCTAGTTACTTTTCCCGGGATTTTTTTCATGTTTTTGTTGCGGTCGAGAGGGTGTGAGTATGTGTGTGCCCTCTTCAATTAGGACGAGAATGTAATGGTGCATCGGAGCCACGTAACGTTTGTCTGGAAGAAGGTCATTCTCCGACCGCATGGTCAGACACTAAATGGGCAAAGGCGACAGATAATATGCACGTGTCAGGGTCACCCGCTTTGAAGGTTTGCCTAGTACTACAATGAACAGTTCGGGTGAAAAAAAAAGCAAAGAAGAAATAAAGTACACACACGTATGCACATTTGTTGGACTCGGGAAATGGCTTGAAGGACAGTTCGCATGAAACGGTTGGAACAAGAAAAAGAGAGTGAGCTACAGCTATTCCCAGAATTGTCTACCAATACTTAAGCATTCCTGCGCCGGGCTTCTCCATCACGTTTTTCTACCTCACGTTTCTTTGGTGGAATTAAAGGAACACGTAAACCCAGACAGCTACTTTTTTTTGCACTTTTTGTTAATCGCGAGGGCGCTGGCTTAGATTTAACTACGTGGTTTGGCGAGTTTATTTTCAGCTTTCTCTACATTTTATGTCATACGTCTTAGTTTCTAAGCTAATCGCGTGAGCGCGCTTCATTATATACACCTGTGTGATTTCATTACTTCATTGCTTTGGTTACTTCGCTGCTTCAGTTGTCTTTCTAAATCTTTTTTTTATTTTCTTTGTGGAACGATGGTTGCCAGATTAGGCTATCAATAGGCAAAACAGGCGACTTTTACTTTCACTTGATTGAAATAGTATTTTTGTGTATCTTCAATTTTTGCTGGTGGTTTCCATTTACACTATTGTGATGATTAAATGTCTTAAGTCTATCAATTGCACTTTTTTCTGCTGTTGCAAGGCTTTACAATGCCCGTGTTTGGGCACTCGCCGACAAAAAAAAAACACGATACCGAGGCAGGAAAGCACGCAAGAGATGAACAAACAAAAAGAACACACACATACGCTCACACCAACGGAAGTGCGAGGTGAGTAGTTCCAAAGGTTACAATGTGAACTCCGCCTTCTGCACCACAACGAGAAGTACCTGCCTTGACGACCACATTTAGTTTTTAAGCCACTATATTGTCACGCAGCCAAAGACGACGCAGTTGTCTTCAAGGAAAACAAATTTATTGGAGCGAACTTGTGCTCCCCTAACAACTCAAAGAATACACAGGCGGTGAAGCAGCAGCCAACAAAGTGACGTGCCCAGGCGAGCGTCGGCGAGTTCAGTGCCGGGGCGTCTCTTCTGCGGGAATATATCTTGGGGGAGAGTGTTTCCCGAACCGTCGATTTCGTCCAAAACACTGTAGATCAAAGAATATTAATCTAGGCGGTTGACGCTAGTTCGAAACGTTCTTCCTATCACCCTATAAAAAGAGATAACACGTGCGGCATAAAGATAAAGAATGGAACACGGGCTTCACTTAGCACACGGATGACACAGATAACACATCCCGGCGCAGCCGGTCGGCAAGAACAAAACATAAACAAACCCAATGCATGGTTCGCGGCAATATCACAGCTACCACGATTCTAAAATTGAGGTTTTAGGGTGTTTAAATGAACTACCAGACGTGTTTATGTGCTTTGTTAGAGGTACTGAAGGGAGTTTTCTTGCGTAATAGAGGTGACTACCAATTCGACTGCGTTAGGAGGTCGACATAATATAGGCCGCAGACGATACGCTCGAGAATATATACAACATTAGCGGTGTCACAGTTCAAGCTACTTTGTACCTTCACTCTCAAGCCGTGCCGGTGGCAAGCTGTGTATTGGTCATCTGTCAGCGTATGCCTAGCAGCATGGCTTATCGCAATGCCTGCAAACACTTGTTTGCGTGCGACGATATAAAGCTTAATTTAGTTTTTTTAAAAAACCGTCTAATCCACAATTTATTGAATGGTGTGTGGCGTTTCGGGAAATGTGCTTTTTAGGCGTTCGCTTTGAGTGAGGATATTAGAGAGTTTTAGAATAGTGGGCCCCAACACTGTGGGTTCCCCAAGCGGCTTTGGGCACAGTACTGCGCATGGGCAGAACCCAAGCTGTCCTTGGGGCTTTGGGTTGGCACCTAGCGCTCACACTACTTTACCGACACATCGGGCTCCTCAAACCTGGCCCCAAGAGGAGCTTGCGTTCCTTGCGTCGCTCTCGCAGCGAGCGAGACGGCGCGTGACCACGGCTGAAGCAAAACCTGCGGCTCGTTTGCCGTTCCACCCGATCAACTACGATGATCGCTGAGCTAAATTTGTAGATTTTGCTTGTCGTTCGCAAGAAATGGATAAAGCAAAATATCGTGAATCGTTTTCTGCCCTCGGAAATGGTCTGCGCATACGCCGGCCGCTAATGCCCGCACGGTCCACGAAGTGACTCGAACAGACGCAGACCACGGTAGCAACAGCTTGTTGCCGCTCTTCCGAATCAATCTGATCGCTAAAAGGAAGTTCCACATGCGAGACAGTAGATGTTTGTGGGGGGGGAAATGTGCTAGGGATTGTTATCAGCGCTGATTTTAAAAGCGGCGATCAGATATCAGCCGCGATGTTAAGTTAACGCTGACCGGCGCTCAGGTTCCGCGGTCCGACCAGGCACAGCGCGTGGCCTCCGCGATCGGCTGCCGGCGGCGCGCCGTTGCTCCGGCCGTCCCATTCGGCACGTCCCCCAGCAAAAAAACCTGTAATTTGACTAACTCCGACACACAACGGCTCACTTCAGTGAGCGGCTCAGAACGGCTCAGTTCACTGAAGTGAACCGGTTCATTTGAACGGTTCAGCGGTTCATTTAGGTTTGTAACCTGTGTTAAGCATCCATAATCTAAATTAGTACTCAATTGTTATTTAGTCATTTATTTTGTAACAACATCCGCTGTATTTGTGCTGAAAAGAATTGGCCTCACCATCATTACAAAGGTTTTTATGTGTCAGTGGTATTTCAGAATCACTCTCGGTCGATATATATAGAAGAAAATGCAACTTTTTGTCAACTTTATAACCTCACAAATATGATCTCTACTAGTGAGCTGTGACGCCAGAAAAAATGATTCTGGACATAATACAAGAAACTAATTTTAATATTGTGGTGGTGAACAACACTTTGTTCAGTTTATTCGAAGCGAGGTCGACGGGTCCGCTTTCTGGCAGCGATAATAGATGACGCGAAAGTTGCACACAAGACCCAGCTGGGTCGGCCGATACGCCTCTAATAACTCTACCGGAACGTGCCGACACGACTCCTTCAGAGCCATGCTCAGCACGATTCTCTAATCGAGCGAGCAGCCGCTGCACGTCGGTTCTTAGAAGAGCCGCTCTGCCAAAGAACCGCCGGGAGCCGATAATCGCCGCGGAACTGAGCGGTTAAGAAGATGCGGCTCGTTCCTGACTCGGACAACAGCTACACGCACAAATGTAACTGTAGTTATTCTAGTGAATTATATGGTCACAGGAGTTTATTTTCCTCTTACTTTGAAAATACAGACGCAGTTCGTTCACTGCTGCCATTGCGGCCTCCCGATCTGTCACTCACCGCCGCCGTCATCGCGGTTCCCAAATGGCGCCTCAGAAGACCCGCTTCGCGAAGAGCGGCTCTCGAAAAGAGCGGGAGCCGTTCTTCGGTTCTTCGGTTCAGTAACTGAGCGGAAAGAGCCGGAAGAGCCGATGAACGGGTCAAAACTGCATCCGGTTCTCCTGGCTCGAATTGTCTGCTCCCACGACAGGAGGCGCGCTGGAGGAGTTTGAAAAATTAGCCCCAGCCGGCCCGGCAGTACAGTTGCTTTCCCGCGCCGATAACAGATGGCGCAGAGCGACGGCTCATTTGACCCGGGTCTTCGGTTCTTTCGCTCAGTAACTGAGCGGATCCGCTCACCGGAAGAGCCGATGAACGGGTCAAAACTGCATCCGGTTCTCCTGGCTTGAGTTGTCTACTCCCACGACAGGGGGCGCGCTGGAGGAATTTGAAAAATTAGCCCCAGCCGGCCCGGCAGTACAGTTGCTTTCCCGCGCCGATAACAGATGGCGCAGAGCGACGGCTCATTTGACCCGGGTCTTCGGTTCTTTCGCTCAGTAACTGAGCGGATCCGCTCACCGGAAGAGCCGATGAACGGGTCAAAACTGCATCCGGTTCTCCTGGCTCGAATTGTCTGCTCCCACGACAGGGGGCGCTGGAGAAATTTGGAAAATTAGCCCCAGCTGGCCCGGCAGTGGAGTTGCTTTCTCGCGCCGGCAATAGCTGGCGCGAGAGAGCGTTGACCCGGCTTTTAGGCTCCGTTGGCTCTTTCTCCATGGTTTGCAGTGCTGTGGCTCGCCCCGTTCGACACTGATCACTGAGGGGGCGAGAAGGGTCTCCCTCTCTCCAAAAGAACCGCCGCTCACTCTTACTGAGCCACGGCTCACTCGTTCTTCAAAAAGAGCGGCTCAAAAGAACCGGATCACTCCTGAGCGAAGCATCTCTATGAAGCGAGGCTCATCTGACCGACACTGCCCGCGTTTTCAGGTGTTCGTCAATCTCGTTATCGAGTTTTCACTGCAGACAAACCTTGAGTATGCGTTCGATGTGTTTTCACTCGTTCCTGCATGCAGTACAAAGTTAAGGTATGTACGTTGTTTAAAAGGCACATGTTCGTTTTGCATGCAGCCGGTTTGGTTACGTGTAAGTCGAATGAGGCAGCCCAAACTCTTTTCGCATTTCGTGCAGATTGAATGCCAGTGTGCTGAATTCTTTTGTCACTTTTACGGCCTTTTCGCGAGCTTTCACGGCGTTTTACATTTTTATGCCTTGCAGGCTGTTTCGAAAGAATTTGGCCCCAGTGCGCGCGTGTTGTTTCACGGCGCGTGTGCTTGCGTGTGTGGTCGCGTGCGCACGCGTGCATGTTACGTGTGTGTGTGCGTGGGGGTTCGTGCGCGTGTGTGGCGTGCGGGTGTGTGCATGCGTATGTGGGTGGGTACGCGGCGCGTGTTTATGTGTGTGTGTGTGTAGGTTCGCACGTGCGCGCGCGTGTGTGCATGCGTGTGTGTGTGCCTCGTTTCTGGGTGTGTTCGTGGCGCGTGTCAATGTGTGTGTGTGTGTGTGTGTAGGTTCGCACGTGCGCGCGCGTGTGCGTGCGTATGTGGGTGGGTTCGCGGCGCGTGTTAATGCGTGTGTGTAGGTTCGCACGTGCGTGTGTGCGCGTGCGTACATGGGTGGGTTCGCGGCGCGTGTTCATGTGTGTGTGTAGGTGCGTGCGTGTGCGTGCGTGCGTATGTGGGTGGGTTGGCGGCGCGTGTCAATGGGTGTGTGTGTGTAGGTTCACACGTGCGCGCGCGTGTGCGTGCGTATGTGGGTAGGTTCGCGGCGCGTGTTAATGCGTGTGTGTAGGTTCGCACGTGCGTGTGTGCGCGTGCGCGGGAGGTGCTCCCTGTGTAAAATTGTGCAACGCATAAAAAACATGGTGCATACTATGTCCCTCCGTTTTTGGGTTGTTTCTGTAAATGAAGTCTCATGTATAAACTTGTATGCAAGTCACTACTCTGCAATGTGCTCCGTGTACAGAATTGTGCAATGCAGAAAAACATGCTGCAAACCGTCCTTTTTTTTTTCTTTCTGTAAATAAAGTATAACGTATCCTGAAAGGATTTTGTTTGTCCTCTTGCCCAGATGTAGCTTCGGTGCATTAGCCTCCAATGTTTTTGTCAACCGCGGGAAAAATGTTCTGCTGGGTTCAAGGACGCGGGTTCGATTCGCGGCCGCTTTTCTGCTGGAGGCGAAAGCGAAAGCGCCCGTGTGTTCCAGGTTTCGGCGTTCGTTAAAAATCCCCAGGCGTATGGGCGTCGGCGGGAGGGAGGAGGGGGTGCAAAAAAGGCACTTGTGCCCCCCTCATCCAAACCATTCTAACACTTTACCCCATACCCTCTCCCTCTTCCTTCGCGCAACAATAGATTTGCCCTTTCAAGGTAAAATCCTGCCGACGCCCATAACCAGGTGGTCACAATTAATCCCGAGCCCTCTACTACGGGGCGCCTCATCGCCTATGTAGCGTCGACGCGTTAAACCTCATAATCAATAAAAAATTGACCAAGTTCCAGCCAGGCAACTTCAACGAAAGCATTGCAGGAAGTTTGTCTTAGCCAACACTGGATTGGAACAACGCTTTGTAAGACACCTATGCGCCGTGAAAGATTACACTTCACTTAACAATTTTTCTCTTGAATGAATGCAAACAAAAAAAGTGATATCGTTGGTACACAAAAAAGAAGAAATCAATGCACTGCGCTCTTTCTTTTATAACGCGCTCTTTCACGTACTAAAATAACAAATACAAGTTTTCCAGAAATAAAACAAGACGCCTTATCTTTTTAAATATGCGTGACCACAAAAATAAAAATTACTGATGTGCAATGAATTCACTTACGCTTCACAGCGGCCCTAACCCACGTCAAAAATTAAAAGGCTAATAATTAATGGCGCCTGTAACTACTTCTATCTACTGCATTGATGAGCGGTTCTAATAATCTATTATACGTCTCACACAGGCTGCGAAGGCCGAGTTTTCCTCCTGTGCGCCCGCCCGCGCCACGGAAAGCGACCTAGGCTACGCGCGCCGCGGTGCGGCGGAAAACGGCGAAACGGCCTCTTCGGAATTACGCTCTCTCCGGGCGATTGGGACGGCCGGAGCAACGGCGCGCCGCCGGCAGCCGATCGCGGAGGCCACGCACAGCGGCGCGCGGTGCGGTGAGCTGCCGAAGGATGGCGCTACCTGCGCGGAAGAATCAAAACACGCCACGGCAGGTGTCTTTTGTCACCAATCGCTCAAATGGCAATTATAGCGAAAATAAGGGAGGAAGCAATAAAGGTAAAAGAAAGGCAGGAATGTCAACCAGGCTGTGGCCTAGTTTGCTATCCTACACGTGGGAAAGGGGAACAATTGGCAAAAATATGAAAAAAGTAAAAGAAGGCGAAGGTAAGGACAGAGCGTAAAGAGGTGCGCCCGGTGTTAAGGCACTATAGGCGACAGAGTTCATTCACTTCATAGAAAATAATCTTTTCTGCTACAGTCTTTCATGAAAGTTTGAGTTTTTAGCAAGCACAGGAGCGTTTTTGTCGCCTTGTGCGTAGATGACGGAAAAGGCCAGCGGCCCAGGACTTTCTCCTCCGAGAACAGCCGCCGAGAATCCAGCTTCCGTAGTGTTGACTAGTGTTGCCTTCTTGCCGATGAACAACGGGGTCACTCGCAAAGAACATGGCGTATGGTCTCTGGTGTTTCATAGACTTCCCACGCCTCATTGTCTGCCATTTCGATTAAATAGGAGTAAGCATTCGTGAAGGGGACTCCCAGCCTAAGACAGCAAATAACGGTTGCACCAGTTCGTGGGAGGCCTAATGGTAGAGGATGCTGGAGATGCGGGTCCAGGACATGTATACAAGCGCTCGGGAACTTGTAGGTAGTCCATTTTGCTATCGTGGTCTCCCTGGCAAGTTTGCGGAGATTCCTAGCGGCGTCCGTCCTGGATAATGGAATGGATATAGTCTCCGTCTTTTGATGATGATGGTTGGATGTTTATGGCGCAAGGCCAACTGGGGCAAAGAGCGCCAAAACAATAGTCATATATGAGGGGTAAAACCTTAAACACTACGAAAAGTCAGCAAAAACAAAAGTAAAATCACAAAACGACAATGAGCATGGCTGGTGTATAGGGCCAGGGAGTGATCACGTGTGGTATGAAATGAGGTCTAAAAATTAAACTTCTTTTAAATATGTAAAAACGCACTTGATAGAAAACATGGGATCGTCAGAGAGGAAAAACGCTGGGTGTAGTGGGACGTGTAGTCTGTATAGCTGTGGGAAGTGTTTGCGTCGTGTTGTGTGAAGTGCTTTGCATTGAATGAGTATGTGAACTACGGATAGGGCCTCTCCACACCTGCCACACTGGGGTCTTGAAGACCCCGTGAGGAGATACGAGTGTGTGACATGTGTGTGCCCTATCCGTAGCCTAGCAAGGGCAACTTCTGTGTATCTGTTGCGTGTGTCAGTGGTGTATGGTCCCAAGCGTGGTTTTATAACGTGTAACTTGTTATCTGTTTGTTCACTCCAGTGTGTTCGCCATCTGTTGCGAAGTTGGTGCCTGATGTGTGGCTTCATGTCTGTGTATGGCACTGTTGCTATGTCCATTGTATTCAAGAGTGTAGCTGCAGTGGCCATTCGATCTGCGGTTTCGTTCCCGGCAATTCCAGAGTGCCCTGGAACCCAAAAGAAAGTTATTTGAAGGTTTGATGCATATGCAGACATGATAGCCTTAAAAACATGATTGATGACAAAGTTTTTAGAATGCTTTCCTGATGCAAGTGCTTGTACTACGCTAAGAGAGTCTGTGTACACGACGGATTTTAGGATTTTATGTTGGACTATGTGATTTATTACCATTAAAATACCGTATGCTTCCGCTGTGAATATGCTGCTACAAAGGTTCATTGTTTTACTGACGTTAAAGTTTGGCCCATGCGCAGCACAAGCCACAGCAGTTGCAGTCTTGGACGCATCGCTGTAAAACTCTTCACAGCGGTAATTATGCTGCACAAACAAGAAATGCTGCAGAATCGCAATCCTTGGTGACCTGTTCTTGCTAAACAGCATAAAAGACAGGTCACATGACACAGGGCGGAGATGCCATGGTGGAATTGAATCAATGATGGGCGTCTTGTGAATGCCTGAAAACGAGACTTCTAGCTCAGAGGATTCTTCTCGCACTCTTAGATGAAACGGCATGGAGATTGATGGACGATTTAAAAAGAGTTGCTGTGAGGATGCATCATTAATGGTCGGAGTAAAATGATGATTTGTCATAGACATGATTTTTGAGGCATATAAAACGTCCATGTACACCCTCTGGTGATCTAGGGACCATTTATTGCATTCCACATAGAGACTTTGGACAGGGCTAGTGCGACAAGCACCGCATGCGAGGCGTAGCCCTAAATGCAGCACCGGGTCCAGCATTTTTAGTGCCGTTTTTGTTGCGCACCCATATACAACACTGCCGTAGTCCAAGCGGGATCCCACTAGGGCGCTATAAACACACAGAAGGAGTTGCCTGTCTGCACCATATGACTGGTGGGAGAGAACTTTGAGAATATTCATAGTTTTTAGGCATTTTTGCTTAAGATGTTTCAAGTGTGGGACAAATGTTAGCTTGTTATCGAATATTATGCCTAAAAACTTGTGCTCCTTTTTAACAGGAATTGAAACGCCATTCAGAGTAATATCTGGGTCCGGATGGATCCCGCGCTTTTTGGAGAACACAACACAAGAACTTTTTCTTGGATTGAGTTTAAAACCATTCTTGTCTGCCCAGCTGCCAAGTTTTTTAACACCAAGCTGGACCTGACGTTCACAGATTGACATATTACAAGATTTAAAAGATATCCGTACGCCGCCTACATACATAGAGTAAGAAATGGTAGGTGGCAATGCCTTCCCAAGAGAGTTCATTTTAATTATAAAAAGAGTACAGCTTAGAACTCCACCTTGCGGCACGCCGTTTTCTTGCACATGAATCCTTGACAGTGCACTACCAACTCTCACGCGAAACGTTCTGTGGGACAGATAACTAGCCAGAGTGTTGAGCACATGACCCGAAACACCGAAAGAATTCAGGTCACTGAGGATCCCGTAGCGCCAAGCGGTGTCGTAGGCCTTCTCGAGGTCGAAAAACACAGTTACGACATACTGTTTATGCACGAAGGCATCCTTATATACGATTCAAGAGCTACGAGTTGATCATTCGTGGATCGCCCCGCCCTGAAGCCTGCCTGGCAGCTCTCGAGAAGACCGTTGTACTCGAGGAAGTACACGAGCCTGCGATTTATCATCTTCTCGAAGAGCTTGCACAGGCAGCTCGTCAGGGCAATAGGACGGTAACTTGAGGGGGACGACGGGTCCTTTCCCTCCTTCAGGAAAGCTACAACTATAGCCTCCTTCCAAGAGTTTGGAATGTGCCCCGAAAGCCAAATCTTGTTATATAGGTGTAAGAGTGTTAGAAGACTGTCTGCGTGCAGGTGTTGCATCATTGTGTATGTGATAATGTCTGGGCCTGGAGCTGAGGGTTTACACGTGCTCAGAGCAGCCCTCAGCTCATGTAGTGAAAATAGGGAGTTGTAAGAAGTCTGTGATTTGTTGTTGTCGTGTAGGGACTTCTTTTCACAAGAGGCTTTATGTTTCAGGAAAGTGTTCGTGTAGTGTGCTGAACTGGACACGTGTTGGAAGTGTTGTGCGAGTGTGTCAGCCTGGTCTTCCAGAGTGTCCCCTGTTGTACTGACCAGGGGCAGGCTGTGTATCTGTTGTCCTTTGAGTTTGCGTATACGTGTCCATACTTTCCGTGTGTCTGTGTAGGAGTTTATTGGTGTTATGAATGTACGCCAACTCTCTCGTTTTGCCTCACGGCGCACACGTTTTCCTAATGCCTTGGCCCGTTTAAACAAGAGGAGGTTTCCCGACGTAGGGTACCGACGAAGGATGCCCCACGCCTTGTTCTGGGCCTCTCGCGCAGGCCTACAGTCCTCATTCCACCACGGCCTCCGCTGGTTGCGCGGGGCACCAGAGGCGTGGGGAATGGACTTTTCGGCGGCGTCGAGGATGTGCGCCGTGAGGAGTTGGGTAGCTTCTTCAACGTGTAGGTGTCCTATGGATGTGTGGTGTAGTTTGGATGTCTCTGTAAATGTATTCCAGTTAGCTCGTGCTTCATTGAACCTATTATGGGAAGATGAACTGCTTGGGCCTTTACCTATATATGTAAGTGAGGTGGGGAAGTGGTCACTGCCATATGGGTCAGTTCCCACACCCCACTCGAGAAGAGGAAAGAGAACTGCGGAGCCAATAGCCAAGTCAAGACATGAGTATGTGTTGTGACCTATGTTATGGTATGTAGGCTGTTTGTTGTTGAAAAGGCATGCTCCAGAGGATGTAAGAAACCTCTCTATCAGGCGACCCCGGGCATCCGTACGAGAAGAGCCCCAAAGAGAACTGTGAGCATTAAGGTCGCCTGTTGGAATGTACGGTTCGGGCAGCTGGTCAACCAGCACCTCGAAGTCAGAGCTCGAAAGTGCAAGATCAGGAGGAATGTATATGGAGCATACCGTTATCAACCTATTAAATATTATTAATTGTATTGCTACAGCCTCAAGGATAGTGTTTAAAGTGACAGGGTGGCATGCTAAAGATTTCCGGACGATTATGGCCACACCGCCAGAAGAGTGTGTGCAGCCATCCCTGTCTTTCCTGTATACCAGGTAACTATTCAAGAAATTTGTGTGTTTAGAATTCACATTTGTTTCCAGAACACACATTACACTTGGCTGATTGGTATGCAGAATCTCATACACGTCGTCAAGATTATTCATAAGGCCTCTGCAGTTCCATTGAACAATATTTTCTCTTCCCATTATTTAGTGTGAGAGCTACTGGAGTGTGTATGTTTATGTGTCGTCTTTCGGGGCTGTGACTCTTGGATTGGGCTTTTTGGGCGGCCTATCTGTAGGCTTGGACGACGGAGGCCGCTCCTTGCGCTGCGTTGCAGGCAAGAACGGCACGACGTCCATCTCGTCGTCCGATGTACAGTGTGTGCCCGTGGAACCGGGCGGGCCCCCCGGACTTGGCCCCCCTTCGGGGGCCCTTCGTTTGAGCCGCCACCGCCGCTGGTGTCGGGGGCACCAGAAGTGGCACGGGCGGTGCGGTGGTGGTGGGAGCTGGTCCGGGGCCCGTGGTGTCCATGGCACCCTCCAACGCACTGGACGATGGGGAGGCAGGGACGGGAGCGGCACCGGTCCCGACGGAAGAGGTTGCCACCACAACCGCTGCTGGCTCAGCGAGCGGTGCGGAGGCGGGCTGGGCTGCAAGAGGCAACCCAGGGGGGGGGGGGGGGGGGCGGGGGCGGGATCAGGTCCGACTCGCGGTACTGGGTCCCCGCCGAAACCAGACGCCGCTCCGCCCCCCGGCGAGCCGCGTCGGCGTACCTCCCCAGGGGGAAAGAGGCGAACCTCTTCCGCGCCTCTGGGAAGGTGATGTTCTCTGTTACTTTGACATTGATTATTTTCTTTTCTTGTTGAAATTTCTCGCAAGTGCGGGACCACGCTGCGTGGGGCCCCTGGCAGTTGGCACAGGTGAAACTCTGGGTGTTACAGTTTTCGGATGGGTGGTCATGTTGGCCGCATTTTGCACAGGTAAGGCGGCCGCGGCAGGAATTTGTGCCATGCCCGAACCGTTGGCACTTGAAGCAGCGCCGTGGGTTCGGGATGTATGGGCGGACAGAACAATGTATGTAACCGGAATTTATGAATTTTGGAAGGGTGGATCGATCGAAGGTCAAGATAATGTGTCTAGTTGCTACCTGTTTGTCATCGCGGCGTATTGATATGCGCTTTACAGCCGTGACGCCCTGATCCCTTAAGCTTTCCAAAAGGTCGGCCTCGGTCTCGGACATGAGATCTGCCTCAGAGATCACACCTTGACAACTGTTGAGGCTGCGGTGGGGTGTGACCCTGATCTCCAGATCTGCCATACAGGAGGATTGTGGCAGATTGTGGTTTCAGGAGGATTGTGGATTGCTGCAGTTTTAACCTCAACTAGCACTTCACCAGTCCTGAGCTTTTTGGCGTCATATGTTTTGCCGATGATACCTTCACGGTATTTAGAAACAAGAAATACAGACTGAGAGGAAACCGGCTTCGATTTGTCTACAGATTGAATGATAAAAAAAAATCGCGCCAATCCACCCCGTGAATGTGGTTGGAAAGCAAAGCTGTAAGCGGCACCCATAACGATTGCCTATGCGACGTCACCTTAATTCACTCACATCGCTGTACAAATAGTAAAACCAGAGAAAAGTGAAATGCACTTAACCACACCATTTATTACTTCAAAGATATATTCTTGCTAAGGTTAAATCAATGTATGATGCATGAACGGTGTTTGGTTGAGTTGTATTGGTGTAGCACAACCATGGAAACTTTTTATAAAATTAAAACTCCTACCTGGTGATAGACGATCTGACTTCT
This sequence comes from Haemaphysalis longicornis, assembly GCF_048455015.1. Classification (NCBI taxonomy): domain Eukaryota; kingdom Metazoa; phylum Arthropoda; class Arachnida; order Ixodida; family Ixodidae; genus Haemaphysalis; species Haemaphysalis longicornis. Next base: position 242,131,885 of record NW_027526203.1, on the reverse strand, counting down.
CCGTGTCTGCGCCGTGGACGGAGGCGACAAGATTTGCGGCAAGGAAAGAGGCGAAGGAGGAAGAAATACTTCTGTTCAGAATTCTGAACGTCCCAGAGTGCAGCCCTGGGGAGTGATTCCTTCTTCTGTGGGGCCCATACGCAGTCCGCGCGGCCTGTGTTCTGTCCACCCGCTGAAGCTGGGTAGGTAGAGAGGGCCTGGACAGCAGCATCTCCCATTGCTCTTGTTTGGTAGTTGACGGAAAGAGGGGAGGGTACTCAGGGCTAAAGCCGCACACCCCGATTACGGGGCGGAGTGTTCCTACTTCTCAGAAAAATTTACATTCAGCGTCGTAGCGATACGGATGCATTAGGTGAAGACGCGTAGGCTGTGGGAAGGAGCCTGGATTGTATGAGCCGTAGGGTAGTTTGTTGTTGTCTGGAAAGGTCAGGGTAAAGCGAAGGTACGGTCTCTCTCAGAAGGCGAAAATGCTGGGTTATCTCCCTGAACGTGACAAGCGGGTGACTGTCCTCGTGCAGCTCCATAGCAGGGGCGGTAAAAGCGCAGGTTTGTTGGGTGGGCGTATTTCTTGCCCTCTATTGAAGCGTGAGGGTGTGTCCAGATGAGCTGAATTGAACCGTTTCGGGAGTGGTTTTTTAGCGCGCGCAGTGCAGGTCAGGACACCCAACCCGACTGGTAATTCTAGTAGGCTTGCTGGGAATCGGTGACTACCCCCGAACCCCTGGTTTAGTGTGAGCCAGGGTAATGGCTGCTCATCTGCTGGCGTCATTTCTTGGGTCCTAAGTGAGATACACGCAAGGAGGTTGGTTCTGGAGGTAGCCACGATTATGGCGTATTTCTGCCCTCGATGTTTGGAGGCGTCTGTGTAGATAACTGCATGATCCCTACGAAGGGCGGTGTTTAGCGCTTGAGCCCGTGCTTTTCGGTGACCCTCGTCATGCGGGGGGGTTCATATTTCTAAGCAAAGGCATCTTTAGCATCTTTAGTTTTAGTCGCCAAGAGTCTGGGAGTACGTCAAGCGGAGTGACATTCTGGGCTGTCCAGCCAATCTGGTGAGGCATGCGGTTACCCATCGCAGTTCTGAGTCGGACCTTCTAGTTAGAAAGATGGCCTTCTATCAGCTCTTCCAACGTGCTGTGGAGCCCCGTGCTAAGCAGGCTCTGTGTGGACGCACTCATGAGAAGACCAATAGCCTGCTCGACCACCATTTTAATCATTATATAAAGCATCTCTCTGTCTTCCTTGTCGAGAAGAAGACAGGGGGTTGACGTAAGTGACTCTCGAAAAGACAAAAGCTTCAATTAATCGAAAGGTACCGGATTACTTTAGGCCTCGCTTCTTGGTGGTAACTCGCCTGATCAAGTGTATGGTTTGATTAATGCTGTTTTTGAGGGGCTGCAAGGAGACGTCACTCTTGGTGTTAGCCTCGAGATGTAGGCCCAGAATCTTGATGCTGGGGCTTGGAGTGATGGCCTGGCCATCAAGGAGTATTTGGATGTATTCCTTCGTTTGGCGTGAGGGCGGGCGACAAGGAGGTGTTATTTTTTACGTGAACACCAGAGGCCACAGGCTTTAGCAGATTGGCGTACTAGAAGTGAGATGCAATGCATTGGTGTGAGCTTCCTTTAATTTTTGTGACTCTTAGCACATGAGCAAGGTGCGCACAGGGCCGCTAGACGGGCGTGAGGGGTCGCGTGACGCTTTCATTTGGCATTCAACGTGAACGCAGGGGATAAACCCGTAGATGTGCTTGGTGAGTACACCACCTGTCTTACCCGTCTTGGTGTGGGCTCGTAGCTAAATCGGTAAGACAACGGGCTCTCGCTTTGTTAGTTAATTAGTTCCAGGTTCGATTCCCGGTGGTGCCAGTGAATTCTTTTATTTGTTCGCTGGAGTTTTCTGGTGACACCAACGGTCGCGAAAGAACCCTTGGAGGGTAGAGGTAAAAAGCTTTGCTTTAAAAACGAGGGTAGTTATCTGGCTTTGGGAGCGAGATGGAAGGCAAAGAAGGAAAGGATACTTCGGTGCGGCCCCTTTTCAGGGACCGATGGGTTGAAAATGCCATATAGCATAGTATAAAAGCAGGGAGACGGGGGTACTTTCTTCTTTGACCTTATCCTGGTAGTCAAAGAGGTCCCGGAGCTCCCTGCCTGGTGAACAGACAGGGAGCCCATCCGCCGGAGCTTGACCTCGGCTCCGACGGCCACCGTTCGTGGTTTCTAACCCTCCACCTATAAACACATCGCCACGGTTGGATCCAGCTTATGTTTGGGGGCTCGGGGTCCGCGGTATCGCCAGTACCGTCACCAAGATTGCTCAAGGTGCTCTGTGCGGGGAGTCTCCGTCTTTTGCTTTGCCAAGAGGGCGGCAGCGCCCACACTTTCATCGCCGAAAATGTCGCAGTGACATGGAAGCCGTTGGAAGGCAATGTCATGGCCCGCTTGCAGTACGGTCATACAAATTTTCAAAATTTTCTCTACTTGTTTATTATCAAGGAGTATACATACACAGTTAAAATGGGCCCGCCAAAGCCTACAGGTGGGCTTGTGCGGCGTCGCCCGGCAGCAACGGCCTTCACTTCTGTGAAAAGCACTCATTGACAGTGATAACTGAAAGGGAGGTAAAAAAAAGACCGTCAAACAATAAAAAAGCGAAGAAAAAAAATTAAATTGGAGGCAAAAAAGAAAGAGAAAATAACAAACAAAAAATCAACATGGGTACTAGCTACACGGATGGCACTTTCCTCATCACCAAGATGCACTTAGAGAACAAAGAAATAACAAACTTTCACAGCACACACATACATACTTCAGCATAATTCTAATGCTAGAAAAGCAGCATGCAAGTGTTTCCGCGAAGTTGAGGATAACCATTCGTCAGGCAATTCGTTGAAGATAGCAGGTACACAATATGGTCTTGCAGCCATTCCGTAATGGGTACGGACCCTTGGCGTTATATAGCTAGGTATGCGCCGCAGAGGTATAGGTTTAACATTTGGAGTTCGGCAATCCGTACACCAGAAATATTTTAGCACGACGATTTGCTCAAACAATGTATCGAATGACGGTAAACCGTTTGCCTTCAATACACTGTCCGAATCCCACACGTGTGACTTATAAAGAACACTCTTGGCTATGTTTTTTAGAATACTATTAACACTGTTTTTCCTGGTAGCGGAGCAGTTAAAAACAGCACATGCCATAACGAAGAACACTATAACCCAAAGTTTGAGTTTTTGAGTATTGTTTGAGTATTTTTCGAACAGTTTTTCGAATACAGTCGAACACGGATATATCGAACACGGATATATCGAATTATTGTCTATATCGAACTCATAAATTATCCCCTTGAAAATTCTGTGTAAAAGTATAGGAATTCGTACGTTTATATCGAACCGTATTTTTCCCGACATTGGGTATATCGAACGCCGCGCGAGCTGGAAGGTGCTCTTCGGCGGTCGCTGCACTCCCGATTGAGGTTGAGGAGAATGTGGAGGAATGCGCGGCCATGGCGAAGACTGGCTCGCGGAACTAATCCCCCTACCGGAACGAATTTGCGCTTGCCCAGTCGGGCCCCGCTACCGGCCGCCGTAGCGTTAGCGGACGGAGCCCGGTATGCTAAATCTCTCTAGGCACACAAGCCCGAACGCTCGGAAAATGTGACAGTGCGAGGTAGAAATGCCCCGACTGCGCACGTGCTTTTTTTTTTTTTTTTTTTTTCAGCTGCGTACGTTCCCCGGCTTGCCGAAAAATAGTTTTTTTTTTCTCTCTCTCTGGGTCTGTCTTCCCAACACCGACTAGATTCTTCCCCCGATGTCGTCTCGGGAAAGGGAAGATGAAACGAAGGCGCTGGCGGCCTCCTCCTTCTTTTGCATTTTGATGCTGTTGCTGCTGTTTGGCGAGTTGTCCCGCACCTTTCGGAGATCACTGTTTCTCTCGGAGATGACCATCGCGAGCGCTTTGTTGGAGTCCGTTCAGAGAGCCTTGGAATTGTTACCTTCAAAGTTCTTGTGGTACGTGCGCGCTGTTATTCTTTTGCGTGCGTGTTGTGCATGGTGTGCGAAGGCGCAGCGTACTGCTGGAATTTTCTAGTTGTGCAGCCTCGAAAAGATCGAGACCAGCGTATTTAATTTCATTTCCAGGACGAAGAAGCAGGCCAAGATCAGCGATTTTTTTTTTCACGGAAATAAAGCGTCCTGTTGCTTCGTGAGTGCGGAATTAGTTGTCATTCTTGAATGCGACGATCGGTAAGTGATCGTCCGCCATAGGTGAGGTCTCAGAGCCCATATTTTGTATATCGAATTTTTCATATATCGAACTATTTCGCGATCCCCTTGGAGTTCGATATATCCGTGTTCGACTGTACTCTGTTTGAGTATTTTTCGAACAGAGAAAAAGTATATATACAAGAGTACATATCTCTGCCAGCCGTTGTCCTTAAGGTCCACTGCACAGGACTGACTAGAGCGCTTGGGGTGCATGCTTGGAGTCGCAGAAGATCGCCCATCTTCGCCAGGAGGCTTGCTCAATGGTGTGACTCGGCGCAACAGATGGCAGTAGGATCTGCAGCCGTGGAAGTAGTCGGATGGGCTACTATGAATTCGGTGGACATCCAAAATCGAAGTATAACCACGGCGCCGGCAGAACCAGATATTGTTACCGAGCCATCGGTGTAAATATGGGTGTGGTCACTGTACCTTTAGTGTTTATAAGTGAGATTTAGCTGCTTTAGTGCTAGCGTTCGACAATCTGGCTTCTTCGTTAAGCCTTGGATAGTAAGGCATGCTCGTAGCTCCACATTCGAGAAGAAGATGATAGTGTGATGCAAAGGTGTGTTCGAGATTTTCATTCGCAATTGCGAGGATAGCGGCGATCAAATCTCCGCCACGGAGCTAAGCCTTAGCCGAAGCACCTTAGCCGATACGAGCCACGCAAGCCGGTTGCGGGCTGTTGGGGACAGCCCTCTTCTAAAACTCGCCGCGCGCAAAACTGCGTGCGTGCGTGCGTGCGTGCGTGCGTGCGTGCGTGCGCGTGCGTGCGTGCGCGCGCGCGCGTGTGTGTGTGTGTGTGTGTGTGTGTGTGCGTGTGCGTGTGCGTGTGCGTGTGCGTGTGCGTGCGCGTGCGCGTGCGCGTGCGCGTGCGCGTGCGCGTGCGTGTGCGTGTGCGTGTGCGTGTGCGTGTGTGTGTGTGTGTGTGTGTGTGTGTGTGTGTGTGTGTGTGTGTGTGTGTGTGTGTGTGTGTGTGTGTGTGTGTGTGTGTGTGTGTGTGTGTGTGTGTGTGTGTGTGTGTTTGTTTGTTTGTTTGTTTGTTTGTTTGTTTGTTTGTTTGTTTGTTTGTTTGTTTGCTGGATACCATGGTTATGCACTCTTTTGACGCCGCTTGCGACTTCTCGCCACTTTTCCTCCGTGAGGAAAAGTGGCCTGAAGTCCAAGTTGCGGCGCTCCTTTCAAAAGCGAAGAATTCAATTGTTCCCATTTCTTTTCTGCTGCTAGGTGGAAGCGAAAGCTGAAATCGTATAGGTTGCCTCGATGCGCCTTCGCTAATTGGGCGGGCGCCCACCCGGCCAAACTGAAACTGGCAGAACCGGCGTTCAGCCGTCCAGATAGCGTGGGGTCAAGAGCTCAATCCTTCTAACCTGAGTCAGTCGTTCTTCAATCCTTCAATCCTGAGTCAATCCTTCTAACCTGATAGACAGACCGGAAGGAGAAAAGTCCGGGCACCTCGCCGCCTCCCAGCGTCAAAGTGCCTGTGAGCACCGTGGAAATGCTCGTCCGTTTTAGCTTTTTGCAAACCTGAAATAGACTTAGCTTCGTGACAGAAAAACTTTGTGCTGTGCTAATTTCAATGTAGCGCCTTGTTAAAGAAAAAATAACGCCGTCCCACTCAACGCGAAAGCGTCGGGAGTGCAGAGGAGTGATTCGCCAGAATGGGCTATGGCGCCGTTATCTTCTCACTGCTACCACCCATCAAGCTCGTCGCGTCCCTGTCTCATTCCTCTCTTGATGAATTGAACGGAGGTTTGTCCAATGCAATTCAAATTCCCTGCCTTCGCCGTGCTCGCGCGCCTTCTGTCTGTAACAGCGCGCGCAAGAGTTCTTTCTCTTTGTACTTGCTATCACCCCACTCGTGCCGGCGCCTTACTGCGAAGTTGAAACGTGTTGTTTTTGGCTGCCACTTTTTTCGCTTAGTATTGTAAAAACCAACCCAACGGGCGTTCTTAACTAACTGGACGCGGGGGCTGCCGGTTATATACACAGATTTTGCCTGAAATGTACCCTTCAGTTTTATTTGCGCTAAACAACGGGGAGATGTATGAAAAGCGCCAGCGGTTAAGGAGTTTCGAATGGTTAAGTATATATAAATTGGTTATGTTTCGAATCTTCTGTTTGGGTCCGTTAAGCCTTAAGGCCGAGAGGCTCTACTTGGGTCCGTTATCTCGCTGCGCCACCTGATTCGGGCAGTCGCTAGACACTGTGACAGCGAACGAGCTACGACGACAAGACGAGCATGCCGAGTTGGTCAACGGTCCCGAATCCTCCATTTCTGCACCTACGCAGCCTCCACCATCGCAAGAGCGTCTCCACATCACGTTGCCCTCAAATCAGCCCTCGAACTCCATCTTGCCATTGGCAGCAGCGGCAGCAGGAGCACCGACAATGTTTCTGAGCCTCGCTGCGTAATCTTTGCAGATTAAAGAAACGCCACTGTGCCGTGATGCGCCGTCGCAGCAGGAAACCACTACTGCCAGGGTATCGCCGGTCATCAGGATCCGTATCAGCGGGCCAAATCCGGACCCGGACATCGCCGCTACACCAGCGGGCGCTGTTGTCGAGTCTGCGTGCTATAAGAAGCAAGCTGCGCATTCCGGCCGTCACATTGGCAGCAGCGGCAACAGGAGCACCACCAATGTTTCTGAGCCTCGCTGCGTAATCTTTGCAGGTTGGTGTTTATCTTGACCTTACAACTCTATTCAAATTTGTTTCACTGCTGCTGTTGCTTCCAAAGTGCGACTATGTCTTCTAACGCGGTGTTTCAGAAATGCCAAGAAGCACTGTCTGATGTGTCTATTGCATGTAGTGAATGCGACTGCAGATACCACATTGGCCAATGTGCTGGTATTTCAGCAAAGACTGTCAAAGCAAAGGGAGAAGTCTACTGAAAAGCTTGGCGCTGTGCGACATGCAGAGGTGCAAAAATGCGCTCACAACCAGTTGAAGAGTTGAGCAGCGATTCTGACATGCAAGATTATAAGAATATGGCTCAAAACCATTAATGAAAAGCTAGATCAGGTACTGGAAGTGAACGCAACGGTCGAAAAGATTGAGGATTCGCTGCAGTTCATGAGTGAGCAGTATGACGAACTCCTGGCCCGTACAGAGCAAAAAGAACGGGCCGTCAAAGACATGCATCGCAGGCTAAACAAACTTGAAACTCGAGATAAAGAAATCGCTAAACTTGAATCTGTAGTTGACAATCTAGAGTGGAGGAGCCGACAACCAAACCTAGAATTTCATGGATTGGAAGTGACAAAAAATGAGGACTTGCTGGCTAAAATAAATGCGCTATCGGAGAAACTCCAGGTTCCACCCCTTCCGAAGGATGATGTAGTCACAATTCACCGCCTACCAGCAAGGCGAGATGACATCCCGGGCATAATCTGCTGCTTTACCAAGCTTGCAGATCAAGAGAACTGGTGGGAAAACCGAAAGAAGCTTGTACGCTCCGATGACAGCCCATTCATACTAGAAATCTTTACACGAAGAACCCGTGCTCTGCTTTTCGAGGCCAAAAACTGGGCGAAAGAGGCCCATTTTAAGTATGTGTGGCACAACAACGGACGAGTGCTTGTAAGGAAGGCTGACCGAGACAAAGTTGCAGTTGTCACGTGTGTTGGTGACTTAAGGAAGCTGGTGTCATAACTTAGCTAAGCAAAATGAATGAACATGCCAAATAAACCTCTTGAATCGTATATTTTGCCCCATGACTTTTGAACTGCTTTAGGGAGGACATATTTGAAATCCTTCAAATGTTTTCATCTGAATGTGCAATCTATTACAAGTAAGGAGTCTTAATCTAACTTCTTCGTTCCAGCAGGTAGGGCATGACTTTGATGTCCTGATGTTAACCGAAACGTGGTCTACCGATGAATCAAATGTTTTCCGCCTTCCGTCTTACAAGACATTCTATATGAATCGCACATGCAGTCGTGGTGGCGGTGTTTGCATTTTAGTAAAACCAGGTTTCAATTGCGAATTGATAGAATTTTGTGTAGCCAAAAACGACTGTGAATTCCTCTGTGTTAAAGTAGATGGTATAATACTTGCTGCCTGCTATCGGCCCCCGAGCGGGATGATACCACCTTTTATTGATTTTCTTGAGTAATTCCTGGATTTTGTAGGTAGAAATAGGTTTGACGTCATCTTAGGTGGCGATTTGAATATAAATATGATCGGGCACAATTCCACACAAACCACATTAGATGTGCTGTTAACCTCTAGTGGTCTTTCAAATGTGATCAACCTTCGTACTAGAATAACGCCAACTTCATCGTCATTGATCGGTCTTTTCATAACGAACATAAGTTCTGACAAATTAAGAAGTGGGGTAATTGCAGCGGAATAAGTGATCACTTGCCGATATTTGTATGCTCGTTAAAAAATATGCCACTCAAAAAACATCAACGAACACACCTATTTCAATGCATAAATGAAAAAAAATCTTTCTCTATTCAGCGAAAAAATTTCGAGTGCAGTTTGGGAGAGTGTGCTTAGAAAAAGTGATGCAAACAGGGCGTACGACGAATTCATGAAAATCCTCAAGCCTATTTACTGCGCATGTTTTCCTTTTGTGCTCCCGCAACAGAAACGAAAGATTCGAAAGCCCTGGATTAATTCTAAGCTTGGCGCAAGAATACGAAAGAAAAATGTCTTGTACAACGAATTTATTAGAACAAGAAATCCAGTTTTGTTAAAGCAATTCAAAGTTTTCCGGAACCATTTAGATAAGGACTTAAACAAAGCTCGACGCGACTATTACAGTAACATGTTAACACCAGCGCTTGGAAATACGGCAACAATGTGAAAAAAATTAAATTCTCTATTGAAACGGAATATTCCCCAAGACACTACTCACACCATTAAGCAAAACGGCATCGAACTTTCAGGAAAGCCGCTTGCGGATGCCTTCAACCGTTATTTTATTGACGTTGTACGAAGTGGGAATGTACAAAACGACCTTGAAAACTTCGGTACATAGATAACTCCATATTTCTTGATCCTGTAAGCTAACGTGAAGTAAGTGATGCAGTGTTAGGGCTCAACAATTAGCAGCCCGCTTGATATCGATGACATACAAGTAAAACCCTTAAAATACGTTATCTCTTTTTTGACACCACACATTGCTCACATATTTAATGTGTCTATTATCCAAGGTGTTTTTCCTTCAAAAATGCAGACAGCTCGGGTGAGAGTGCTTCATAAAAAGGGAGATAAAAATGATACGGGAAATTACCGACCAGTTTCTATACTCCCAGTACTCTCAAAATCACTTGAAAAACTTTTCCTAAAACGCTTGACTAGATTCAACCAAAAAATTCCCCCGCACTTCCCCGAGGGGGAGAGTGTGTAAGTGCGAATGCACGGTTGTTAATTTGTGGATTAAAGAGTCGAGGAGTAGAAAGAGTATGTACAGTATACGAGGCGCGCCAACGCTAGCAGTCACTGCGAGGAGAGAGGAGGAGGAGAGCAGCGCCCGCAGTTTACGGCGAGGAGAGAGGGGAGAGGAGGAGCGCACCGCCGCGAGGCCGCCGCGGCTGCCCGCGCGCCGGCCCGCGCTCACCGCCGGAGCGCCGTCGATGCGCGCCATCACGTGGCGCGCTCCGTTACTACACGCGCGCGCCGTTGCTATGCACACGCTCCCCTCCGCTCCGCGCCGTTGCTAGGGGCGAGGAGGGGCGCGATAACACCTGTGCTGCGGACGGACGGCGGTCGACGGAATTCAGGGTCGCTTATAAAGTGCATTCGCACTTAAAACATACCATAATAGTCGATTGTCAATATGGCTTTCGTCAGGGCCTTGGAACGGAGCTTGCGCTTATAGATCAAAAAGATTATAACTTGTCTCAATTAGACCAAGGAAACATGTTACTCGGTCTATTTATTGATTTATTAAAAGCATTCGACCATATCAACCACAATTTGCTAGTACGGAAGCTAGAGCGCTATGGTATACGTGGTGTGGCAGCCTCCTTCATTAAATCTTACCTCAAAGATCGTAATCAAATCGTAGCCTTAGCCTTGAATGGCTTTTCGTCAGAACCTTGTCGAGTAAAAAGTGGGGTGCCGCAGGGCAGCATTCTGGGACCCTTTCTTTTTAATATCTACGTAAACGATATTATTGGCGTATCATCATGCGCTAAGTTTATCATCTATGCCGAGGACACGAGTATATTCTTCCATGGTAAATCGGCGCACGAATTAATTGTAAATGCAAACTCAACTTTACGGAAACTAGAATCATGGACAGAGCAAAATAGTTTAAAGATTAGTGGTCTAAAAACGAAAGCAATATTGTTCCGCGCCAGAAATAAGCCGGTAATAATTGACAATGTTATTTCTCTAAACTCTGCCAAAGTGAAGATAGTACCGTCAGTAAAAACACTCGGAGTCATATTTCATGAAAATTTATCCTGGGATGAGCACGTAACATTACTCGCTAAAACATTGTCTCAAATAGTTGGCCTTCTATACCGCCATAAACATATTCTACCGCCTAAAATTATATTGCTCATATATAACACATTTGTTCTTCAAGGTTAAACTATTGCCATTTGGTCAGGGGAACAACTACTCAGGAAAACTTGCAAAAAATTCACCAACTACAGAAAAAGGTCATTAGAATGCTCGAAAACATTTCTTTCCATCACCACACACAACCTTTATTCGAAAAATACAGTGCATTGCCGGTAACCACAATATTCGACTACCGTCCGTGTAAGGTTTATAAACAAGAAGTAAAAATGGGCAGATCTTTCCTTAAACACCTGGCAAAACTAAAACCAAACGATATTGTGTACAACACGCGACACACAGAACGTTGGAGCGTTTTGACATACAGGACATCTTACGGACAACAAATGCTCGAAAACCGACTACCAAGAATGCGCAACACATTTCTTTCTAGAAACATAGCATTACAAGGTATCACCTTTAGGAATCTGCGCACTTTCTTCATCTCCTCCTGAGAATGTTGTTTGGTGGTGTATTTTGATGTGTGCTTGATTGTTTTTTTTCTCCGTGTAGAGGTTCCTTGCATTTTATGTTCTTAGGTTGCCACTGATGAAAGCGGCAAATATATGTCTTTCCATTGTGTTTAATGCTCTTTTTATTACAATCGTCGAGCGCACACTTTCTGTGGTTGTTTTCCCCGTGTGATTGTATTTTAGTGTTTTTTACGGTATTTTAATGACATTTATGCTGTATTTTAATGATGTTCCTGTGTCACTATATTTTCATGATTTCCTACAAACCCGATTGCTGTAACGAACAGTATTGTTTGATTTTAGGACAACGTTTCCAAATGCGGTTCAAGCGGCCAGTGGGGGAAACGGGGCGGGGAGGTCTGCGGCACCGTCAAGCAGACATCTAGTCGGCTTTTTCTGCGGACCTCCAGCATCATGTATTTACTTGATGCGATTAAAAAAAACGAAAACTAATCTGACCCAGAAGTCGGGCACCTCTTTGTCGCGTTTCGCGTTCAGAACTTTTGGGTACACGTACTTTTCTTGGAAAAATGACTCATTAACGCTGTTTCATTCCGATTTCTTGGTTTTTTGTTTTGTTTTTCTCAATATTATTTCAGAACTGTCTCTGTTCTGTGTAACCATGGCTTTAACCTGGCTCATGGAGTTGGCCCGTTAGCCTGCGGTATACACGCGTATTAGATAAATTATTGACTTAGTTTTACTCTAACCCTATACTCGATAAAGCATATTTAAGATAGCTTCATGAAAAGCGGCATCTTAGTTTAATTCTTACGCAATGGGTCGGCTTCCGTCGGGTTCACCCCGGGAGGGAGAGGGAGAGGACAATTCAATTACTCTGGCGGTGTTGGCCTAGCTAAAGCTGGATGTCCTAGATATGAAGAATTCATCACTACAAAAATTCAGAATACACCACCTTACTTTAGTTTGTCCTGCGTCCTTTGTTAAAAGTTGCACATTTTACGTGGACAAACATTTTGTTTAGAGATGCAGCAGCACATGCCGCCTCCTGACCGATAGAATAAATGAGCAGGGTCTACAAGTGGAAGAATTCTTTCACACCTAAATTAAGGGAACAAAGAGACAGCAAGGCAGCTCGGCACAGAATTCAGTGTGCTGCGAGTCATTGCACGCGAAATACAGGGCAGCACACACTCCGGAACTCCGGAAGAAAAGTCGAAGCCTCTTTAATCCTTGCTTGGACACCCTGATATCAGCACAAGATTAACAATTCGGGAACACCCTTACATTTGTTGTACACTCAAAACTTGATATAACAAAATCCGATCTCAGAAATTTGCTACTCTAACCAAAAAATTCGGATTCCCCCGCCGGCACTTATACGGCTCAATGCTTTTATGAGCTCGAACTAATGAAGTGGACTATGTAATGTTTGAGTTGTTCTCCCTTGAACATACCCTTGGGCATGGGTAGGTTGCGTGGAAGACGGTGGATGTTTCCCCGATTATAGCAGAGTTTTGAGCAGTTTTCCTTTTCAAAATGAGCCGAATCCCCTTAAAGTAAATTTTAGAAACAAGCCGAAGTTTGGTACAAGGACCTGAATGCAACGCTGTCAAAGCTATCATACTATATGCTTTACATGCCATCTAGGGGAGATTGTGTCCACAAGTAATTAAAAATTATTGGGTGAATTTTAGCACTATTGGAATGATAATTTTGGATTTGGCTCAAATCGTATATAAACACTAAAGTTGATGCGGCATTCTTATTTAAATTGACTTACAAGACTGGTGCAATGGTGTTTTGGAGGAAAAGGCATTAAGCATATATGCAACAGGGATTCAGAAACAGTAGAAGTATGAATGTAGAGCAGCTAACTCGTCTTGGTAGCATTAGCAGCTCTTTTCGAATTCTTCTGTAGGACCTGCGAACCCGAAGTTAGAGAAAGCCATCACGCTGGCCGAGCTGCGCTGAGCCATTCAGGCGCTGCGTGCAAAGTCGGCTCCGGGTCCCGGCGGCGTAACAAACAAGATGCTCCGGAACCAGGACGACGATTCGGTAGAAGTGCTGACTCGGTACTTGAACTGGTGTTGGGAACGTGGCGAGATACCGGCACAGTGGAAAGGCGCAAGATTGTAATTATTCCGAAGCCTGGAAAGAAAATTCACCTAGAAAACCTGAGACCCATCTCACTAACGTCGTGTATGGGCAGATTGTTAGAGCACGTAGTCATAAACAGACTTCACGCACTCATGGACGAAAGAGACCTTTTCCCCCATACCATGATCGGCTTTAGACCGGGCCTGTCCCCTCAAGACGCGGTGTTGAGACTCAAGCATAAAATCGTGGATGTAGAAGGGTGTTCGCCGTTAGACACCAGAGTCCTTCTTGGTCTGGACCTGACGAAGGCATTTGATAGCGTCACGCACAAGACAATCATGGAGAGTTTAGAGAGCCCGGAGGTCGGCTCCAGGATTTCCAACTACGTTAGGGACTTTCTGTCGAACAGAATGTCCCTTCTGGCCGTGGGCGGAGTATAATGGGATTTCATAGAGCTATAGAGCAGGGGCACACCTCAGGGCTCCGTCCTTTCCTCGTTTCTCTTCAACGAGGCCATGATCGGGCTCCCACGCATATTCCATAGAGGGGCTGGAACACAGCCTGTATACAGGCGACGTTACCATCTGGTTGTCCGGAGGTGGTAGCGATGGAGAGATCCAGGGTTGACTGCAGTGGTCCGCAGACACGGTGGTAGAGTACGCTGCCCCGAGGGCTCCGCGTTGCTCACCGCAGAAATCCGAGCTTCTGTTATACTCCTAGAAGGCAAACGAAGAACGCGATAGAAGCAGCTAAGCAAAGTCATCCGACTGGACTCTGGGCCGAAGGAAAAAAGATTCCCGTGGTCCACAGCATCAGTGTTCTGGGGCTCAGGATACAAGCGATCGGGCACAACATGGAGGTCATCAAGACGCTGGAGGGTAGCATGCACCAGACGTCCCGACTCATCTCTCGCATAGCCAATCGGCGCCAGGGAATGAAAGAGGCGAATCTCCTTCGCTTCGCACAAGCTTTCGTCGTGAGTCGCGTGGCGCACGTGGTGTCTTTCGTCAATGTGCTCACAAGTGAGAAAGAGAAAGTAGATGGACTGATAAGAAGGGCTCACAAACAGGCATTGGGCATACCAATCACGACATCGACAGAAACTTTTGCGGCCATGGAGCTACACAACTCAGTCGACGAATTGATAGAAGCGCAACGCATAGCGCAAGCGGAGGGACTCTCCAGGAGCCGTATGGGTAGACACAACTTAGCTTCTCTCGGCATCCTCTACGAGTCGCAGTTTGGAAAGAAACACTCTCCCCCGACTGCAACGAGAGGGGTACTGAAGATCCCCCCTCTTCCGGCAAACATGCACCCGAAGAGGGACGTGGCGACAAGAGCGGATTCTTTGGTTGTCATCTAAGTTTTCCAAATCGCTTCGACCATGTTGAAATAAAGCAATCGGATAGACGCCGCCTTCCTAACGCGAGGGACCCAGGCTCGATTCCGGCCACGGGAAGTGTTTTTTCATTAACTTCGGCGTTTTTGTGTTACAGACGCCATCAGTGAGAACACAAAAGCTTCGTTTTAAGAGGAGCGATTTCGAATGTGTTTCGTCAGAACACCTTGAAGATTATTGCACCAAAAAAAAAAAAAAAGAACGAGGCATTTAGTTTCGTTTTTACGAAGCTCTGCCAGATAAACTGGCGTCCCAGAAATCGCACAGCTAGTTTGCTGCCCACAGGAGGATTCAGAGGATGATGACGACTTACAAACTGCTGAAGCTCCAGTGCCCGCTCCATGCCAGGTGATGGACGCTATTGACTTGCCCATCCAGGCGGTTTGCTGGGGCTCACGAAGGAACCGACGACGCGTTGTTTGTTGAACGCGCTTGCCTGCTACGAAAAGTCTGCCCGCCCAATGCTAACGAAGCCCACGCATTCGAAACTTACAGGCTCTTGTGCCAATGAAAAATTTGTTTCTCTCAGAACCACGAGCCCTTTATTGTTATTGCTTCCACCACGGACTTTTACCGCTTTGTTAAATTATCGGCAGTTGAGCGCCGCGACCATTGCAATTGCGATGTCATGGTAGCAACTGGGATGCGTCTCCCTTTAGACATCGAATGTATGGAATCAACTGCGTTTAAAATGATATTCCCGGTTTTACAAAGTTCTCAATTCAACGAAATAGTTCTCGGTTCTCTGTGACTTAGTTAGCTCCTATTTTAACTGTGCTATTATTGCATCACCTAAAGGCGTGGACGAAACGAGCAAGATTTAAAAACGAAGTTTGCGAATCAGTTAAGAAATACCACCATTTCAGCAACTTCGACTGTGAGGCTGAAGTTTGGCGTATATCATTAAAGAACACGGACTTCAGTAACTACCCTGTCGATTACCGGGCATTCTCTGAGCAGAAACATTCCGATATCAGTCGTGCTCTGCAAACGGCCTTCATATTCCCCGCGACATGTTGTTTTGGTCGAGCATTCGTTTAACGTGGTTCGGTGTGTGAAAGCGTGGTTCATTCGACGGTGTCCGTCAACCGTCTCTGCATGCTTCTGCTGCATCGTTAAAAAAACCCGAAAAGGCGAGGCAAAGGGCGTTTACTGAGATGACCACATTGTGGTGCGCACTCCTGCAGACGCATGGTGCTGAAGTTTATGTATGAGTGACTGTAAGAAAGGGTTTTCAAAAAGAAAATACCAGTATTTCGCAATTTCCCCTCACAACTATATTTAAGTTTACATCGCTATCTGATCTGTGCGAGACAATTGTTTCAGGAATCTGTGCCTTCGACTGTTCTGCTTAAAGGGAATGTGAAGAGGTTTTAGAATTTAAAAAAAAATTGGCCAGCAGCAAGTACGCGTTTAAAGGAGCCATGAAGAGAAAACACAAGTTTGGTTCATTCGAAAGGTTGCCTCGTTAGAACCATAACGACACCACTTATAACGCAAACTTCGCTCAAATAAGCTACATAATTAGGAAAAAAGGAAATGACCATGCGACCCACCAGCTCATTTTCCGCAACAGAACCTATGATGTCACTCGAGAATGCTCTGCGATTGGCGGAGGCCGGCAAAAGCAAACGCATGTTAGGCAGGGCTTACAGTTTGCATAGCGGGCTATATGCCCGTGAAACATACTGCACATTCTTTTTATGACAGAGAACGGTGGAGTAAACGGTTGAAGTTCCGAACGAACACGCAAGCGTGTGCGCCAATGCGTACGAAACTACCGCCGGCCGAGCTCGACATCTCGCCGTCGCGCAGACGAATTTTCGGGTTCGAGGCTCTTAGGGGCCAACGAACCGTTCCAGCACGTACAGCCGCGACCTTGCTTGGTATCTTAATCCCTTGACAGGAGGTTGGCCGTCATATCGCCAAACAGCAAAGGTAAAAATAGAAACGAGGGGAGTAAGGAACAGCAAGAAGCGACGAGATAGTGCCTGTCGTCGCATAAGTTTCGAATGGTGTTGGCTTGTTGCTGTCGTTACGAGCACGTTTCTAGTTTACAACCACTGAAAATTTCAGTTTGTTCGAGTACTTTACAATGAAATTTCGTTGCTGCGTTTTGAAATGCCCATGTAGTACGGGCAAATCGTCGAGGGAGTGCGACATCCCCGCCGGTGAAGAGATCTCCTTTCATGTGCTGCCAAACGACGAACCGCGGCGAAGCAAGTGGCTACGTTTTGTGAACTTTGCAAACGGAGGAGAAAGGGAGCTAAAGGAAGTACGAGTGTGCTCGCTTCATTTCCGACGAAGTGATTTCGGCAGGGACCCTTACGTTAGCTCACTCCTGGGACATGCTGGCGCTCGTCGCCGACTTCGTCAAATCGCCGTCAAAGGGCTCTGACCTTGGGGGAAAAAATGCCGTACACACCGCGCATTGACGCTCGTATCTTTCTGGTCGGAGCAGAGAGCTCGCGCGAACGGCTTTCCATACACGACACCGGTCAACTGGCATAAGCGATACTGCTACTGAAATTGAACTATTATTAACCGTAATAAAAATACGGCACATACGTACCAGTCTGTATTCGTCTTTCGCGACGGGGCTGACGAGGCAGCGGTGCCGACGGCAGGGCTTTCGTCTGTTGTGGCTATCGCGGAATGGTCGCTTTCCCGTACACCGCGTGTCCCACAACTCCTGCCGCTCGTGCACTTAGAAGCATTGAGCGTTCAAGTGGTGTGAGGTTGTTAAATGCAAGCCCTAGCTCCTCGGCGAGAGTTTTGTACTCCGGATCAGGCGATTCCATGACTAGGGCTGCGGGTGCACTAGGTTTTACTAGTATTTTTAAAATGGCCGCCGTCTCGGTTTCGGCACGAGTTTCGGTTCCTGTCTGACTCCCGCGTGTGGGTGCTATATGGAGTCGACATACTAAGTATCTGTTTCATAGACCGGCTCGTATGACGCCATTGTTCACGTCACCAAATGTGCAATTTTAGCGGGAGATTTAAAATTTTGGCTTAAATTGCCTTATTTCTCAGTGAATAAAGCATCATTTGCTTCCGGGAAAGCGCTTGGGGTACTATGAAACACCTAATCTTTCGAATAAAACAAACTTTTGTTTTCTCTTCATGGCTCCTTTAATAGTGCCCTTGTATGAAATATCTTCGGAATACTTCCAATAGAATCCCCGCAATATGCAAATAAAAGTGGCCGGATGCTCCGCGCCCATCTTGGCGTGCGATCCCGGCAGAAGGAAAAGCGGAGGCGAAAATCGGCCGGAAACCGGCCTCAGAGGCCGCCTGTGCCCCGCTCTTTTCATCGTGTTTCGTCTAGAGGCTTGCCACGGGGAGAATGCCATTCGGTTTTTATTGTTGTTGTTGTTCACAGCACGTACTTGTACAATTTTCCTGTTCAAAAAGTATGCAGGAATGCCAAACCAGACATCTGTTTCAATGCCGTGTTCCTAAACAGGATAATACCATGCCGGAATGTTTTAGAGAATACGGAAGCGACATTCAAGTGGCCGCGCCTGATGACAAGAATATAGTACCCTACGCTGGAAGATTTGTAAAATGCTCTAATGCGTTTTTTTTTTCTTTTTGAAAGCGGTAGACAGTAATGTCCATATGTAATGCTAGGTAAAGGAAGGATGGCGAATACTCCTCTACTTTGGCCGAGATATTTCGTTCATGTTCCACAAAAAAATGTCACATTTGTACTGGAACTACCTTTATTTGGGTCCAGGCTTTATTTGGATCCAGGGCTTAAAACTGTTCATAATCGCAACTTTTAGCGAAATTAAGGTTCCAATCGTGACTGAACTTCTCTCTCTGCTAAATCCGTAAAAAGTATTCCTACAAAGTAAAAGAACCAAGACCACAACGTTACTTATTTTGCAAGTATACATTCCTTGCGAAAAAAAATATTTGTCTGGAGGGCAAAATACCACCCAGGTTCGCCAAACTGCTACGATTCTCGAGTCGTTAAGGAAATATAATTCTTTGTCCAATGTGCGCTGCGTTATCTTAGCGGCTATTTATGCCTTAAGATATTATATATAACCTGTATATTCCAACTTGGCGTGAACTTGTGGCCGTCGAACTTCCTCTGTACTCTAGCGATATTCCTCGATGGGAAACACGCCAAAGCGAAATGGCCCAGAAATCACGATGAGACTAGAAAAAGGCAGAGTGAAGAGTAAATATACGGCCTTTGTCAGCGGTAAATGGTACTATCTAAAAATTGTGAAACAGACCAACGATTCATTATCACAAACCCTTTGTGATTGTCACCCAAAGTAACATAAGTATACAATCTAACTGCGTTGTCCTGCATGTCTGTTATAACGAAGCGGCGGTATTATATCAGAATTAATGCGCAACGCACATGCGAAAATTAAGACCCACAAGAGCTGCTAATGCTGCGGAGACACAAGTATGCTACAGGAATTGAAGAACAAGTGTAAGTAAAACAGGGCGACGCCACTTATCGAAAGTGCAGAGATCGAAGAGGCACCGTAGTGCCGTTGCCTAACTAGCTCGAGCATGTGTGTAGGGACGAGTGCGGGGACAACGAACATAGAAGACCGGGCAGCCTAGTCCGCTTGTTTGTTTATGTATGTACCAGTAACACAAGTACTGTCCCGCATATATATTTGCAGCGCATGAACACTATTTTCGCGCAGGGCACGTACCGGCTTTTCGCTGGTACATTGTTTACAAAACGCCCCTCAATCTTAGCATAAATGGTTTCTTATATATGTTCACGAGCAGTTGAGGCAGTACCTAATGTTAATCTAAGCAACACAAACGCCTTGTGCTGGTTGCCCAGTTTAGAAATATTCTGACGGAACCCTCCAACCCCCACCACAAAGTCCCTGTTTTGGGGTTATCGGCCGTGTAAAGCAAATTCTAGCGCTGAGATACTTGAATCAACAGGTCAGAAAGTCAGAAAATGAACTTGCAGTCACGTGCAAAGACTGACCTGCTAGCTAAATCGTGGAAAAGGCGATCGCCGTGACCGCGCGATCGTTGCTTCCGACAGCGGAGTGTCGTCCTCTGGCGTCATTAAGGGCACGACCTATCAGAGTCGAGAAAGACGAAGAGCGCGCGTCTTTCAAACTGGAGAACGCGTTTTGCCAAATAAATGACGGTTGGTCTCATGTGTAATGAAATTCAAAGTAATATTCGGAGACAGCGTGCGAAAATTATATATCGACCCTCCTCTAACTCAATTTTTTTAAGCACTTTAGCTTCCCTTTAATAAAATGTTGCCTTTGTGTAGCGCAATCGTTTCTTCTTGTGATGTATTAACGTTAATAAACATCTTGAAACTTAATTTTTAACATTATTATTTTAAAACACGAAGAACAAAAACACGCGTTCTTCATATATTTCTTGTATGCTGTGGAGTTTCGCTTATATTTATATTTACCTCCCCCCACCCCCCGAGCTTACGAGGGTGCAATGGGTCTGTCCCCCCCCCCCCCCCCCCCTAAGACAAAATCCTGCCGACGCCCATGGGATATTGTAATGTTTTCTTAGTGATTTGGCACTTTTGGAAGAGTTGCTGAATGAGGCAGATCGAACTTTGCGTACGGAATAGGACGCGATGCTTTTAACAGCAAAGCTGTTTAGGCCGACACCAATCTGTCCGGCAGGCGACATTGGAACACTTCCTAGGGACGTGTCCAGGGTTCCAACCAGCCTTAGCTCGACACATGGGAACCACAGGAGATCGCTCAGGCCGCCCTCTCGATGTCCATCAGTGCACACACGGCGCCCTTTACAAGAAACTGTTGGAATTCATTTCCGAAACTGGACTCTATATATGGTTTCCTATAGTGCACCCGCATCGCGTTTCTGTTTTAAATGCAGAGCATTTCTTTAACTCACATGTAGCGTCCGCCATGCGTCCGCAACAGCTCAGCGCGCAGGTGCGCCCTCTCCCCCACTCCTCCTCTCCCGCATCACGCTACCATCCTCGCTCTCAACAACAGGTCCGCACCCCTCCCCCTACACTATAAAAAAAATAATACTTACCGGCGCCTGGTTTCGATCCCACGACCCTGCGGGCGGAACGCAAGGTACATGGTGCTCTACCCACTGCGCCACAAAGCCGTCACAGAATAGAAGGCTACGAACGCGCCTTATATCCTTGACTCATTCAAACTACATCAAGAAGCTGCTGATACAACGCATTCACTACCTGTGGGCGGAGCGCGAGGTACATGGTGCTCTTCCCGTTGCGCCACAAAACCGACACAGAATCAAAGGCTACGAACGCGCCTTATATCCTTGACTCATTCAAACTACGTCAAGAAGCTGCTGATACAACGCATTCACTACCACCAACTCCCCAAACACTAAACGTTAACGCAATACACCCACCCCCTATGCAACGCATTTACTCGAGTCCCCCTCGCGGGGAGATGGGCCCTTTTTGCTTTCGTTCTGTGTCGTACCTTTGTCTTGTGTCCATTGTTTCCCTGTTACTTATGCCCTGTGGCAAATTGGCGCAATAAAATAAAGTAAACAGGAAACCCCGAGCGCCCGGGAGCGCGTGCCTCGCGGTGACAGTCGGGCGCCCTTGGCGACGAACGTGGGCTTCGCCACATGAGAAGCGCCCGCCTTCGCCATCGTCGTCTTGTAGCGACTGGCGCGGCTCGGGTCCGCCGCGCCGAAAACGATGACGACGAATCTGTCAAGCAATCCCTTCACGATCCACACGTGGACACGGCCACCGGAACGGCAGACGAACAAGTGGAGGTCTACCGAAGCGAGGACGCGCTACATGATTCGTATGCAGTATGAACGGCGTTCCTGGAACTAGTTTTTTTTTTTTTTTTGAGGAACGGAGGAACGCCACCGTTTCATTAAGGGTCGGTGGAACTGTAACGGTAACTCGTTAGGTTTACGAAAGAACGGCAGGAACGGCGTTCCTTCTGCAAACGTTACATTGCTAGGATTTGGCTGTTTTAGATGCCAAGGTTCGGGTATAAAAATCAAAAGTCGCTACTGTGTTTCTCTTCATACAAGCTGGCCAATTTGCCCATGCCCTTCAGCAGAACGTGCTTCCTTGAAAGTCTAAGGCGGAAGAATCACCACGCAGCGGGCCGCAGCTTGTGCTTGCTTTCATGCCGGGTAAGCTTACGCGGCGGCATCCGAAGGGTGAAAAGCGCAACCGCGAGATTGCTTTTCACCTTTCGTCGTTTTTCTGGGGAGGCCAGGATGCGTCTGGCCGATAGAATTGTTCCTTGCCGGGAAAAAGTTGTCTAAGTCCGAGCGGCGCTGCAGGTCCCTTGTAAAACCATTAGTGCGTGCAAGGCGCGGATGCGTTGTTGTCGGGGGAGTTGCGCTCGCTGTGAGGTCATTCTAGGGATCACCGGGTATCAATAGAGCTGGGCGCGCCGGAGAATCTCGGGATGTTGTACTGCTCGAAGTTGCAGAGTACGCTCGCAGTTCGTCACGGCGCGGTCTATCGCCAATCTGGCAGGAATGGGTCGGCAGGAGTGCCAGGTTATTTTGTATTACACGCATGGTGTTGAGCTTGAGCGGCTCCTCCGGCCTGCCACCCGCCTGGCTCTAGGGGTACCTAGATATACCCCCCTCGCTAAGTTGGAGGCTGCTCAGCCGTTCGCATCATTGTCAGATCAAGTTGATCTTCATTTGGCGGCACAACACACTCGTCTCCAGCTTACTTGGCATAGGCGTCTTCTCCTATCCTCACTTCATTACGAGGTAGCTTCGTTACCCGAAATTACAGCGACATACCCCCCTTGGTATCCACTCCCTCGCATAAAAGTTCCTACCATTCCAATCAATGTATCCGCAACCTCGCATGCAGGACGTCGTCGAGCTCGAATATGCACTCTTCGCTACCGCTATGGTGATCTAGCAACAGTGACGTACACAGATGCCTCCTTCTCATCCAAAGACGCACGCGGGGTCACAGTAGTTGTTCCTCCTACCCACCCGCCCTTGCAGAAAAGATACTCGGCCGTTCCTTCCGTCCTGTCTCTAGAGGCTCAAGCAATAACTGACGCAATCTTATCGTTAGCCACTCCTGGTAACCACGTGATCCTCAGCGACAGTCAGGATGCTCTGCGCTTATTCCAGGAGCAGACGCTTCCCATCAATATTATGCATGCACTCCACACTCATCTGGCCAAACACACTGGTACTAGCTACGTGCTGGGCTGGGTTCCTGGTCACGCAGGCGTTCCGGGCAACAAGCTGGCGCATCAGCTCTCCCGTGCTCCGTCCCAACCGGGAGACTCGGAGACGCCCTGGCCAAATCCTTTCCACCCACCCACGCAAGCGCGACAAGCCCGTCTCCATCGACACCAGACTGTGCAACAGCTAATCAGGGATAGGCAGACTCTTCCGTCTCCCTCTCACCTGTTACCCCGGGCAGATGCTTGTCTTATCCGGCAAGCGCAAACGGACAGCCTTCCAACTCCGCACATACTGCCTCGACTACAAGGCCATCGCAGCCCTGCGCGGTGCTCCAAGTGCTCTGGCTTTCCCAATACGCCGCATGTTCTTTGGGACTGTTCTGGTTCGCAACCATCACTCGCAATTCATCTTAAATCCCTTACACCTCCTCCCTCTTCTCTCCAAGACTGGCTCGCGCCACCGGAGGGAACAGACCGAGTGGCTTGGTGGCGAGCTTTGGTGGCTCACGTTCGTCAGGTTCTCCCGTCTGTATAGCTAATTTTGTTCCTTTCAGAACCCCGGACTTTGGGGGTCTTTTTCTTTGTTTTTTGTGTGTCAATAAAGTTTACCAACAACAACAACAACAAAGGACAGGAATTTCGTCATTGTCGGGCATAATTTTGTCGCGTGCTGTATAGACAATACTTGAGAGGCCGCTCGAAGGTCGACGGGCAGCGTTCAGAGTTGCGTTAGTTGGTCAGTTTCAACCTCTGTTATACTTGTGCTTTAATGAATATCTGGGAGGGAGAGTGAGAGTGTGGGTGACGTGATTGTTTGTGTACATTTTGTTGACCTGGCCAATCAGGCGCCCCGTGTGTGTCAGTAGGTCCTCGACGCGTGGTTCTAGTGTAATAAAACCGAAGCGTTTGGTGTTCTTGGACAGTCAGAGCGAGAGGTAGAAAGTCGATTTAGGGAAGGTTGAGTCCGGTCAATTGACCGAACGAGACTGAACGCGGAGCCCCTCGTGAGCTAGATATGTTTAGCTGAGATCATTTAAGCATTTCTCTGTTTTTTATGTGAACTTTGTATATCAGGGCTGCAGTTAGACATGTCTGGAGTTTGTCCGGTGCTCCCTGAAAAAATTCGTCTAGGAGCGTTTCTTTGGATTCTTTTAATCTCCGGATAATCTATTGCCGGCGCTGTTCATATTCGTATAATATACGTAGTTCTATGTGACTTTTAATTTTCTGATTTTATTTCGCCTCAGGATTATCCGACACCGTATTTTAATTTTTAAAAATTAAATGTAACGTTCATGTAACGAGACGTTCCAATGTTCGAAGTGGAACTGGAACGCGTTCCTTTCGCAATAAAGGAACTTGTAACGGGAACTCGTTTCAAAGTTGGGAACGAACGCGAAACGAGGTTTCGTTCCTGTTTTAGAGGAACATGTACAACACTGTTTGTATGACGCAGCTGTGCCGTCGGAAGACGACGACGGAAGTGATGACGACGATTTCTACTGAATAAAACACTGTACGTACTTTAATGGGCTTTGCTTTACAGTGCCGTCCGAAATGGCTTTGCAATTCTGGGGTCCGTCTGCTCCCTCTCTCCTGGGATCCGCTGTCAGTGTGGGGAGAAGCTAGGTTGACCCCCTGCTCTGCTGTTTCTCCAGCCTTGCAGCACTAGTGCAAGCTGCAGTATTTTTTCTATAAAATAGCCGGCTCAGCTCAATTAGTTGGCTGGTGTACTCGAGCCACCGGCCACCTGCTGTCGATATCAAGGAGAAGCCCTACTGTGCGAAAAACCGGCGTGGTCGTTGTCGTCCAATACAGAAAATGGCCTCCGTTATAACGAGTAAATAAAAACTTAATGCAGTTCCAGTGAACGTGAAAGCTGTCAAGTTCATAGCAGCGATTCCTAAACCGGCTGTGGCGTTCTCTCTTGATTGTATCAGTATCAGCCTGGCGTTGATACGGAAAGTCACCAAGAGAGGGCGCCGCAGCCCCTAAAATATAAAGACAGGTTGGATTGAGTTTTCATTGATTTGGAGTATTTAATGCGTGAATATATTTTTGTTTGCTTATTTTATATTATTGCGTACTTATTTGCGGCCTTGCAACGGAAGCCTCCGCGGCAACAGCGCAGCGCAAAGATCACCCTAACACTTCGCATTAGAGGAACGTGTGCCTCTGTGGCACAATGGCATTGACATCGGCTTCATAACGCGACGGACCCAGGGGCGCTATTCCTGAAGGCCCGAGATAGCTCGGTCCCGAATTTCCAGCTGCTCGAGTTAACAAAGTAGTGATAGTAAAGCATCGAATAAACCTCAAGCGATACCGGCGCAATCGCGCGGAGCACGCTTAGCATTAAAACCCAGTTGAGGTCGCTCACGTTGAAGAAGCACAGCTTGCACGAACATCCGCGTGCAGCGCCGTCTAGAATCGAATTGCAATATGCACTGCGTTATGCAAAGTAGATGAGCCAGCTATTCCTTTTAAAACTCCGGCCTGGCCGCAGCCTTCTTTCAAAGCTCCGCCCTGTAAATAGAAGCGGGGCGGCTCAGATTTTCTCGGTGTCCAGTTCTACCGCTGAAATCTCTTTGCTACGTGGTTTGAGGGTGGCTCCAGTGCAGAGTCCGCGCAAGCTCAAAACAAATAAGCGAGGTAGTTCACTGTAGCGAAAGCAACGCACCCTTCTTCCGACTGTCACTGACCGGCTTTGTTTACGTGCGGACGGCGGGCGTAGCATCATACATCGCCCTATTTAGCGTGTCATGAGCGTGTTTCAACATTTTACGACTGTTTTTTAGACGTTGAAGGTGTGTCACCTGTCGTCGATTGTGTTTTTGCTGTGTATGAATACGGCGGCCGTGAGAAAATCTTGTCGTCTTGGCCGCTCCTATCGTCCGGACTAGAGCGAGCACTTTGTTCGGACCGAAACTGCCGAAACCCCCCCGTGACTGTGGCAGAATTTCACTGACGGTGGCCTGGGGACGTCATTCGTTCATTGTTTTCGGCTAAGTTTTGCTAGCGGAGCATCTAATGCAAGTGACTTCGTGGCTGCGACGCTACCCCATCGGCGATGTGAACGCCATGGCAGCCATAGTTGGGTGGGGCTTCGGTCGCCACGCCACGCCCACGAATTGGCTGGGTGTGTGATTGACACGAGAACTCGGAATAAACTCGGGAGAGATATTGCGCGGCCGAGTTGAACTCGTTACGCTTGTTTTGGCTGCTGCTGCGTGGATCATGGTTCACGGTCGCCGTAGCAGCCATATATCTATGCCGACAGAGTTTTCGCTTTAGCGGAGGAGGAATTTCAAGCCCTTTTTCGTCTCTCTAAAGTACTGTGCATTGGCTGTGCAGCCATCTGACACCCGATCCCCTTTGCGACGACTTTGAGGCAGCTTTCGCTTCATAACTGCCGAGGAGCAAGTGTTACGTGCGCTGCGGTTTTACGCGATGGACACCTTCCACGGAAGCGTTGATAGCGACCGCACCAGCGACCACCCTCAGTCGGCAGTCAGCCGGTGTGTGTACTATAGTATTACTGCAGACAAGTTTTTCGCCATTTTTTAGGTAGTTAGCCGCAATGGCTTCCGCAGATTATACCATGGGCCCTATTCTCGACTGCACAAATTGCCGGCAATTCTGGCCATTTGCCGGAAGTCTTTTCTGATTGGCTTTCAGTTTTGGTAACGTGCTTCCGGTTGACAAAGCGGTTGTGTGTGCTGTCGTCATTTTGACGTTTCATGTCGTTTACAGACACCAGTTCTAAAGTTTGCCTTATTTCTCGCTATTAAAGGCACATAATTCTTGGCCGGCAATGAAAAACCAGACTAAATGCAGCGGACATGACAACGTAAGCCTGTCTTTGTTATTCAACAACAATACTGCTTGTAATACACTCCCCCTCTCTGATTGGCTGAGAAGGCGTGACGTAATTTAAACAGTTGGCGGGAATAATTACGTCATGCATTGGCAACTTCAGCCTGCGTAAAAGTGACGTAATGCTACGTAACAGCTTGAAAATGGCGGCTGTTTTTGTCGCAAAATACAAGCAAAATAGGGCAAACAATTGCCCCGGCTTACGGCGCCGCAAATTGTGCGGCAATTTGCAGCATCCGCAGTTTCGCATGCGCGCTGTTTAAAGCATGTTTCCTACCGAAACAAATTATAGTTTCAACTGCTTCCAAGTCAGCGATCATGGAGAATACAAATAACGTGCAGTATTTTGCTTTTATGTTTGGCAATAAAATAAAAATGATTTGTTTGGCGTAACCGCAACAGAAGAGGGCAGTACAAGCCTCTCCATGACAAAGGACCCAATGCATGGCATTTGTCCATACTCGTCCTAGTATGCTGTTGGGTCACATGATCGAACTCAAGAGAAAAATAACAAAGAAAAGCGACTATTTGGTTCATAACAGCGCTGATTGAAATCGAGATTGACGAATGAGTGAATCGGCGACATCGGTGCGCTCCGCGGTTATCAGGCGTAGCGCTTCGCTGCTCTTGTGTGTCATCGAAGCGATGGTCGCGGCCGTCTTTTTCTGTGATCACGCCATAAACTTGTAACATAGCAGCAGACGATGGCGTGGCGGCGGTGGCGGCAGGGAAGGTGATAACGCTACAAAGCTTGCATTGCAGCAGAGAGCCCAGCTATGTTACTAAAAGCGATTGAAAGAAAGAAATACATACGGTAAAAAAATTATATGATGTTCTTTAGCTCGACATCCGCCTTTCGCTCGCTTTTGGATCAACGTTACTCGATCGCCTTGTGGTTAACGCCAAATTTGACTCCCAGAAATGTGTTTTTTTTTTGTCAGCCTCAGCTACCGTCTTAATGTTTATAGTACATGCCAAGTGTTTTTATATCTTTCTTGCACAATATTTGATACCTTGGTAGCGATCGTTATGAGTGACTCGTCAAATTACACTGCATGTCGTCATAGCTATCGGTGCAGCACGTCACTGATTGCTTACATCGTGTTTACGCAAAAAAACATGGGCGAATTGCCGGCAATTTGTGCAGTCGAGAATAGGCCCCCATGCGTTTGTCCGTCTGAAGCCAGAGCGTACGCTTCAGTCGTGACCACGGTCGCGACCGCTCGATCGAAAGAAGGTTTCCATTGAGTGGCCATACGTACAGTCGCGTGTGATGTGAAGGTAATCGCGCGAGCTTCAACCGATAAAGACGATAACGCCCCGGGGCGGAATTTTCTAGTGCGCCTGGGGCCTAGTTTATGCATTCTCCTCTCCCTCGATCGCTGTTCCTTCAAGCAGTCATCACTTCCGCGGCTAGTAAACCACCCTTTCCGCTTTGTGGTGATTTTGTGCGGTTGTAGTCACGTGTGGGCTTTCTTCTTGGTTATCGTGAACAGCGATAGCACCCGTTGTTATAAATGCCCAGAATTTACCCGCAATGTGTTTGTGCGCACCTTTTCGAGAACTGCTGTAAGACCCGACAAGTGGGATGTCATCGCTGCGTGTGTGATAAAAAGAAGGGCTTACTGGTTTTGCCGGGGGGGTGATGGCCGCTTGAGTAAACAGCCACCGAGGGAGAGAATAATGCGTAGACAAGGAACCAGGCGCAGTAAAAGAAGCCGAGCGGGGGCGTTATCACCGTAGCCGGTCGATGCTCGCGCGGTCAAATCGCACGCGACTGTACTTCCGTTATCGTCTGCTAGCAAAAGTTTCCGATGTTGCGTTGCATGACCGTGCGCTTCATTTATCGTCAGCGCGGCAGACGGTTTTCTTGAGGCGTTTCGTGTAACACCATTCTTGCGAAATCTTTACTCGCAGGATAGTATATAATCAATGGCATGTGTCTATTATCTGAGGCGATCTTTACGCATTTCCGCGGGTTTTGTCCAGCGTCTTTGTCGTCTGGCTCGAAGCGGATCATGAAAAACTTGTGAAGGGTAGATTGAGACCGAAAGAAACAGCGTGACGCCAGTAGAAAAGTGAAGGTATAGAGTTCATAAAAAAAAAAACAACGACTGTGGAGAGCTTTGTCGAACAAGAGCTGTGAAGAGTAAACTGAAATAGAGGAAACAAACTTTAAAAGCTCGGGTTGTTGCTATTCCTTTCTTCGTAGCACATGGCCAATTGGGCGACTTACCCGCAATTGAGAGCTTTGAGGAGTGAATGGGCTCTGTTTCAAAAATTTACAAAACTGTGAATTGGAAAGTAAAAGTTGTAGAATAATGCGTGACACGTGAACGTGATGGCTCATGAAAATGACAGGTGCACACCAGCTGCGCAGAACCACGATTATAGGGAGGCTGTGCTGTGTGCCAGTATTCTTGTTGGCGAGTTCACTACGAAATGAAAGAGAAGAAACTGACGCAAATGCGGTATAGCAGAAAAGAAGCCCGTCGAATGCCAAAATTCATGCCGGAAGACAAAGAAATAAAAGCGAGGAAAAATACGCAAATGCATTATATCAATTAAGTATTACCGCAAGTACAATTATCAGTTTCTAATAAGTATCGCAAGTACAATGTACCAGTTGTTATTAAGAATCCCCAAGCTTTCGCCTTCAAGTCACGTAAGCAGGCTGAAGTGGTTCAAGGAAATTTCGTACCTGAAAGCGGACGGAGGGTTTCGACAGCACCGAGCAGCAAGTACTTTGAATGTGGCGCGTTTCCAGCAAGGACCAAGTGAACAAGTCAATGAATTCCAGATTGCTGTTCTGATGAAGGCAGTTGGATGCGGGCAGGGCTATTTGGTTGCTAATCCTACAGCTTTAAAACGCCAGCGAATGAAGGCCATGATATTTCGCCAGCATCGACGTCAGCTCGGTTCCCCTAAGAGCGCTGAAAGTGCGTTGGTTGTTGCTGTGATTGCGAATCTTCAAGATCTGCAGAGCTTTGTTGGTTTCGAGTGCACTCAGAATCGGTGTTAGAGGGAGGTGACGCCCGCCGTAGCGAAGCTCTGTTAGCACCATTCACCTATTTATCAGGTCGCCAACCAACGTCAATGTTTAGCCGTTATGCCTCTCACTGTCTATCCCTTGCCGACGATCGAAAGAGCTGCTGCGGTCCTCTGACAGAAAGTTTCTGCAATGTCTCCGTGGATCTCAGCAGCTTCGCGAAGTCGTGCACGCCGTCCGAGCCTGTGTTCACGCCGAACGTCAGCTCCGTGAGGTTCTTGCACTTTAGGATGCTGCTCATGATGGCGCCGGCGCTTTTGCGGTGGACGCCCATTTTGACTAATATAAATGCTCTGAGCGTATCGGCGCTGGCTGCAATAAGCTGGGAAAGCCTGGAGCCTAGGCTGTATTTCGTTGCGACATGATCCACTGCAAGCTTCTCAAGGTGCTCATCTGGGCACAACGCGTCAAGGAGGAGAGCCCACGAACGTGTCTGATGCTTGCTCAAAGATATGCTTCGCGGGTACGCCGGCGGCAAGGCTGAGGGGTCACAAATTCCAGCTCCCTTATTCTGGAAACAGATCCAGGGTAGCAGCAGTCCCAGAGAGGATCAGAAAACGGTTCGGCGAAGCGGATGTCTTTGACACAGGGGCGTTTTCTTGGCAGCCACACGGCGCAGAATGCTGCGCCGGACAAGCTCTCCCGGCTTTCAAACGCAGTTTCAACCGCATTCCTCTTGGTGAGCGGTTGGAGCACGCTAGGCTCCTGCCCGAAGACGGCGAGCTTCTGAGGGTGGAGCCCGGTGTTCCAGTCGTTGGTTTCGTCACACGACCAATAGCTGCCTTCCGACGCTGACGCTGAGCACTCGTGCTCGAGGCCTAGTGCAGACAAATCGTCGTCCGTCCAGAGTTCTACGTCGTCCTTCACGGCTGCAGGCGCAACCTCTACCTGCCCAAGCACAGGGCGTTGGCAGCTATGCCTTGTTGCAAGGAGATCGATTGTTGTTGTTGTTGTTGTTGTTGTTGTTGTTGTTGTTGTTGTTGTTGTTGTTGTTGTTGTTGTTGTTGTTGTTGTTGTTGTTGTTGTTGTTGTTGTTGTTGTTGTTGTTGTTGTTGTTGTTGTTGTTGTTGTTGTTGTTGTTGTTGTTGTTGTTGTTGTTGTTGTTGTTGTTGTTGTTGTTGTTGTTGTTGTTGTTGTTGTTGTTGTTGTTGTTGTTGTTGTTGTTGTTGTTGTTGTTGTTGTTGTTGTTGTTGTTGTTGTTGTTGTTGTTGTTGTTGTTGTTGTTGTTGTTGTTGTTGTTGTTGTTGTTGTTGTTGTTGTTGTTGTTGTTGTTGTTGTTGTTGTTGTTGTTGTTGTTGTTGTTGTTGTTGTTGTTGTTGTTGTTGTTGTTGTTGTTGTTGTTGTTGTTGTTGTTGTTGTTGTTGTTGTTGTTGTTGTTGTTGTTGTTGTTGTTGTTGTTGTTGTTGTTGTTGTTGTTGTTGTTGTTGTTGTTGTTGTTGTTGTTGTTGTTGTTGTTGTTGTTGTTGTTGTTGTTGTTGTTGTTGTTGTTGTTGTTGTTGTTGTTGTTGTTGTTGTTCCTTTGTTTGTGGCGCATACGCACTTGGGGGATTGGCCATGATTGGAAGCTTTATTGGGGCTAATGTGCCCAATTTAGGAAACTAAGATTTATAGAAAAAAATTTTTTAGAATAATAGCACAAGAAATATAGGAATTTGTAGAGGAAAGTGCGCACTATGCAGGAATCTGCAAGAAAAGGCTATGCGGAAATTTGAAAAAAAAATGCTCTTCTTTTGTCCGTGTAGAGCTCAAATAAACTCACGAAAAGCGGCTAATAGGGTAGGCGCCTTGTCTCTGGCCGCACGAGCCCAGTCACACGCGACGATGATGATGAGCAGTCGAGGAAGAAGACAAAGTATTCCACCTGCCAAGAGTTTGACGATAATGGCAGGATGAAATACGGAAGCTTCGCTCTCCGTCGCTTGTTGCTCATAAACACGTTATTTGTTTACTCGCCTAGGTTAAGCATTTCGTATATATCCAAATAATATCGTGGTACTACTGATAACCTACATAAACCAGTAATGCTCCAAAAGCAACTGCTCCGTAAGTTGCCTGAGCTATTTTGTCATTTATTTATTTCAATACACTCAAGGCCTGTCAGGGCATTACATATGGCGGGATTCGATTGTACAACACAAGTGCAATATACAAAAAAAGGAGAAAAAATGAAAGTGTACGAATAGGTACAAAAAATATATATAAAAACTCAGAGTACAAAAGCAGTGAACAAGCTAACAACGCCGCACGACCACATTTTGCGGAAAAGACAACCTAAAAGGAACAAGAAAAAATAAAACACATTCCGCGTGAATGTATGTGCGTGAAACGGCCTCAAATAAAGATGGATGCCTTACAGATACTATACTCTGGTAGTCTGTTCCATTCATTTATAGGTAGGATAAGGGGAGATTGTTTAAATTTTAAGGGCGAAGCTCTTTAGGAAATCGTTTTTTGTTCCGCAGTGAGAAATACCAAGATATTGCCGAGCTCACGCACGTGAACGCGGGCCTCGCGGTGACCGCACGGCAGTTAACAAAACCAATGAAATGCTGAGCGCTCGTGTGTGCGTGCCCCGCGACGATCTCCCAGCGTCCACGGCTCACGTTTGTCACGCCAAGCCTACGCACTTGGGAAGATAGGCCAAAATTGCGGCGACCGTCCGGCGGCTAACAAAACCAAAAAAAATGCCTAGCCCTCATGTGTGCGTACCTCAGGCCAACCGCCCAGCGTCAACGGCTCACGTTTGTCAAGCCAAGCCTACCCCCTTAGGAAGATAGGCCAAGATTGGTCAAAAGAGAAGTAAAACTCCAGCGTTCACCGTAATCGTGGCAGCACTTGTGTGGAAGACAGCTGCTCCGTCTTTGGCTACGTGACAATACCAATACGTGGCTTATGTTTCAATGGTATACTATTGTACTCCTTCATGATCGATGCGTGTATTGTCTCGTCTAGAACCGTTCCTTTTTCGCGATTTTCAAGTGACCGTTTTGACACAATGGAAACCCGGTTTAACACACGCGCCGTGTGTAAAGATATCTTATCAAAACTTTTAGGAAAATGCATTAGTTTTTTGGGAGAACATCATCGCTCCCACTAAGAAAGCTTTCGCGTTAATAATCATCTCCGCTGCCGCAGAAATTCACAGTATTCTTTGGCAGTTGTACCTCAAGTTTTTAGCGTGCAGACACTCGTATTACAGGAGGTGGGTGTTCTCTTTTGTGATTCCATCCGCAGAACAATTAAAAATTTTCGTTCATATTTTTATCAATTTTATATATAGTTCGTTATTTATTAGTAAAAGCTGTCACTGGTTAGCAACTTTCCGACTTGTTAAGCTGTTGCGATATAGCGTCTCTCGTAATTGCGGCGGAGCGGGGCACTAGAGGTGCGCACGTTCTCACCCTAACCGCGTACACACGCGCCCAGTTCATTGCTTGGGCACAAAACAACTACGCAACAATATTATGTAGCGATACCGCGCATGCGTCAAGGTATATTACTGAGACATTAAGCTCTTGCGAAATAATAATAATGAGCAACTAACGACGGTTTTTCATTGTGGATCTGCTGAATGTACAGGAAGCCGCGCATATTCACCTGAGGCCTTGCTGCCTCCGTGAAACCGTACTTTCAAGTGCACTTCCAAACGCCTTCATGCACCAGACATACCACGCCGCAAATAAAGGGGCACCTTTCACCGCCCCTTCTGGAATATGTACACCGAGAATCGCGGTAAAATTGTAAGCAATAAACCCGAGAGCACAATCGGCGAGGCTTAAATGGGCTTTCCGGACCCCTGCGCGTCTCCTATAGCGGCGATGCTCAGCCGACGCCTGCTCCGCGTTCCTGCCCCTTCAGCAAGACCTTTTCCATTTAGAGCAAACGATTCTTGAGCCAATATTAACTCCTGGAGGAGCCCAGCCCACGCGTCGTATGAAAGATTCGATCATTATTAGGTGTATAAAGAGAATGCACTACGAATACTACAAAAAAAACTTTGCACATTGTAAAGACACTTACACAGAGGGCGTAAATAGGGGGAGGACGAATGCCTTTATTCTCAGAGGGGCATGAATGCCTTATTGTGGAAGGAGAGGGACATGAAGGAAGGGAGGGAACAATAAAAAAAAGAACTGTTCAAGGTTCAATCACCTGAAATGGTGGATAGCATTTAAAAAAAACCGTGAAGAGATAGGTGCGACAGTTTTTATAGGTGTCGGTCCAGGTTATTACATCAGCCTGTAGAGACCACTAGTTATTATGTATTCAATAACTTTCTCAAGCACTGAGGGGTCCTCTCGAACGCGTTGCAGGTGCGCTTCTTCATCTCCGGGTGGAGAACCGCGGTCCAACAGTGGCTCGAGACTGGTCTTGAAGTGCGCACAGTGCAATATCAAATGGTACAGGTTAGGGATGCACTTCTCGTCACAATACGGGCAGCGTTGGATGTGCCAGGAAAAAAATACTACCTCGTGTTTGGTACACGAACGCAGATACAAGGTTTGATTGTGAAAGAAAATGACACAGGTGAACATTTACTTTAAGCTATCGCATTAATCAGAATTTTCTCGAGCTTTCGAACCATTATAGGAAAACTTGTTCGCATATGCATCCAACGAGAAATTTGGCAAAGGGCACTATACAATCACACTAAAACTAGAAGCGCAGCACCGAACGTCCAGCTGCTCCTAATATCAACCGCTCCGCACAAAAGGACCGACAATCTAAGAGTTCTCGGGGATGGGAAACGCCAAAGATTTCAGTAATTTGCTGTGGATAATAATTGCCTGGTATAAATTCTGCAAATTTCGATCTAAACAACTATGCTAATAGAGCAATATGCGCTACAGTCGAATTTCACGTACGTATTCGCTTAATGAGGTAATGGGAAAATATACAGAATTACTTCTCCCGCAAATTCGAATATTAATGCGTGTAAATAATTAAGCTATGACACAGTCATCTATATATGGGCTAAAAGCAGATACTGCCGCTGTATTTTTCTTTGTGCTCGTGAACAACTCCCTTCAGCGGCCCCATTCACACGCTCCAAAAAGAATGCGAGGCATAGGTAATCAACAGACCACTTTTTTCCTCGTGCGCCGTGATCCTTTTCCGTGAATCAGCCAGGCAGTTCGCTAAGTTGGTTGAACCTTGTTACCGCGAAAAGTCGTTGGAGAGGACCGCCGAAGGTAACGGGGTGGGGTCCTGTCCCTGTCAATATAGAGAGCTTGAAGGACAGTAAATGGCCCGCGCTTATTCTTTTTTGGTTCCCCATATCAACTCGTTCGGGCACGATACCTAGCTACCACGTGCACGCACCTGCGTATAGGCTTCCGACGGCTCGTTTCATATTCTGTTCATTTTTATTTTTCTAAATTTTAAAATAATCTTTATGGAGCTGTTTTTTTTTTTCAGCCCGACAGACAGTGCAAGTTGGACATCCAGGCAGTATTTAAATTCAGTATCCCAAGTTTAATACTTGCTCATCTATAGTTCACTATGGTTCGTTGCGAAACACGTCGACGCCGATGATGCGAACCGACGGTTACATCAACGACTTGAGACCAACCTTTGAAATTTCCTTTCAAAACCTGGCATATTACGTTGCACCCTCAAAAACCGAAAACAGCGCTAGGACGGCCCTCGGAAAGCCAGACGAGACAGGCCGCTATCTCAGCGCCCCCTCTCAGTACAGATAGCCTCTATTTTTTTATCCGGCCACATTGCTGATTTCAATATTTATGGATGCACGTACCAACCAGCCATGCAACCTGACACACTTGTTCAGTCGTATCCTTGCGCGTCTACAAAATGCTAGACCAAAGCTGTTAGTGTCCCTTTCGCCACGATCTTTCATCAGCCTGTCATTCGTGAAGAGAATACGCTTAGCGGCAAAGCCAAACCTTACGGCGAAATATCTGCAAGCGAAAGGCCTGTTCCGACGAAAGATCTGTATAAACATTTAAAAAGACGATACAACAGGGATGCTGATAGTAAGAAACTGACTTCCGGCAGTATGTCCTGTAAATTAAAGTGCTGGATACTGACAAGACAAGGGCCCCACGATATACCTTTCTTATTCTTCCACGTATTATTTAGGTACAAAATATGTTGACTACAGCTCTATCAAACAGATGCGTAGGGATGTTTCAGTCAGCGTGGTGTGCATTGTACACGTCAAGTGAGATGAATGAACTTTCAACAAGAACCCTGTATGCCATGTGTGTCAATCTTTGGCTTACTGGCGCTGTTACCTAAACAGGCTGCGAAAATTCCGCTCAGAAAGCTTTCTTCTTGTTGTTGTTTTTTTGCGTTATCGCTTCAAAACTTTCATTCGTCGCAGCCTAATGTCCGTTTTAAGCACCTTCGTTTACATCTAAGTCGTTAAGCTTTTTATAACAACAATAAACTCCCTAAAGACAAATATTACATACCTGTAGCTGCCTCCTTATTGGCGCGAACTTCAAAGCACAGCTTTTCGTTTGAAAGTGCATAGCTTTTTGAGTGATTAGAGGACGAAGGCTTAGATGAAACTTTGATTGCGCGTATCGTCGTCCTCACCTCGTATTACCTGTTAACGTCAGTGTATCCAAATTGCCCGTCTTCCCTTCGATATAGCCATGTATGATAACTTCCCCGTACACATGACCCATCTGTTCTCAGCGGGCTTTATGCGGCGTCACCTTAACGGCTTGCCACAGAGATTGAGGTGGAGGGGAGAGGGGCAGGATGTCTCATCTTGCAACATGCAAGCAGGTTTAGCATTCATGAGCCGACAAATATCAAATGAGTTCACGACTCAGTAAAATCGATTCTGGCTTTATTAAGGAAATCATCCGCTGAACCTTGTTTTGAGTGCGTGGCTTTTTTCCCAAGAGCTTTACTGTTATGCAAAAGGGCCATCTTAAAGGAGAGTATTATACTAGGAAGTCAACTCAAGTGTTATATGGCAAAGTCAACGCTATGTGGTGTGACCTGCGTTGGAAAAAAGGAAAAAAAGAGAAGTGGTTTTTACTGCGCACACGTGCAAGGACAACCCAGCAGTCTAAAATACGGTCCAAATTTTCTTGGCATGCTGTTGAGTTTGCGATCACATTCGGTATCGTTGATAGATGGTCGCCCCTGTCGCAGCGCGAAATGGGCACCTGGGAGTTGCGAACGGAAAGGAAATAATCTGGAAGCCAACCGACATCTGGAATCCACCCGTAATTCCATGGTTCCGTACGTTCCGTGCGTACTGTGCCGGTACCCGACTGCGCACTTCCACATTCGTTCTGGTATGGTGGCTTAGTTCCGCTGACGGGCTGCCCCCCCCCCCCCCCCTCATGCGCGTGCATTTGTTCAGGTGGGGTGCGGACTTCCTCGCCGTACCCGCCCGCGCAGGCACAGTCGGGTCCCGTACGCACGGTACGTACGGAACAGACGGAACGCTAAAACTCTCTATTATCACAAAATTGCTTCACAAGCGGATATGACGTGGAAGAGCAGATGAATTGAATTGATTGATTGATTGTAAGGTTTAACGCGCCGACGCAACGCAGGCGATGAGGCGCGCCGTAGTGGAGGGCTCCGGATTAATTTTGACCACCTGGGGATCTTTAACGTGCGCCGAAATCTCGTACACACGGGCGTTTTCGCTTTTCGCCTCCATCAGAAAAGCAGCCGCCGCGGCCGGGAATCGAACCCGCGACCTCGTGCTCAGCAGCGCAACGAGATGAATTGAATTAAATGCATTCGTGGTGCCGTAGATGCGTGCGCAGCTACGTTGATGGAATTTTGTGCGTGATGAAGAAACAGGGCTTATCGTGGGTACTGGGGAGCATCTGGTGCTATGATGGCGTGTTGTTGGAAACCCAGTCCGTCCTTTCTCGAAATCTGCTTGAACCACCTCTCTGTCCTCGGCGTCATTTGACATTCCATGAAAAGTTCGCCCAAGAACCTTTCGAGTACATTTAACCAACAGCACACAGCGCGGTGGCAAATAATGACGTTGAAGCCCGCGAGCGAGTATCGCAGAAAGAACTAGCGTCTGATACAAAATGTTGTAAGGACGGAACTATTGCCTAGGACGTCTCACCCGGCGCGGACTCAATAAACTGATGGAAAACGAGCCCGCTGACGATTCAGAGAAAGATCTCAGCTCCAGCACAGGACGCTCCGCCTTCGACAAGTACCTAGCCTTATACGACTACATCGCAAAAGATCTCCCGGAAATCAGACGCATCTACGCCACTTTTGTCTTACTAAGAAGCACCAACCGTCGTAAAGGGAACCGGAACCTAGCCTTCATCCGAAGATTCAACAGAAAGGCATACTACTTCAAAAACCTTCTTCACCACTTTTGCCGGGCTTCAAAACTAGTGTACGTTCTAAATCACGAGATACAATGGATGCTAGCCCGACGAGTGCTTGCAGCCGATAGACGGCACCCCTGCTATGAACGTGTTGCGGTTATGGCAAGCCACATCAGGCAGCTGTGCCTCAAAGAAACCAACTCATCTTCTCCGTCCTGGGCTGACAGTGCAAGCATCCCCGCTACAGGGGTGAGGCCCTCAACAAGCCTACTACGAGAAATAGTGCCTTCGTTCTTGAAACCGGTTGATGAGCGCTCTGAACTCTGTTGTTCAGAGCGTCTGTTGTCTGTTGCCTGAGCGTCTGTTGTCTCTGTTGTTCCAATTCGTCTCACAATGCATAGTCCGCACCCGTACCACTGGTCTCTTCAGCAACCATTTCCAGGTCGCAGCAATGCGTACCTTCAAACCCACAACCTCCACTACTTGAAATCCCGCATCCGCAACGGGCCGAGTCGGGGGATTCGCCACAAGTCCACCACGCACCCCCTAAGGAACCACCCAGCCATTCTACGAAACAAACACCAGCCTCCAAGTCGTCCATCAATGGACCCTTCCACCAACTGCATGAAAGCAGGCTGCCAAGCCCGCAAGATGCCCCAGGCTGTTCTGTAACCAACCACCCTAGTAGCATCAGGCACGGCGCTTCCTCGGTGCTCTCCAAAACCCCACCTACTAGGCCAATTGACAACCAAGGGGAACAATCGTCTGCCCGTGGTACCAGCAGTCCCACAGGAGTGACCGCCCCCAGACCACATGCTACTAGTGCTTCCTGCAGCGCCTCTAGCGCTCCCGAGGGCCCCAGGTACCAACACCGAAAGTACGTTGACGTCGCTAAATCTTCCTCTCAAAAGTGACAGCTAAGGCAGGCATCAAAGTGCTGTTTCACGAGATGTTTCCCGCACATTTCTGAGTTTAGGAAAAATAACTGAGAAACGCATTCGCTCGCAGATGCATGCCGCTTCTCTTAAAAATTACGTAAAAGAATCTAAGGTTCCCAAAGGCCTCCAAATTGTGTTAAGACCAGCCACGTCCGAAATGTCTGCCCGCCATGTACATAAATGGGATAATGTTTTAACGAATGCTTCGCTTGATATTACAAGAATACTTATTGATCACTATGAGTCATCAGAAAAAAGCGTTCTGCAACACTGAAAACCAGCTAAAAAAGTCATCCCACCTCGCCCCGCTTGAAGTACGTTTATTGCAGGAATACGAGAAGAAAAGGGTTCACGAGATTGGTTTGGTAAAATAAAAAAAATCCGTAATGATGTCCCACAACCAACCTATGCTATGCAGCGGACAGATGTTGAAGTCGTCGAGAGGCGCGAATCAACACTGAATCTAGCCAATTCAGATCAATCTTGCATTGTAAACCTATCTAGGGCCACTCTTTCTCCTACTGAAGTCAGTCTTCTATCTCGTGGTCTCATTTTCTGCCCAGCAACCGGTGGTGTCCACGACTTTGCACTCTTTAAAGACCTAGATAACTTTTGCCGCAATATACGACTCAGGGAATATTTCCATGATCATCCCAGCTCTAATAAGATCCATGACGCCTTGCCCTCCAACAAACACTGGACTCCCCCGACTCAACGCGACAAATACCTTGATATTTATATCTCGGCAGTCACGCGCGACATTCCGGACATATATAAAAAGCAGCTCCCATACCGGAAGAACCTTTCGGCAGAGGAAACCAATGCGATTAAAAGTCTTGCGACGCGAAGTGAAATCGTTATTAAGCAAGCTGATAAGGGAGGCGCAATAGTGGTTATGAATAGAAGTGATTATGTTAATGAAGCCCTCCGATGATTGACCGACAGCTCTTTTTATAAGAGTGTCGATAATGATCCCACCGAACGGTTTAAAACTATAATTAAGGAAACCCTTCAATCCATGGCAAAAGGAAAAAAATAGCAGCTCATGCAGTAAAATCACTTGTCCCTCTTAATCCTGTCGCCGGTAGGTTTTATTTATTACCCAAAATACATAAGCAGAATAATCCAGGTCGTCCTATCGTATCCGGCATCGACACGGTAATGGAAAAACTCTCTTGTTATGTGGACTCACTGATAAACAAAATGCCAGCTAAGTTTCCTTCGTTTCTAAAAGACACAAACCACTTCTTGAGTTATATTATTCAACTTCGCGTCCCGCCCGAATCACTACTCGTAACTTTGGGCGTCGCTTGTCTGTACACCAATATCCCTCACGACGATGGCGTCCGAGCTGCCGTCGAAACATACGACGCCCTTCACGAATCTAGTCCCATCGACAGTGAAACCCTGGCAACGTTGCTCAAACTAATTCTAGAGCTTAATAACTTCGAATTTAATGATATGCACTACATTCAGATCAACGGAACGTCAATGGGCACGAGGGTTGGACCAAGCTGCGCTAACATTTTCATGTGCTCTCTCAGAACCGCATTTCTCGACAAACGTTCTCTGAAACCTTTCTATTACAAACGCTTTATCGACGATATTTTTCTGATTTGGCAACACGGCGAACAAGAACATCTTTCATTCATGAGTTATTTCAACAACTGCCACCCACAAATTTCTTTCTTCCACCAGTATTCGGCTGAAACAATCAACTTTATCCCATACAAAAATGCCCTATGGGCGTCTATAGAAAAATGTATGGTGAGCTATGGCCGCCTATGGGTCCCTATGGTCACCCATAAAAGTGCGTAAATTAGGCTATAGCCAGCTATTGAAGTTTTATGCATCGTGCACTAAAGAATGTAAATCATACAATTCTCTTTCGACGACTATAGAACATCCTAGTATGTTTAGTCTATAGAGTCACAGCCATTCAGGCTACTGTAGCCAGCTAAAGAAAAATCTATGGCTTTAGTTCTATAGACCAGCCGCGACAAAACTATTTTGGCTGGCTGTAGACCATTGTTTCGCTTTAATTCTACAGACTTGAAACCATTCAGCTGTCTTTTGCCAGCTATTGAAAAGAGTTCGTCCTAAAGCTAAAGAGAGAAAGCCATAAAAGCTCATTTGGCTGGCTATAGGCCGTTGTTTAGCTCTAACTCTACAGACTCAAAACCATTGAGCTGTCTTTTGCCAGCTATTGAAAAGAATTCGTCCTAAAGCTAAAGAGAGAAAGCCATAAAAGCTCATTTGGCTGGATATAGGCCGTTGTCTAGCTGTAAGTCTACATACTTGGAACCATTCAGCTGTCTTCTGCCAGCTATTGGAGAGAATCTGCCCTAAAGCTAAGGAGAGGCATCCATAAAAGCTTCTGCGGCTGGCTACAGCGCAACATATAACTGTAAACCTTTAGACGTGTGACAATTGAGCAACATTTAGCCGGAATTAGAGAAGCGTTTGGCGCAGAATTTACAGGCCTGCATCCATAAAAGCTTCCTTAGCTAACAACATAGTGACAAGGCTCCAAGTCTCCAGCCGCTAATAAAAAAAGTGTTAGCCTATAAAGGTATAATTCGAGCACCCACTAAATCTTATTCTGCTGGTTTCAATATGACTTATGACGCGTAATTTATACACTCATGATTTACCTAGCTACATCTACAACACAGACTAAATAACGATGATGAGGTTCATCGGCCGGTTATATGAAAGTTTTTGTTCAATAACGTTAGGTATTTATTATACCAAGAATACGGGAAAAGTACAATTAACGGCTCAAATTCAGGTTGCAACTTTGGATACTGTGCGTCGGTAAAGCTTGCAAATGAACGTCGGCCGAAAGACGTATAAGTTTGGAGAATTCTTCCTCCGTGGCCCTCCCTGCCGCGGTCAAGTAAAAAAGCGGGCTTCTCTGC
Source organism: Haemaphysalis longicornis (assembly GCF_048455015.1). Taxonomy (NCBI): domain Eukaryota; kingdom Metazoa; phylum Arthropoda; class Arachnida; order Ixodida; family Ixodidae; genus Haemaphysalis; species Haemaphysalis longicornis. The sequence continues at coordinate 242,089,914 of NW_027526203.1, read as the reverse complement.
CCTCTCTGCGTCGAAGCAAATTGCAAAGAACTTTCGCGGCCCCCCGGTACGTGCGGGCACAGTAAGAAATATGGTGGCATATGCGAACAACCCCATTCCTTCTCCCGGGGAGCCCACTTTGAAAGTAGTCATCAAGAAAGGGGGAGAGCGACCCAAGACCGACCGAAGGAGGCACGGAAAGGAAATTCTGGGAAGCGTTGAAAAGGTAGAGGGGACAGCGACCGGCCGGGGAGGGGCGGCGTGAGCGCCGCGCGCGTCGACGCTGTAGCCCAACCGTGTGAAGGGAAGTTTTCGTTGAAAAGAGGGTCAGGCGTTCCGTGCTGTGTTAGTATTCGTGCGCGCAGCAATGTTAGTGACAGACAATTTTCTCTGAGTACTGATCACAGATATAGTTTTTTCAGATGAAGAAAACAAAACGTTAAGCGATGTTGTATTTGCCAAATAAAATAATTACCAGAAAACAAGTTAGAAAAAAATAATTACCAGAAAACAAGTTAGAAAAGGGTCGAAAGATGGGCACGTATCTCCGCACTATTTGCTAGCGCGATGGACCTGCTTATACCAGGATGTACTCAGTCAGCCACATCTCGTCTCCTTGCTCATGTGCGCGGGCATGGCACGTGTTGCGTAATGCTGGGAATTTGCGACTCGACTTCAATGTGTTCGTGTTGATGGTGTGACGCCAAGCAAATGTGCCGCTTTTCTGTCGGAAATATCGGTGTTTACGGTGACAGTGTTACAATTATTTCAACATCAACTCGAAGTTATTCGAAAATGGATACCTGCGATACCACGACAGGAATTTCATGGTACGCAAAACACCAGGGTGGGTGATCTTACGAACTGAAGAGGTTGTATTGTGCGAGAAATGCAGGACTTTTTTTGGTGTTCAAGAATACGTTTCCAAGCTACCCTGCACCACATGGGCATAGCAATGTACACAGAAGTGAAGATTTCGCTGCGGTGATGAGACAAAGATAATTATTTTTTCGCGACCTGAGAAAACTTACAAGGAACTAATTGAACGGACTTGGAAAACGTTTTTTATTATTGCATTATGTGCGACCGTCTTCATTGTTTAATTAACAGTGCATTTCCATTTTAGCCACCATACTTGCAACTTTGTGCATTGAGTACTGAGTGAAATGAACGACTTCTGAGTTTTCTATTTTCTGTGGACTACCCAGCACCTGTAGGTATATGTATCTCGGTGGGCGTTCGTGGAAAATTTGCCGCGTAGTGTGGTTGTCGAGCGAATGACGTAAGCGTGAGCCAGAGTGTTGGAATGCGCGTGCTGTGTGTTTCGATGGGCGTATGTGAACAACAGTTTACTGGCGGCGAAGTAGCGTAGATAGTAGCCCTTTATGTAATGAATGGGATGAATAAACCCCTTGGTTTTGCTTTCCTTGTTTGCCTGTGTTTAAGCCTTTTGTGAATGAAAAGAGAGACAGAGAGAGAACAGTCTTTAATGAAAACTGGCGATGTCAGCCCAGCTAAGATGCCTGGCTTGCTACGCTACATGAATGCGATGACGATGATAATTATAATGATGAAGAGGAATACATATGATTTTAACTAATTACAAAGTCTGAACAAGACTTGTGTCTTTTAGGTATGCCAATAAGGCTTTCGTTGCACGAGCGACACGTTTGGAAGAGTTCCAAGGACCTAGTACGTCCCTCAGTTCTAGTTTTGCGGACAGCGGCCGGCCCAGGGACACTGCGAGAGACGCTCTTTGTGTAGTAAAGCGCACACAGTCACATATTAGGTGTTGGAGGTCTTCACGCACACCACACTGTGGGCACAGAGGCGAGGAGGACTGATTGATTTTGTAGCAGTAGTATCGCGTGTAGGCGACGTTCAACCGCATGCGGTGCAGTACTGCTTCATCATGCTTGGATAGTCCCGGTGGCATCTTAAAATTACAATGCGGGTCGATAGAGTAGAGGGGCGCGTAATGGCGGGATGCGTCTGCCCTAAGCGATCGCTGCATGCTCCATGCCACACTAGATGCAAGGGCTGAAGCATCTTTGCGTGAAAATGGCACCGGTATTTTTGATCCGCGTTGGTCATGCGCTTTGGATGCTGCAACGTCCGTCTTCACATTTCCAGTTATCCCGCAATGGGCAGGGAGCCACTGAAGTGCTATTTGATGGTGCGCTTGCAGAGCTTGAAGATGTAAAGCTTGTACATCAAGCACAAGCTGATCTTTGGGGAAAGACGCCAGACATTGCAGTGCAGCCCGACTGGTGACGTGTTTGCAATCGCAACCTTGCACTCCCCCTATATCGCTGAAGTGTTCATGGAGCATATAGTCACACAACCTAAGTGCCACAGAAGTTCTAGAGATCCGCAAGGCTATATGTCGGCATGGCCGCGTGTTAATAATTTCTCAGGCTGCTGCTGTCGCTGTGTTTCAAGTAGTGGTGATTCTCTTCTGGTTGCAGCCCATGCAAAAATATCGCATGGTCGGCTATTGAAAATCATTTTTATGGTTGTCTTTAGCTATTTGGCCCAATTATCTTTAGACGTTTCTATGGCTGTCTTTAGCCGTTCCTATGGATATTACTACGGGTGTCTTTAGCTTCTTCTACAGCCATAGCGATATCGAAAGAAGACCTAAAGAAAGCCATAGAACCGGCTATAGAAGAAACTAAAGACACCCATAGAAATGTCGATACGAATAGCTAAAGACAAACATACAACCGGCTATAAAAGACGCTAAAGACACCCATAGGAATAGTGATACGAATCTCTAAAGACAACCATAGAACCGGCTATAGAAGAAGCTAGAGACACCCAAAGGAATGTCGATACGAATAGCTAAAGACAACCATATAACCGGCTATAGAAGACGCTTAAGACACCCATAGGAATAGCGATACGAATCGATAAAGACAACCATAGAACCGGCTATAGAAGAAGCTAAAGACACCCATAGGAATGTCGATACGAATATCTAAAGACAACCACAGAACTGGCTATAGAAGAAGCTAAAGACACCCATAGGAATGGCGATACGATTCGCTAAAGACACCCATAGAAACGTCTAAAGAATATTGGGCCAAATAGCTAAAGCCGACCATAAAAAGGATTTTCTATAGCCGACCATTGAATATTTTTGTATGGGCTTGACGTCTCAGTGTCATTGCATGACGGAAAATTAACCACAAAGCTTTACAGAAAGCCCACAGATCGCCATCAATATTTGCACTTTGAAAGCCGCCACGTAAACAAGACCAGCATACTTTGCAGTCAGGCGGTTCGCTTTAAAAGAGCATGCTCGCAAGAAGCCGACTTTAACCAAAATTGTGCAGTACTCCGTTACTCCCATACAAAGCAAAAATACCCGGCAAAGATTATTGATGACGCAGTAAAACGCACTAGCAAACTTCATCGCAACGAACTATTACTCCCAAGCAGGCCACCCCTTGCCCTACCAACTACTAATCTGATTCTAAGTTCTTCAACGTCAGCCCCAAAAGTTACTTCGATTCTTAAAAAACACCATAATATTCTCATGCAAAGCCAAAAACTTCAACGCGTTTTTCAACATCCGTCCCGCGTAGTCTATCGGCGTTCCACGAAACTACGAGATTCACTCACTTCATCTAAAACTTTTCACTCGAAATGAGGTCTAAAAATTTAACTTCTAAATATTTAAAAACACACTTGACAGAAAACATGGGATCGTCAGACAGGAAAAACGCTGGTTGTAGTGGGACGTGTAGTCTGTATAGTTGTCGGAAGTGTTTGCGTCGTGTTGTGTGGTGCTGTGCATTGAATGAGTATGTGAACTACGGATAGGGCCTCTCCGCACCTGCTGCACTGGGGTCTTGAGGATCCCGTGAGCAGATACGAGTGCGTTGCGTGGGTGTGCCCTATCTGTAGCCTAGCCAAGGTGACTTCCGTGTGTCTGTTACGTGTGTCAGTGGTGTATGGTCCCAAGAGTGGTTTTATAACGTGTAACTTGTTATCTGTCTATCATTCCAGTGTGTTTGCCATGTTCTACGCAAGTGTTGTCTTATGTGTGGTTTGAGGTCTGTATATGGTACTGTTGTTATGTCTACAGTGTTCCTGAGTGCAACAGCAGCGGCTCTTTTGTCTGCCAACTCATTGCCAGCGATTCCAGCATGTCCTGGGAACCAGCAGAGGAGCAGCTCATGCTTTTGCGCAGACATAATTGTGTTGAACACAAGGTTAACTATGTGGTTTTTGGAGGGCTTCAACGATTATAGTGCACGAACAACACTCAAGGTATCTGTATAGATGATAGAATTGGGAATTTGATTTTCAAGAATGTGTTGTACGATGAGTAAAATTCCATATGCTACTGGTGAAAAAATGATTTTTTTACGCTCATGGTTCGAGCTGCATTGAAATTCGGACCATGAGCAGCGCAGGACACCATAGTGGAGGTTTTAGAAGCGTCACTGTAAAATTCTGCATATGGGTACTTAAACTGGAGAGACAGAAAGTGCTGCAGTATTGCAGCTCGTGGTACCCGATTTTTGGCAAGTTTCATAAAAGAAAGGTCACAGGACACAGGGCGAACTTGCCAAGGTGGTAAAATGTCTGAAAAGGATGATCTGTACACATCTAAAAACGAAGCGCTGAGATCCGAGGCTCGCTCTCTCACTCTAAGCGAAAAGGGCAGAGGAACGGATGCGCGATTTACAAACAGCAGAGATGTGGATGTATTGTTAAAGAGAGGATAAAACGGATGGTTACTCAGCGATGAAATTTTAAAAGCATAAAACAAGTCCATGTACGTCCGTTGGTTGTCAAGGCTCCATTGTGACACTCGACATAGACTTTGGGCCGGACTAGCGCGAAAAGCACCCGACGCGAGACGAAGCCCCAAGTGTAGCTCTGGGTCAAGCATTCGAAACGCTGTTTTATTCGCCGATCCTTATAACACACTGCCATAGTCCAAACGAGACCCAACCAAAGCAGTATACAAGTGCAGCCGGTGTTCTTTGTCAGCCCCATATGATTGGTGTGAAAGAACCTTAAGGATATTCATTGTTTTCAGACATTTAGGCTTACGTTCTTTGATGTGTGGAATGAATGGGAGTTTGTGGTCAAACACAACACATTAAAACTTGTGCTCCTAGATCACAGGAATCGACATGCCGTTAAGAGTAATGTCTGGGTCCGGATGGCCCCCACGCTTCCTGGAGAACACAACGCAGGAGCTTTTTGCAGGATTCCATTTGAAAACCATTCTTGTCTGCTCAGCTGGCAAGTTTCTTGACACCAAGCTGGACTTGACGTTCGCATATTGACATTGTAGGAAAGGGAGCCGTGAACTCGGTGATGCACTGTCTCTGTCCTACATTTATTCGGGTGTACAAGCCCCCGCCGGAACTTCGAGAGCGACGTACTCATGCGGCCGCCCAGGCGCTCGGTCGAGTTCGATCTTCGTGGCGCGTGGCACTGCTGACGCGGCCGGGCAAGCACCGCTGACGCAGCCGGGCAAGCACCGCTGCTGATGATTGTGGGATGCAGGGGTGATCATGATAGTGGCGCTGCTAGCGGGTGAAGCTGCCGCGACTACAGGGCTCCCCCCCTAGCGCGTAGCGCGTTAAGAAAGAAGCCGAAGTACAAGCTATGTGCAGCTAATAACTAGGCCTATTCATGGTAAAAGTCCTTAGACGGTCCAGGTCAAATCGCGGGTTAACTATGGGAGCAGTCACGGCCAGTCCGTTGTTGGCCTCCGGAGCGTTGATTGGCCTCAGGTACCCGCCGCGGTGGCTCAGTGGCTAAGGCGTTGCGCTGCTGAACACGAGGTCGCGGGTTCGATTCCCGGCCGCGGCGGCCGCTTTTCTGATGGAGGCGAAAAGCAAAAACGCCCGTGTGTACGAGATTTCGGCGCACGATAAAGATCCCCAGGTGGTCAAAATTAATCCGGAGCCCTCCACTACGGCGCGCCTCATCGCCTGCGTTGCGTCGGCGCGTTAAACCCTACAATCAATCAATCAATCAATCAAATCAATGATTGGCCTCAGGTGGCCTTGGCTGGGAGTGCAAGGTGGTACGAACTGGTGTAAGGTGGAGTAGTCCCGAAGTGAAAGAGGCACGAACCGCGGCAACAGTGCAGACTTGGCGGGGCCGGCAGAACGGGTGCTCCACGACCAGCCTCTTGCGACGTGTGTACACTGACGTTCGTGCGCCGGTACGAGGAGGCTTATACTGTCGGTGGTGACGGTTTGAGCACGGTGTCTAGTGCGACAACGTTGCGCATGCTCTAAGCATAACCGCCGTACGACTCCTAGGGTGACAGCGGCTACAGCGAGGCCCCCACGTCCCGGAACGCCGACGGATATGAGCCCACAACGCTGGTCGTAGCCGGTATGCAAGACGTTGCTTAGCAAGATGGCACTGACGCCTCGTCGATGTGCGCCGAAGCAGTGGCAGTGATGAAACTCGCTTTCTCGACTGGTGCTTACGAAGTCGTTGGCGACGTCGGCGTCGAGTTTCGGCAACGCGCACCTCTGGTGGAGACATCGGTGAGTTAGGAGGCTGGACGTCTGTCGTCAGTGGGTCGGGCTTTTCCTGGTTATCGGCACGTCGAGGTTGACGGGGTGGGCGCGGGGCGTTTCATCTAGAGTCAGGGTCGCGGCTCTGTTGTCGGGGTCCGCGGAGGGTGCCACTACATGCGCTGCACCCGAGTTATGCTGCGACAGGAGTGGAGCCGGGCTCTGTGTCACTGTCGTGGTGGACTTGACGTGCCACGATGGTGTAGCGGGCGACCAGGTTGGGGAGGATGGAACGCTCACGGAGCACTCACCGGAGCCCTTGCATGGGGTGGTAGAAGGGGAGGAGGGCTGCGGCCGGTGGGCGTCCGTGATGACGTCGGCTGTGAGCCTCGTCGGTGTATGTGTGGCTGCCGCGCTGGATGTGGAGTCTACGATGGCGACATTCGTGGCAGGAAACGACGCCGATGGTGCAGAAGGTACGATGTGCGGCGGCGAAGCGTGCGCGGACCGCGCGGGTACTTCATCTGCTGCACGCCGAAAGCAGTCGTCCTTGAAGCCGCAGTGCTCGAGCACGGCAGCGCGAAGGTCGTCGTAGGGTGTTTCGCTGGGCGGTGGTAGGGCGAGGACGCAGCGGAGCTCGAGGGGAAGCGTCTCCCAGAAGATGGAGTGCTTCAGAGGCTGTACACTGACGTGGTTGAGCCAAAGAGTAGCCTCGAACTTGAAGAACCATCCTCTGACGTGCGGTGGCTCGAACGCTGGTATCGGCGGGTCCCCCGACGTCACCATGTCGGTGTGCCGCTGGCCGGGGATCACGTCCGGGTCACCACGTAGGAAAGGGAGCCGTGAACTCGGTGATGCACTGTCTCTGTCCTACATTTATTCGGGTGTACAAGCCCCCGCCGGAACTTCGAGAGCGACGTAGTCATGCGGCCGCCCAGACGCTCGGTCGAGTTCGATCTTCGTGGCGCGTGGCACTGCTGACGCGGCCGGGCAAGCACCGCTGCTGATGATTGTGGGATGCAGGGGTGATCATGATAGTGGCGCTGTTAGCGGGTGAAGCTGCCGCCACTACAACATATTATATGATTTAAAAGATATCTGCACGTCGTCTACATACATGGAATAAGAAATTGTTGGTGGCAGTGCCTTTCCAAGAGAGTTCATCTTTACTATGAAGAGAGTGCAGCTCAGAACGCCATTTTCTTGCACGTGAACCTTTGACAGTGCGTGCACAACCAACTCTTACTCTAAACGTTCTCTCCGACAAGTAACTAACAGGGTGATTAACATGTTACCAGAAACACCGAATGACTTGAGATCACTGAGGGTCCCTTATCGCGAAGCGGTGTCGTAGGCCTTCTCGAGGTCGAAAAACACAGTTAAACAATACTGCCTATGCACGAAGGCATCCTTTATATATGATTCAAGAGTTACGTGTTGATCGTTCGTGGATCACCCCACCCTGAATCCTGCCTGGCATCTCTCGAGAAGACCGTTGTACTCAAGGAAGTACATGAGCCTGCGATTTATCATCTTCTCGAGAAGCTTGCACAGGCAGCGCTTCAGGGCTATAGGACGGTAACTTGAAGGGGACGACGGGTCTTTTCCCTCCTAAAAGAAAGCCACTACTATGGCATATAGATGTTGTATCATTGTATATGTGGTGTTCTCTGGGCCTGGAGCTGAGGGTTTACACGTGCTCACAGCAGCCCTCAGTTCATGCAGTGAAAATTGAGTTGTAAGATGATGTTGACGTATTGTTACCTAGTAAAGGCTTCTTTCGGCCAATTGTTTGTGTTTCATGAAAGTGTTTGTGTAATGTGCTGAATTCATGTCGCTTTGAGCCCTCATTTTGTTACTCCGCATCATTTTGGATGTTGACCCAGAGCATGGTTCACTACCCAACGGAATCAACATGCAATGCAGCTGCCATACAGTGACTCTTTGGATGTTGAATTCCCACAGCACGCAGCACTAGGTTTCTCGTTGCCTGGGCACTGCCAATCGAATGCTGGGCCCAGCAGACACACACTACAATATCTAAGGCCGTAAGTGCCTTAGATATTGTAGTGGCATAAATAAGCATAGCTGCCTGCTAAGCAGGCAGCTATGCCCTTTTTTTCCATCTCGCGGTCCCCATGTTGTTCCTGCTCATTGTATGTAAGCCTTTCGTAGGCTGTCCATAGGACTCGTGTAGGCTGCGTAACTACTACAGCACCGTAGGCAAAACTATCTAAGTCTGTAGAGAAGTACAACTTGTACAACAATCCACTGCAAAATGTTCTAACTGCTCCACACTTTAACGCAAAAGTTATTGCTGTGCCCTGATAAGTATATCAGGCATCATTTGGGTTGTAAAAAAGGAAGTAGGCTGTAGGTTACCTCTGAGACGTGTTGTCACCAGCAGAGTGATAATGGGTAATAAAAGAAGTGGAAGAAATCACAACTATTATCTTTCTTCGCCCAAAGAATTTTCTCTTTTGCATTTCTTTATTGGTGGACTTGGGGCAATGCGGGTGCAATATACGGACCACTCATCCCCGTGAGAATATGTATCAGGCCATGGCAGTCCCGAGCATATCTTCTAAACATACATCCTCCATTTGGTTTGTTTCTCTCTGCTTCCAGTAAGTTGCCAGCGTAAACAATTTCACAACATCATGGCTGCATGATGCCTCAGTCGTTGGCATGTCTATAAAAAAAAGATTAGTACTTTAAAGCTGAAGCAAAACACGGTGGAAAGTTATGCTTTTCTGCTTTACATGTCACTACTAGAAATGCAATGTTAAAGTAAACTGGTCAAAATCTGACCTGTCCACCCTGTGGATTGCTTCTTGTCAGTAAGGCTATTGGTAGCTTTAATTTGGTACCGTTAAATGAATTATTGCGCAGAGGGTCCCCATGGTTGTATTGGTGCCATTAGGAGGAAAAAGTTGGTATGCAACCCACCACTTTTTTGTCACTTGACCCTTTCAAGGATATTAACAAGATCAATGCACTTCTGGAGTGCACCAATCCAACTGCAGTGACCCTATGATGACCTCACCTTTGGGGTCCTGTTGGTTGCATTGGTTGCGTTTAATTTCCCTCCAGATATTTTGGTCCAGTCCCTGAATAACCACTAAACGAAGTTCTTGAACCTTCATGGTATCAGCCACTGAATTAGCCTCTAAATACCTAAATACGCTTCAATGTTGTTAATGTTATTGCACTGATTAATATTTGGTTTCCAGTTACTTTGGGTCCTCTATATAGAAGAGTGAATGTTGCAAGCAGCTTTTGATTTTACCAATGGCTTCACAAAATGTTTTGACACAAACTACTCGTTCAGCTCCCTCCAGAAACATCTATTTTTTTAAATCAAAGAAAAAGGGGTGGGACTTCTATAGAAAATCTGCTTATAATGATTTGTACTTTCACAAAGGGACAAATTACCTCTAACCGCTTAACAAATTGGAGAAACAATGTCCCAGATACGACACTTGAAAATTCTCAGTTACTGAATGCTCAAATAACCAATGATTGTGATTCCCCGGCAGAGTATGCTAAGGACAAGGTCCAGCAAGCAGTGTCTTGCAATGCAAAGCAAGCAATTTGTTGAGTGATGTCACAGCAGATATCCCATTTTTGAGTCAAGCCATGTGTAAGGCCTGAATTTTTTGTCAAATTTATGTCCTTGTTTTCAATAGTAATCACTAAGTGCATTGCAGTGAAGCAGATATACAAACGGAAGTTTCTTGTCAAAATTCCACAGTTCTCACATATCCTACATGGCAATCTATTCTACTTGAGTACTAAGCATGCCAAAAAGCACTGTGGATATTGTAGTACAAGAAAAAGTGAATTAGCAAGTTTGTCAATTATTAGAGCATGCAGAATGAATGCACACGCCTGAGCATTCAGTACTGATCTGCACGACCCATTATCTCGCGATCTTTCACGCCGACACTTTTTTTTCCAGAGGTGTGTGAATATTGAAGATATCAAGCAAGAATCGAACATTGTCATCGACTGTCAGCTGCTCCAAGAAATTAACATTCATAGTTTTCCGACACAAAAATTTGTTTGCACCGATAAATGGGCGATTGGACGTTTGACAGTCCACAAGTGCGATTCTAAACATTCCGTGATTAAAACCTTCTGTGGAAGCAGAGGAAGCGGCTGAAACATTTTTTATTGCTTTGCAGCCATAATAGTTTTTGCACACGTGAGCTGTACTACATCTGTTATAGCAAAAAAACCGCAATATTAAGAGGTGGCAGCCGAATTAACTCAAGGTTCACAGCTGTTTTGTGAAAAGGCGGTTCGACAGGGGAATGGTAAATCTTGAATCAAACTCACCGGAAGTTCAAAGCCTGCTCAAGCCCCTGCAGAAATTTTGTGCATCTTCGTTGGGCTCAGTTTCCATGAACGAGAGCGAGCAGGGCTTTCCGGTAGTCACCTGAGGTGTCACTCTACACCAAACAGGGATGCGATGCATTTTTCGACACCAACTTCCGTAAAAAAACACTGGTTATTAACACCGCAGCATTGGCCCACAGTATGTACAGTTACACTAAAAATTGCACTCCACGGCTCAAACAAAAAATGCAGCTGTTTGTTATGCTATCCCTCCATGCGTGTATATAAGAAGCAGTTGTAGGACTATCTTGTTTAAACCACAGACAATCAAGCACAAATTGGACACAACGTTACAGCCATCCGCACAGGTATTGCCATGCAAGCTCTCAGGGCCTTGCGATTTCGACTGTGGCCGGACTCACAAAGCAGATTCGAGATTTCATAAGGGCTGCATCAAACTTCTTTCTTGGTGTAGCCTTCCGTACAAACATTCCAACAAGATAACAAGTAGGGTCCCGGTTATCGGATTAATCTGAAAAAACACTTGCCGGGGAAATTTTGGACAACTCGAATTTGTCTGGCAAACTCTGATTTTAGAGCCCCCGGGTGGCACAAAATGACGATCGAAGTTCGGACTTCAGTATATACAATAAGTTACCAACACCATTGGCCGTTCTCAATTTTCAGTGATAATTACGAATAATCACTGGTCCCGCAAGGAGGTTCCTTAGTCCTCTTTGCAGACGAGCACACTTGTCTAAACAAGCAACCCTGATTGGGTTAGACACAAAAACCTTCTGCGACATCCCGCGCTGTGACATACCTGCTTTATCACTATTTTTGCATTTCTCAGGTCGGGCGCACATTTACAATCTTTTGGTGCGTCTTGAAAGTAATTAGTGTGTGTTGAAACTGACAACATAAGCCAGCTTATTAAAGAGTTTGCAAACTTCGAGACTATGAAGTAAGTAACATTGTTGAACGCCTCTCATTTTGAGTAGTGTACCCTGAGCAGTGGCTACTGCTTTCTCGCTGTGCTCTACCTCTTTCTAGCACAAACGTTGAAAGTTCATTTCTATGCTGAGTATCATAGATCAAAAGGAACCTGCTTCCATAAACGATAAAAATCTCCAAAAGTATGCCAGCGTGTATTTCAACACACTTAAAATGGGCCATGAAGACAAAATGCAAGTTTGGTTCATTCAAAAGATTGCCTTGTTACAATCATGCTGACACCACTTTTAACGCAATTTTCACTCAAACAAGCTATATAATTAGGAAAAAAGGGAATGGTCATGCGACCAACTAGCTCATTTACCGCAACAAAACCTATGATGTCATGCCAGCCAGCTCTGCGATTGGCGGATGCCGACAAAAGCAAACGCAAATTAGGCAGAGCTTATAAGCTTGCCGAACGAGCTATTTGCGCTTACATTTAGAGCACATTCTTTTTATACCAGTAAGAATTGTGGGACAAACAGTGGAAGTTACAAAAGCACACGTAAATATAGAAGTACCGGTGCGTACTGCTGTTGGCACTGCGCACACTGTGCTTGTTTTAGCTGCACAGCACTGTGGGGCTTCGGGGTTGTCTCAGGCCACACTGGCCCATTGACGCAAGCGATGGTGTCTTACGTGACCATATTTGTCAAGCAAGCACCATGTTTCGCGAAATGATTATTTTTTCTATTAACTAAAAGAAGCCAGGTTTAAATACGGTCACAAACAAACCAAAGGCAAAATGGCTTGCCGCGGTGTGGGGGCGCCATCTAGGTTGACTAACAGTAAACAAGTCCCCGCTCCACCCAAAGTTTCGCTGAAGGACTTGTTCTTATGATGTCATTGCAAACATCGTTTGAACACACATTTTTGCGCGAGAATCAAAATTTTAGCTAAATTGATTAATTTCGCAGTGAATAAAGCATCGTTTGCTTCCGGACAAGCGTTGGGGGCACCATAGAGCACGAAATCTTTCGTATAAAACAAACTTGCAGTTTGTCTTCATGGCCCCTTTATGGTTACAATAGGGGAAATGTACATGTTTTGTCTTTAACTATTCGTGCTTGTGTACATATCTGTGTGTTTCCCATCGAAATCTTTGAGATAAACATCCGCTCCGGGCGCTCTGAGATGTTCGTTTCAGATATAATTTAATTTGTGATTTCGAGTATTTAAAATAGAGTGAAATACAATTTAAAAGAAAATACGGATTTCGGAGAATTCGATGTTTACAAGATATCAGCTCCAGAAAACACCCCCCCCCCCTCGAATTTTACCAAAAATAAACTCCGAGAACCCGGAACCCAAGTAAAGTGAGTTGGCTGAATAATTGGGCACACAAAGGCACACAGTTCATAGTATGTAGCTCAAACAGCGAAAAATGTGTGCTTGGCTAACACAAAATGGAGAAAGGCAGACACAAAAAGCTCGTGTGTTTGGACATACCGTATAAACTGGTATATAGGTCGAGTTTTTTTTCAAAAAATCCGCTGAAAAGTCACCCCTCGTCTTATATAGCGGTGATTGGTAGAATGTCAATTGTCTGGCAACAATGTGCAACCGTCGCCATCGCCCTTTGTATGGTGGATAGAAGGGGGAGGTTACGCCAAGGGCCGGTTCATGCCTGGCGCATGGTGGCGCTGCTTTCCGTAGTTCGATGCCCGCCTGGCCGCCAGCTCTACGACTCGGCGTCCGGCGGACACGCAAACGAGCAGAAGTTCGCAACTCGCGCAAGACGCAAGTGGCTTGCAGTGTCATATGCTTCGCAACTCTCACTGAGCACTTCGACGCGTTCTGTTCCGATACGCATAACCTATGCAATCCCGCACGTCACGCACCTTTCGCTCCCGACCTCCAATGTTGTACTCCACGCTTCCCATTCTGTACTCGACGTTATTTTAGATAGAATACAAAAAAGAGAGCATACCCATTTGCATAAACACACAAAGCATGAGAACCACCATTTTTTAAAAGCCGAATGTATACTAGCGACTGCACGGAAACAAATTCAAAGGTCTTCATCTGCGACTGCAGCCTTTCACTATCAACTAGTAGAAGTAACAAATTGTTCAGTTTTGACATACAGAATCTCTTTCCTGTACATATTTACACTGCCAACATTTTACTGAAAGCAAATAAAAAATGTATTAAGTCTGCAAGTAGGAGGAATAATACTAAAGGCACTTTATTTTCTTTAAAAAATGCGCAAATATCAAGGCTGACCTGTAAATGCAATGGGAAAAGCTTTGCATTTGAGTACTGCACTGCACTGAGTGCTGCAGGGTTCATTCTCGATGACAAAAAATTTAATCGCTACGTCTTCAATTACGCTGATCAGTTTGACATTTACACAAACACGTTCGAAGAGTTAAAAAGTACGTGGGTATGATTGCATACAGCAGCACTTCCTCCTCAGAAGGAAAAAAAACTAATTCACTTTGCCAATTGCACTCTTGGTGTTAACAGCAAGCTCACCCTTTTTGACAAATACTTTGCACGAAATCAGGTAGGAATACGCTTCCACAGGCACCTGTTGCGCCATTGCACTGTTAGTGACCTGTTATTCACAAGTGTGGCTTGATTTTTTCACTTTAACACTGCACTCGATTGCAGTGAAGGTATGGGACTCGTGAATAGGGTTCCACCCCGTCTGACGCCTGCGAGCGTCACCTGAAATTAGCTAACTAAAAGTTGTTTCTCTCTTTCTCGATTGCATATGGGGATCCATGGTACAAACTGTAAATGCTGCAACAATTGTCAGCCCCGCAATCTCCTGCTTCGCCAAATAGGCGCTCTGCGGTTCCCATTTCACGATATCAGGCACGGTTAGGGAGTTATTTGGAGCGCTTTCGTCTCCATGGGCGTCGGTAGCGTCGTTGTGCAAAGAGGCGACGACGCTACCAGGGTCAACGTTTCTAGATTGACCATGTTAGCGTCGTCACCGGGGAGGTGGACCGCCCGTAGGCGTCCTGTACGCGTTTTTCTAGGGTGGTTTCTCTGATAAATATTCATAGACGTTGGGATAAATAGTAGGGGTCGCATCACTCATAATTTTAGGCCAGTAACGAGAATCTTTTACTCAAAGCAATGCGTCGGCAAGGATTCCGTTTTGCGCCAGAGCTCACTGATCTGTGCAGTGAGCTCAGGATTATCGCTTTCAGTACTGACAGTATATTAGTTTTCAAAAAGTGACATACTCAGCCTACAAGGCACAAAGAAACACGTGTGCGAACTAATAAACAAACGACGGAACGGAAAGCGCATCTCAAACGAAGCGAACGCGCCTGGTCATACGCCAACCACACTCGTTACCTGTGCTTCGCTTTCAAGAGGCGTCGAAGAGCTGACCAGGGGCCGCATTTTCTAAAACGAAGGGTCGTCGCTTTGAAACGACGGGGTAGCGCCATGCAAATGCATGTGTTCTGGGGTCGCGGCCGTCGCTTTGAGCTGTTTCGGGACGGAGAATCCCTGCAGAAAAGCACTGTGACAAGGGCACGAAGCTACAAGCGAAGCGACGGGGGGGGGGGGGGGGGGGGCAGTGGGTGTCGCGTCGTGCTGTTGCCACAGTGCTTTATTTCTGCAGGGATTCTCCGTCCCGAAACAGCTCAAAGCGACGTCCCTGACCCCAGAACACATGCATTTGCATGGCGCTACCCAGTCGTTTCAAAGCGACGCTCCTGTTTTAGAGAATTGGGCCTCAGAGCGCCACCCCGGCCACCGCAGCCTTGTCAGGAAACGAAGAATCGCTTTATCGCTTTCCCATCAGCGGCGCAAGCGCGCTAACGCCACCTCCCCCTTCTAGCCACCATACCCTTTGTGTCGGACTGCTCTCTCTCACTATCAAGCCTTTATTTGCTTTTCTCTTTTCTTTTGTTTTTCGTCTTTTACTCGTCCTGTGTGTGTGTGCGTGCATGCATTTCTGTACGTGTCTGCTGCAAGATGAGCGGCGGAAGTCGACGCCAGTTCACCGCTGTGTTTAAGCTGAAGGCGATTGAGTCACCGAGCGGAATGCGAATATGGCGGCGCAACGCCAGATTGGCGTTTCAGAGAAAAGTGTGCGGTACTGACGGAGCCAGAAAGCTAAGATGTGCGCGTGCAACCCCCGGAACAGATCGTTCCGTGGACGTCAAGTGGTGCACCCCGTGTTGGAGAACAAAGTGGCGGACTTCGTTCGGGATTTTCACTCACGATCACTGCCGGTTACAGCGGAGGCCATCCGCGGACCGGCTCCGTGAACTGTACAATGAGTGGATAGCCGGCAACAACAAAAAGACCCATACGGGCCGGCTGCGAAGACCATCCCTCGCTACCGTCTCAAGCTGGGTCTCCTTCTCTTGGCAGTCGCTGCCCGACGCGCCTGACGGCATGGAAGATGACAGTGAGAAGCAGTCATCCTGGGACTACTCTGACAGCTCGGACGAGTGACTTCGCCAGGCATAGTGGGTGGCAGTGATGGACAGGCGGGGGAAAAAATAATGTCATTGTATGTGCGTTCTGTGAGGAATTTTTTGTGTCAACTTTTCCCACCTCAAGGTAGGGGGTCTACCTATATAACGGGTCGACCTATATTCCGGTTTACACGGTTTCCGCCTGAAGAGGGACATTGAAGTGTCTGTTGAATGTCTTTGCAAGCAGAACACACTCGCCTAAAACCGCTTTTGCCTGAAACATGTGTAAAATATATCAGCAAAAATTCAACCAGAACTCATTTTTACTTCCAATGTGTTTTTTTTTCACACACTTTACTGTTTGGCACTCTTTAGAATGACAAAACACACAGAAAAACAACTTTCTGGCTGTCACAAAGGCTAACTCTATATATGGGTTCTATTAGGCTTAGTTCTAATCGGTGTTATTTGTGGTGGCAATATAGTGATATACAGATAAAAAAACAAGGTAGGAATTTAAAACAAAAGCAAATGTGTGAACAGGTCATTGAAATGGAGCACCAATAGGGATCTAAGAATAAAGTAAAATTCACACTACGGGTCAAATACATAGTGATCGTAACCAAAAAAAGCAAGCTGAAGCTGATGCACAGATTCTCGTAAAAATGGAAAGCATTTCAGAAATTTATGCAACATGAACTGAACTGCGTGACAAACAGACTTCCTTACCCCATCCACTACATTGCCATAGTTATAAAATAGATTTGACCCACAACTTGGCAAGGTGTCATGTGACCTTGTCATAGTCTTCGGCAGGTCCAATTCACTGTTTGGGGGAAGCCATGTGGTAAGTCATGAGGTCCTGTTTAATATATTTCGGTGAGTGTGGTCACAAGACAACAAAATTTTCTGCAAGACCAGGACCCTTCTTAGAGTGGCTTGCGGCATTTATACCTATGTTAGCTGTCATGATTTTAGCCACGTCACCTACGTGACACATTTTGCGACATTTTGTGAGAACCTAGGCAAACTGTGCCAAATTTTAGGTAAACTCATACAGCGGGGTCAGAATCGTGGCGAGGATACTTCAGCATATATACCCGCTTCACGAGTGTCGAGAGAACCACGGTGGCCTTTCTGCATCAAGGACCAAATTATTTCATGACGTGAAGATCCTATTTGCATTGGTCGCCTTATGAGAAATTTCTGAAATTTGAGATTTGGTCACACGAACCCTCCATGCAATTCGGCATGACTCTGTCATTTTTTGGGAGAAACAAAGGGCTCCAGTTACCACATAATGAGCAGTAGCGTAGGACGTTTACTGGCCCATTCATGACGTTTCAATGTCACACTAGGTGATTTGACCACGTGCTAAGTCTGTCTGAATATGTGTCAGAACCATCGAAATCGAATCTGAAATCTTATTTTCTTAACATTTTACAATGTTGTTGATCCACTTCTTGTGCTTTAGGGTTCTAGGCAGCACAGCTATGACAATGCAGGATGAAAGCGACCTTTTTAACACCCGGGCCATTACTTCAGTGCCTACAGCCTGTCAAGAGCAGTCAATTGGCTAGAAACCCTCTCGTACCTATGCTATCACTCTGCTATGATTCAGGAGCATGCATTTTAAATGGCCCGCACGTGCCTTCAAAAGCATAGTTGTTGCTGTCCTTGAAAACTGTAGGTTGTGTGCAATTCAAGGACAAATGAGACAAAATGGGAAGCCTGAATGCGTGAGAAACCAGTAGCCCAGCCAGCATGCAATGTATCTGTGACGCTACAACATTAGCTCATTGATGCAGAACAGCTATAATGCTTGAAAGCAAGCCAGGTTCAAATTACCTGGCCTAGGTATCTGCTTAGGCTTCACACTGTTTGTATCCTCCACCACATGTTTCTGATGCCAGCTACGCAAGTGTAACATTTGGAAAGTGCATAAACCGCACTTCGCATCACAGAAACAAGACTTCTATACCATCCATAAATATTGGCCAAGTGCTATAATCATTGTGCTCTTCGCCTCACTTCGTTTCACTCTTCTATATTCAACAGTGCTCTGTAGCCGAATTAGTAATGTCCTCAATTCACCTAGTTTTCTTTGGAATTGAACAAACATACATTGCATCAGAGGTAGCATGCCAGCTTGACTGCGAAGGCCCCAAGTGCTGTCCTGGTGCAAGAGTTCACTTTGCCACTGCGGGTCTGTGAGGTGGGGCATGTTACAGCCAAAGCGGCCACATGCAAGTGGCACTGGGTGCTCCCTGATTAGTTCACAAGCTACAATTCCAGAACAATCAATAAATCACTGAGAACCAAAGAAAAAATGTAGGTTTTAAACTGGGCTAATTTTGTTAAGGCAGTGCTGCTTTCTTGGGAAGTGGAGTTCCTATTTGTCAATATGTCACTGTTCAGAATGGAAAGAACAATCCTTGAACAAACCATCTCACAGGCTTTCTCCCTTTTACAACGTGCCACCTGTAGTCTACCTGACGTAAGCATGTTTAAAAGATCTCTACATAAGCGAAAAATATCATTTTCACAACTCATTACTTGCATTAATTTCGTAGACGTATTAAGGTATTTGCAATATTTTTAGTCTGAAAACGAAAAATGAGCTGTGCTAACTGCATTTGAAAAGGCATTTTGCAATTTCGGCAAAAGTCGCGATTGCATTCTTGAGGTCTTTCATCAGCTTACTGGGTCACGATGTGCCAATATGATCAATTAGGGCAATGTGGCGAACTCAGCTGATGGAAATAAGATGGAAATTTCTGAGGAAGACAACTGGGCTGCGATATCTTTCGAAACGAAACATTGTGCTTGTATCACACAATCTCACAGCGCCGACAGCATCTTTCAACTCGAATCACATGCTGGACATGGTTAGCGCCCTGCTTGGCCCTGCAGCCTCAAGAATTGGTCGTTCGCGTGCATTGTGGGAAGCAGAATCGGGCGAGGAGGATGCTCCTGCACTAGTAGTCCACGCAGTACGTGCGTATATTTTACCTGGATGGAGGCTTCCAGCTGCAGCTTAAAGTTCTTGAGATACTCGTCCTTGATTTGTACCAAATCAACTTCGCAGCGGGACACAATTATTCGGATCAGTGCCTTGTCAGAAGTACCGAATCCCTGCAATGAACGGATACAAAACCGCTGTTTGGGCGGAAGAATGGCAAGTATCTACAAGCGTCATTAGCATCCACAGCTTTCTGTATAGCTATGTTATGAGAATACAAAATTCATATGAATAAGGAATGGTCACTTTGTTTCCTAAAGCCCGTTCTACATGGTGCGATTTTCCCTTTTCGATTCGCGATTTTCCCTGCGAATTCGCAGGTGCGGCACCGCTCGTGTGGCAAAACGACCTGTTTTCGTTGCTGCGACATAGCGCCAAATGTTTGGAACGGTCGAGCATCCCCCGCGAACGCCGCTATTGCAGCTTAGAGGGGCCGGACAGCCAACAGGAACATAATTTGCACGCTTAGCAACCAGATGACGTTGCTTGTACACAATTTGCACGCTTAGCAACCATCTGACGTTGCTTGTACAAGCGCGGGTGCACTAAAACAAACGCACGTGCGTTCATAACACGATGTCGCTTGCCGTTTCCAACGAATGCTTAATCGGTGTCTGGGCAAGTGGCGGACACCACAGCAGGGAAGAAGTACAGAAGAACCCAAGAAGAACAGTCCGAGGTACACCGAAATGTGCTAGGCACGCACAACAAGCGAACCCAGGGTTGGTTGCTTTTGTCTTCACTGCTATGTGTGCGTATATGGATAATTGGAAATTGTGATATGAAACCGCAAATTTACTCATATTTACTGCAAAGCAGTCTGAAACAACTTGCCCAGAAAGTACACTAAAACATATTTTTAAAAATCACATCTTTGCTTGTGGCAGACTTAATTCAGTCTGCAAACAATGTGCCTCCGAAATGCGCAAATTGGGACGTTTGCAGGCCATGTAGACGACATTCCCAGGCACTGCGAACTTCGCAAGTGCAAATGTTCGTTCCCCAGAATTTTCAGACGAAACACGCACCATGTAGAATGGACTTAACATATGGGTTTGTACCAACCTGTGAGTAACATCTTGTCGCTGGCCTAAACACTCGGGGGTGTGCAAAGTTTAAAGGAACCATGCAGAAAAAATACAAGTTTGTTTTATTCGAAAGATTTCGTGTTTTATAGTGCCCCCAGTGCCTGTCCTGGTGCAAACGATGCTTTATTCACTGAGAAATTCATCAATTTATGTTAAAATTTTGATTTCCTCGCTAAATGGTGTGTTTTTGTGGTCTGCAATGACATCGCAGGGACCGACCGCTCAGGAGCCGATTGCAAAGCCTTGTTTACCGTTAGTGAACCTAGATGGTGCCACCATACGGCGGTAAGCAGTTTTCTGCCTTTGCTTTGTTTTTGACCGTATTTAAACTTGGCTTGTTTTTGTTATGGAAGAAAAAAATCGTTTCGTGAAACATATTGCTCGCTCGACAAATATGGTCAGGTAAGACACCGTTGCTTGCGTCAATCGGCCAGTGTCGTCTGAGACAACCCCAGAGCCCCGCAGTCCTGTGCATCTGAACGAAGCATAGTGCGCGCAGTACCACCAGCAGTACGCATCGGTACTTCTATGTTTACATGTGCTTTCATAGCTTCCACTGTTTGGTCCACCATTCTTACTGCTTTAAAAAGAATGTGCCCTAAATTAAAGCGGGAATGGCTCATTCGGCAAGCTTATAAGCTCTGCCTAATTTGCGTTTGCTTTTGTCGGCCTCCCCCAATGGCACAGCTGGCTGGTATGACATCATAGGTTCTCTTGCGGAAAATGAGCTAGTGGGTCGCATGGCCATTCCCTTTTTTCCTAATTATATAGCTTATTTAAGCGAAGTTTACGTTAAAAGTGGTGTCAGTATGATTCTAACGAGGTAATCCTTTGAATGAACCAAATATTTAAGGGGGACTAAACAACTGCTGTTAATTTTTTAGTAAGCTCTGTAGAATTTGTCAGTCTTGCTGCTTCTTTCCTGCTGATTTCGAATATGCCATTATTTTTTTAGTCAGTCAAATTAGTTACCAGGATAACTATAGTTACTAACTATAGATGATTAGCAATTTTTGGAGAAACAATAGACAAAACAGTGTTAGTCAAAAACCGTAATTTTTATATTTTCTAACACTATGAACTCTGGTGAATTAATTTCTCAGTGAATAAAGCATCGTTCGCTGGCTGACCAGCGCTGGGGCACTATAAAACACCAAATCTTTCGAATGAACCAAATTTGTATTTTTTCTGCATGGCCCCTTTAATTAGCGAAACTCCATACGCTACCAGAAATTCATTAAAAACCACAGCTAATCACAATTATCTATACACCGATAGAAGAAGCAGGAAGCCAGATCGATGGTCACCCTTTAGAAAAAGGTGGCCTTCATTTATTTTTGTTTTTTTTTAGTTGTGCCCTGGAATCGTGCATGTTTAGTTGTTAATGACATCTTGTACATTAATGAACAAATTCACATAAAAGGTAAGAAAGGAAATCCACTGTGTCTCCCGACAGGAACTTTCCACTCACCTTCATGGACTTGTACAGCTTCTCGGCGAAGTAAAATGGTATGTTGTAGACACACGTCACTGCAGTGCAAGAAAAACAGAGCAAAAAATTCGAACATAAAATATCAGCAGTGAAAATTGCTGGCCTTCGTAAGGATGAGTGCATGATGATGGCAATATGTGTCGTGATGTGCGCACGTATCAGCTTTAGCAGTGAAAATTGCTGGCCTTCATAAGGATGAGTGCATGATGATGGCAATATGTGTCGTGATGTGCGCACGTATCAGCTTTTCTTTGGAGTCGGGCATGCATACTGCAGCAGTATTATTTTATATATTTATAGCCCGCCAGCTCTGCGACTTAAAATGTGGCCAAGCAAATTGAAAGAGGAAAAGGCGAGAGTGTCAAACTGCCAAGCGAAACGAACAATAGTACAAGGTGGCGATGGAAAAAGGCAGCAAAGAAAGGAGCGGAGCGACAACACGGCTTTGAAAGACACTGATAAGCAGAGAGGAGATAGGGGGACCGAGAGCGCCGTGAAATGAAGAAACTTAAATCGAGCAGGCGACGAAAGCGGGGTGTTGGGTTGCATCGTATGTGTTTTCATGTTAATCGGCACGATAGTTGCTTAGAATTCGCGGTCCCGCGGGCGACTCGTCTCGACTTTGACTTTTGCGTTTGGCGCGTTGGCATTCTGCTGCCACGTGGGGCCTTCAAAGGTTAACTCTCGCCTGGGAGTACCCGCCTGCTTGCTTGCATCTGTTCAGCAAGTGGTCTGGCCCACCTGAGGGCATTCGCACATCAAGCAGCGTCAAACGAAGGCTAAGAATAAAGAAAGGTGGGGAAAAAGCAGTGTAAAATATGGAAAAAACGCCGGTTTATTCCCGCCAGGGTCCGTCGTATGAAGTGGACCGCGTGCACCCAGGCGTCGTATCATTGGGGTTTTAAATGCATTATTTCTTGGGGAGTTTGCCAGTACCGCGGTGATCCGCCATAATAAGTGGGCCGTCGTAATATCGGGGGCGTATCAGTGGGTTCCACTGTGTGTGCGAAACGCATGAGTGCGTGCGTGCGCGCACACACTGTCTTCACTGTCTAGCATGCGTAATCATGCGAGCGGCAATTAAACTTCGGATGTGCTAAAATTCTGTCAAATGAAACTGCGTAGAAAAACGATTGCATCTAAATTCTCCGTACAAATATGCCTGCTTACTGCAGCCACTGAAAAGTTAATTATGGAGTTTTATTTAATTAGGCCACCAACATCAATATTTACCACCTGATTCTGTGCCCCCCCTCTCCTCTGGGCGCATAACTTACCATAGAGGCGGTCCTCACGTAAATCTAAGTGCCTAATTTTTAAAAACCTGTCGACTTAATTTTGATCACCCAGTATATGTACGTATATCTATCTATATATATATATATATATACACGCACACACACACACACCACACACAGAGAAAAACTGGATGAGGGTGATATAGGATGTGAATACTTGGTAGTCTCCAATAGTGTTAACCGGTGGCAGTCGTACTACAGTATCATCAGTGGGCTGCTTTGCTGCTGATGATGATGTTCATGCAACTGGTGCACTTTTTGCATATATTGTCTAAAAGACTGAGCTTACAACAGGAAGGACAACAAACAGCTCCATCTGCTGTCGGTCCCTTGGTTCATTGTTTTGTGAGGTGCTTTTTTTAGGGCTCAGCCCTTTGACAGCCGTCTCTGGGCTAAGCCGCGTCAACAAATGAACGATGGCAAGGCCGAATAGTGAAAGAAAGCAAAGGAGGAGAGTGCCGCGAAATTGTGAGGGGAGGGAAGTTCGTCGTGGCGGCGCGAGCACTTTTCGAAAGTGTGCGGTGGAAGAGGAGAGGAGGCAGTATGCTGTGCCCACACGAGACGCTCGTCTATGCGATACTGTGAGGGGGGCGTGCGGGTGATGATGGTGTGTGATTCCGGCCTAAGACTTTGGTCGCGGTCCCTTCCTGAGACGCACTTCGCGCTACCGACGCAGAGGCTCATGATTGTTGCCGTCGAGAGAACCCACAAGTGAATGCTGCCTCAGCGCACTACTTCACCGCCAAAATATCACATTAGGGAGTACCGTAATCACAAGGCAATTTTTTTTACTATGTTAAACAACACACTTAAAGTACCAAGCTCAACTTTGCATATACTTGAAGGAATGAACCCACCTACGGCAAGAAGTGCCTTCTGGAGGTCCCCGCTCATCTCACGCCTTATCGCCTCGACAATGGTATGATTGGCTAGGACGTTATACTCGTGAAAGACCAATCTCAGTTGCTCGTAGCTCTGGCTGGCCAAGATCTGGATGAAGACCGACTCGTCAGTGCCCCACCGCAACACACCAGCTTGCTGAAGACGCTGTGCAGGAAAGAAGACGGAAGTGCAATGAGGCTCAGTTGCTGCTCAACGCATTAGACCTACACGGCGTAATTTGGTAACTTTTCAAGCAAAGCTTTTTACCTCTACCCCCCAAGGGTTCTTTCGCGACCGTTGGTGTCACCAGAAAACTTCAGCGAACAAATAAAAGAATTCGCTGGCACCGCCGGGAATCGAACCCGGAACTAATAGACTAACAAAGCGAGAGCCCGTTGTCTTACCGATTTAGCTATGAGCCCACGCAAATACTCGTAAGACAGGTGGTGTACTCACCAAGCACATCAACGGGTTTACCCCCTGCGTTCTCGCTGAATTCCACGTAAAAGCGTCACGCGACCACTCACGCCCGTCTAGCGGCCCTGTGCGCACCTTGCTCATGTGCTCACAGTTACAAAAATTAAAGTAAGCTTAAACCAATGCATGGCATCTCACTTCTAGTACGCCAATTTGCTAAAGCCGGTGGCCTCCAGTGTTCACGTAAACAATGACAGCTCCTTGTCGTCCACCCTCACGCCAAACCAAGGAACACATTCAAATACTCCTTGATGGACAGGCCATCACTCCAAGCCCCAGCATCAAGATCCCGGGCCAACATCTCGAGGCTAACACCAAGAGTGACGTCTCCTTGCAGCGCCTCAAAAACAGCATTAATAAAAGCATACACATGATCAGGCGAGTTGCCACGAAGAAGCGAGGCCTAAAGGAATCCGGTACCTTTAGATTAATTGAAGCTTTTGTCCTCTCGAGAGTTACTTACATCAACCCCCTGTCTTCTTCTCGACAAGGAAGACATAGAGATGTTTTATATAATGATTAAAAAGGTGGTCGAGCAGGCCATTGGTCTTCTCATGAGTGCATCCACACAGAGGCTGCTTAGCACGGGGCTCCACAACACGGTGGAAAAGCTGATAGAAGGCCATCTTTCTAACCAGAAGGTCCGACTCAGAACTGCGATGGGTAACTGCATGCTTCACCAGATTGGCTGGGCAGCCCAGAATGTCACTCCGCTTGACGTACTCCCAGACTCTTGGCGACTAAACCAAAGGTGCTCCTTTTCCTTAGAAATATGCGCCCCTCACGTGACGAGGGTCACCGAAAAGCACGGGCTCAAGCGCTAAACACCACCCTCGATGGGGATCATGCAGTTATCTACACAGACGCCTCCAAACATCGAGGGCAGTAATACGTCATCATTGTGGCTACCTCCAGAACCAACCTTCTTTCATGTACCTCACTTAGGACCCAAAAAATGACGGCAGCAGAAGATGCAGCCGTCACCTTGGACCTCGCTCAACCAGGGGTTCGGAGGGTAGTCATCGATTCCCAGCAAGCCTACTGGAATTACCAGTAGGGTTGGGTGTCCTGACCTGCACTGCGCGTGCTAAAAAACCACTCCCCAAACGGTTCCATTCAGCCCACCTGGACACCCCCTCACGCTCAATGGAGGGCAACAAATACGCCCCCAACAAGCCTGCGCTTTAACCTTCCGTGCTATGGAGCTTCACGAGGACAGTCACCCGCTTGTCACGTTCAGGGAGATAACCCATCATTATCGCCTTCTGAGACAGACCATACCTTCGCCTTACCCTGACCTTTCCAGAGAACAACAAACTACCCTACGGCTCATAAACGCCGGGCTCCTTCCCACAGCCTACGCGTCTTCACTTAATGTATCCGAACCGCTACGACGCTGAATGTAAATTTTGCTCAGAAGTAGGAACACTCCGCCCCGTGATCGGGGTGTGCGACTTGAGCCCTGAGCACCCTTCTCTCTTTCCGTCAACTACCCAACAAGAGCAATGGAAGATGCTGCTGTCCAGGCCCTCTCTACCTACCCAGCTTCAGCGGGTGGACAGAACACAGGCCGCGCGGACTGCATATGGGCCCCACAGAAAAAGGAATCACTCCCCAGGGCTGCACTCTGGGCCGTTCAGAAATCTGAACAGAAGAATTTTTTTTCCTCCTCCTTCTCTGCCGCAAATCTCGTCGCCTCCGTCCGCGGCGCAGAGAGGGAGAAGACAGATCGACTAACACCGGGTTGGAGCTTTAATTTTATGAATCTTTAATTTTATGAAAAAAGTTTCCGCTCTTGTGCTACACCAATACAACTCAACCAAACACCGTTCATGCATTGATTTAACCTTAACAAGAATATCTCTTTGAAAGAATAAATGGTGTGGTTAAATGCATTTCACTTCTCTCTGATGTTGCTATTTTTAGAGCGATGTGAGTGAATTTAAGTGACGTCGCATGGGTAATCGTTATGGGTGCCGTTTACAGCTTTGCTTTCCAACCATATTCACGGGGTGGATTGGCGCGATTTTTTTTTATTGTAGTTTCTCTATCATGTTTTCATTCCTGAATTATCAATCATCGATTTTCGTTCCTTCATCTTTTGACACGAATTGCTTCGACGGGCAGACTGGCCACAATTCATACCGCGGCTCCCCCCTAGTGAGAGCTCTCACCCTCGTGTACCTGTTCTACTCACGTGGCGTCAAGATCCCCTATCACGCGACGCGCATCAGGCTGAACCAATACATCCTATGTACCAGAAACACACCGGAAATTGCATTGTATACTCTTAAGTGATTCCCAAGTGCTCCTGCTGCAGAACACCCACCCCTGCACATCTCCATCATCTCGTCTGGCAGGCCCAAAATTGGCGAAATGCAGAACTTTCTTTCCCCCTGGATTTGACGCCACCACTCCCGGTGGCCTTAGCACACTAGAAGAGCACACTATCATTCAAATGGCACACTTTGGTATCGAGAGCGGCCTAACACGAGTGGTACAGTGCTGGTCAACTGCGAAGCGGATGCCCTCTTTTAGGGACGAAGCTCCTTAGGGCGTGGGTCTGTCCATCCTCGACGTATGTATGTAGCCACCTCTAGTTTAGTTCTTGGATTGATTACTAGATGGCGTGGCTACCTCTAGTTTAGTTCTTGGATTGTTTACTAGATGGCGGTACTTGTATATGATGAAAAGATGCGCTTGGATTGTTTACTAGATGGCGTGGCTACCTCTAGTTTAGTTCTTGGATTGTTTACTAGATGGCGGCGAGCGTTGTAATAAAATCCGTTCGCTGTTGGCGCGCGCTCGGAGTCACCCGATGGATAAGGCTGCAGATGTGCGAGCCCGCGAGGCAGAAGCGCTCCGTGAAGCTGCGCGACGCCGCCGCCAAGATCCTGCCGTACGAGAGCGGGAGGCCGAAGCGTGTCGTCTGGCTGCGCGACGACGCCGCCAAGATCCCAGCGTTCGAGAACGAGAGGCCCAAGCGTCACGGCAACGGCGCGAGGACCCTGCCGTACGCGAAGCGCCACGGCTGCGGCGCGAAGAGGATCTCCAAAACGTCAGAGAACGGGAAGAGGCGAGAAAGCGTGCGTATCGGCAGGCAGACCCCGATGCAGTGAGAGCTCGTGAGGCGTCTGCAAAACGCATCAGGCGAGCTCAGCCCCAAGGTGCCGACGCGCGGTTTAAGCGAGACTTTCTAGACGTTACGTTCGGACACAGATGTAGTGGGCGAACTTTCACTGAAGAGTCACGGTTTTACCGATGATTTCCCCTCAGGAGCTTCGCCCACTCATCCTCATTCACCTGTGGATATGCTGTGAATTTTTTTAAGGGGGCCAGAACTGCAATCAGCACTTCCTCCCCTCCCTACCTACCGCCAACCCCTCACAGGTATAGTGAGCGTTCCTTTTGTCAATAACTGGTTTACAAAATTCCAGTTCCATTGTGGCAGGTAGCCAGGTTAGCGCTGCGGTCAGAGCACTTTGTTCCCTGCTCTGGTGGCCCGGGTTCAAATCTCACACGAGACCAAATGTGTTTTTATTTGTATTTTCTCTTTACATTGGACCCGCCGTGGTGGCCCAGTGGCTAAGGCGTTGTGCCGCTGAGCACGAGAACGCGTGTTCGATTCGCACCCGCGGCGGCCACTTTTCTGATGGAGCCGAAAGCAAAAGCGCCCGTGCGTTCGAGATGTCGGCACACATTAGATATCCCCAGCTGGTCGATGTTAAACCGGAGCCCTCCACTACGGCACGCCTCATAGCCAAGGGATAGCTTCGGTGCGTCAAACCCCACAATCTATTAATCGACTCACCAGCTTCTTTTCCGCACTTAACTTATGATGTATTATGGAGTTTGTTGCCATTGGCTGAGGCTGGCAATATCCAATCCACACTGAAAAGGAAATTATATGCTTGCAGAATAGGCTGTTGTGTGCATGTTTCGTTTATAGCAGTAAGAATGGTGGGGTAAACAATGGACGTTACAAACACCTAAACGTAGTAGCACCAGTGCATACAGCATGCACCCGTTTATAGCAGTAAGAATGGTGGGGTAAACAATGGACGTTACAAACACCTAAACGTAGTAGCACCAGTGCATACAGCACGCACTATGCTGGCTGATGCTGCACAGCTGTCAGCGCATTGGGCTTGTCTGACCCGACACTGGTGAACTGACAACAACACTGCAACTTACATGTCCCTGTCTGTCGAGGCATGCCCAATGTTTCACTACGCAATTACTATCAACCGTAACAATAAGCCAGGCAGAAGTCTGCTAAGAAAAAAGAACCGAGTGCGGACAGTGGTTCTTGAGATGTATCGTTGCACCATCTAAGAAGGCGAACAGTAACCAAAGTGACAAAAGACATCTTTTGCCATTTGCAGAAGCAATAGTAAGCATACTAACATCTGTTTTACGTACCTGCCCTAAATGCGTCACTGCCGATGCCACAGAACTAAAGATGCAATCGGAGAATTAAAATTTCGCCTTAAATTGGTTAATTTTGCAGTAGAGAAAGCATAGTTTGCCGCCGTACTAGTGCTTGGGGTGCTATAAAACACTAAATCTTTCAAATAAAACGAGCTTGTATTTTGTCTTCATGGCCCCTTTAGCAATTGTTTTTCCAGTTGCCTCAATTTTCTTTGAGCAATTTGTAGTGGTGTGGGCAGCCACGTCTTTGTCTTCAGATATTCCATATTTTTCCTTAACACAAGGGGCAAAAATATATGCACAACTTTCGGAGTGACTCCGAAATTGACTACACCTAGCTCCATTATTTGCACGAGTAATTCATACACGCACAAATTGTGCTGGCATAGTGGCACCACCCTAGATTTTGTTCCCATCAGCTCTGGTCATTTCTCAGCACCTATGTACATGCCGCCCTACTTCACTACAGGGTGGTGGTGCCTTGTTTGTGCCCCATGAGTGCGGGAAATGCTCCAGAAGTTACCAAAGGCTCATCCTTTGCCAAGTAGAGAATATACCTGTAACTAAGGTTCCCACACTTCAAGGCAATCCTGTGGTTCAGATTCTCCACAATGCACCAGAGTAAAGAATTCATGCCACAAAAAAAGAAAATTGGGGCGAACACCAACGTGCAAACTACGACTCAAAAATGTGACATGCACTGTGACAATGCGCAATGCAGAACGTGACTGTACAAAAACTAAAACTTGGGTCCTTCCATTATCAGACTCGCACCCACCATGGACTCCTTGAGAAGCAGTCCGATATTCGTTTTTGAATCATTAGACTACCCGCAGTGAGTCGAAGACGAAAAGCCCCATCGTATTAGCTTGCTGCCACTAACAGACCTATTAGGCTATTCTATGAAGTGTACTAGTGTGACCCACTGTGGTGGCTGTGGCCAAGGCGTTGTGCTGTAGAGCCCAAAGCCACGGTGGCTGCATTTCAGATGGACGCGAAAAGGCTCATGTGTCGAGACTTCGCCGCACGTAAAAAATAAAAAGATCCCCAGGCGGTCAAAATTAATCCAGAGTCCTCCACTAGCGCACCTTATACCCCAGGTGCAGCTTCGTCACGTTAAACACCCCAAAATGTAAAAAATACTAGTGTGTATCAGTCTACTAGCGTCGATAAGCTAATACTATGTGCCTACAGTGACAAGTTCAAACAAAGCAGCGAGATATGACAGCACGTTTTATTACCTATTAAATCAGCACGTTATTCATTACTGTCTGGACAAGCTCTGGATGAATTTAGGGATACATCTACGAGGTTTGTAAGTTCACGAGTCCACGAAATTGCCGCAATCACAAAAAATTCCAGTTAACCGTAAGCGTCCATGGTTTATGAAATCAAGGCTTCGACAGACGCCCGTCAGGTCGGGAATGATCATTAAAGAAAGGACGAAAACTCCGGCCATAAAATAACGATTTACGACGTCTCGACCCCCAAAACGGGAGCCTCCTGTCTTGGGGCCGAAACGCCACTGCATTGTTTTCATTTAGTCGTCGGTGTCTTTTTCCTCTCCAACGCCCACGGCCTAGAAGGCCTGGCGTGCAGAATATGATGTTACTTCAAAACGGCATTCATCTTTCCGCAAAGCGCGAGGAGAGTGGCGCCCCCCGTCGTCAGGCAGATGAGAAGAAACTAGGAGGTCCGAAGAGGAGAAGTGACAGAATCGACAGAACCATGCAGAACCACGATGGGTCGGACAGCGGTCCGGTTCATATATTCACCAAAGTAAATCGGACGCAAGATACATACAACACTTCTCGATGACCTGATGCAGATGCCTTTGATTACTCTGCAGCCCTTACTTCCTGCCGCCTTGTCGAGGGAACACAAGAGCCAGCCAACTCAACCTAACCACGCATTTTTTGTCGCATATGCATGTTGACTTCGCGACAAAAAGCTTGGCATTGCTTGGGTTGACCACATATGGCGCGACCGGCGCGACTTCCACGCTCATTTAAAAAAATGTTACCCAGTTCTTTTGAATTCTGAAAGCAGGGCGGTTTTTAGGCACACACATACAAA
The DNA here is from genome assembly GCF_048455015.1 of Haemaphysalis longicornis. NCBI lineage: Eukaryota > Metazoa > Arthropoda > Arachnida > Ixodida > Ixodidae > Haemaphysalis > Haemaphysalis longicornis. Next base: position 242,058,938 of record NW_027526203.1, on the reverse strand, counting down.
TTTTAAGTTGTGATTTTTGCTTTTCAGTACTGTGTTACCGAACATAGAAAATACTGCTCCGGGGCGTTTTTCTTTTACATATTGCAGACTTAAAAAAATAATAGCTGTCTTTCTAGCACGAACGTTCCAGACATAGGCTGCATTGCCGCATTTACATGGCTGCGAAGCAAGCGCAGCACTGCCGCATCGCGCGATGTCAACAGGATTACATCAGAAGGGGCAGCGACATCACTGCGGGAGCAGGCTTGGACGCACTACGCGCTCTTCTGCTGTACTTCTGCCGCTGCGCGAGCTGGCTGCGTTTCTGTCGCAGCTATGTAACGGCGATTGTGAAGGCACCTTACATGGCCTAATTTTAGACGACGTAGGCCACGTCTGAAGCACACGTGCGCGCTTCTTTAACGTGCGCCGAAATCTCGAACACACAGGCGTTTTCGCTATTTCGCCTCCATCAGAAAAGCGGCCGCCGCGGCAGGCAATCGAACCCGCGTCCTTGGGCTCAGCAGCACGTACGCGCTTTTCTGCAGGCTCCATCAACATTTTCCCAATCTAATCCAATACGTACTCGAATAAACAACGGAGAAAGAATCCCTGTGAGGAATATGGTAGATAAGTTCAAGTGTTACTAGGTGTATTAGAGCATATAAGTTTATATTGTCACGTGGATATTTGTCAAGCCGCGATGCCCTGCTTGCGATGTGTGCGATCGCCGTGCAAAATTCAATCCCCAGTTAGTGCTACGTTCCGTGCTTCTTGGCCAACCAGGTTTTTGAAGACGACGACATAAATGTGTGGGTCCACCGCTCGCGGGCCAGACTGATTCAGCCATCTTCGCTGAGCCTCGCCGTGCTGCCTCTACTCTTCGGTGTAGCGCTACGCCTAATAAATAGGTACATCGCCATCCTGCTATCTACACCTCTGTCTACTAAGACGCAACAATATTGTATATTAACTTGTGCACAATTTTGTATTAGATATAAAACAACTACTAAATGTCCTATACGTATCAGACTAATAGAGTTCCTATTACAACTAATACAGAAATTTGTTAGACCAACACAAATTTCTATTACGTTTTTTTTTCTGGTTATGCATGCTTGCATTGCGTGATGCCACAACGAAGACATAACTTTGAAGTCAGATCGTATTTGCTCGACGTCGCCATTCGCCGAATTTTCATTGCTGGTTAAATGAATGGTCAATCGAGTGTATTCTGGTGAAGCTGAACCAAAGATTTGGCTTAGGGCGTATGGTGTTTAGAGGTTATAAAACAGTAAGAATTAAGTGAAAATAAATGTATAAACTTTTTACTCTGGCGTTTTAGGGAACATGCTTGCATTAAAAAATGGGAGCAAATGATAACGGAAATGCTCTGGGATAAAAAAATTACGAATCGGGCCTGTCTTTACAAATACGCGTCCCTAGTGTTAGCCTTTCAACAATATGGCCTTCAACCTCATACCAAGCATCGAGGGTCAAGAAGCACGCCTTGTAACAGTACTCCTAAATTGTAAGAGATTTTTTCTGACCTTCCCAGCAAAAATTCCACTCAACACTAATAACAACATTCAGTTTGTGCTCGTACCGATTGTTCACTAATTACCTTTAGGCAGTAGAACCATCGCTAACTTTTGTTAACACAGTAAGATTGTTCTGACGGATTCCATACGGCACCGTGACATGCATCAATTGCCATGTTTATCCGGTGGTTTTTTTTTTTTTCCTTTTCTTTGATTTATGATTGAAGGTACAATTTTCTGCACATTCTCAACTTGTAAACACATGCAATTGTGGTGCAAAAAAACTTCGATTTTACCCGAACGGGATTAGTTCAACTTTCGCGGGTCCGTTTCGCTACAGTAAACCAAAGTGACCCATCCTTGCATCTTGGTGAGCAAATTCGACAAACAACTACGTTCGATACGTCCGACATACGATTTATGTGAAAAGTTTGGTCTGCGCTGCGACATCCCAAAATGCAAGAATGGCGTTTGACATTTCTAGCGCAAACAGTATTCCGGGCGAATGCATTCGCCCAGTTCTCGTCTTTGATGGCGGTTACTGATCGTTCAGATGAACTGTAACGAAGCGAACGCACGTTTCGAGGGTCCACGAAAACAGAATTCAACTTTGCTCAATTTGAAAAAAAAACGAGCCTTTGGTGGCTCACTCAGCTCCATTTATGTTAGGAGACGCGCTTTTTACCATAAAAAGACAAGTAATATTGAAAAACTTTCAAATTTTGCGCCACAGGGATGCATTATGGGCAGGAGTAATGTATTATGGGCCAGTATTGGGAACACTTATCGGTGTTTTTCGAAGTGATACTATCAAACCAAACTAGAGACTCCACTAAAATCGCCCAGTCATGTTTCTTGACGGTGGCCGTGGTTGGTGGGCGCCAATAGCAGAAGCGAACTTCTGTAACGTCGCAGAAAAAGCGCCGGAAGGTGGTAGGGTAGTTGATTGATTGTAGGGTTTAACGCGCCGACGCAACGCAGGCGATGAGGCGCGCCGTAGTGGAGGGCTCCGGATTGATTTCGACCACCTGGGGATCTTTCACGTGCGCCGAAATCTCGTGCACACGGGCGTTCTTGCTTTTCGCCTCCATCAGAAAAGCGGCTGCCGCGGCCGGGAATCGAACCCGCGACCTCTTGCTCAGCAGCGCAACGCCTTAGCCACTGAGCCACCGTGGCGGGTGGTAGGGTAGTCGCCACTGCTTCATGTGTTTTCTTCAACATACCGATTATTTGTTTGATGTTCGCCATAAAATTGGTAGCATTGTTATCGGAACAAAACAGTCTTTTTAATATACCAAACTTATTTTAACTTCATGTCCCCGCTAATTATTTGCGTGGGTATCTGAATGTTTCAAATAGTAGAGAGTTATAGCAGATCGGAAAAACGGTTCCGGTACGGTACACGGTAGCCGCTGCGGGACCGTACCGGGAAGGCTCGTTTTTAGAGTTATAGCAGACCGTAACTACCGGCCATGCTACCGTGACTGGGAGCGACTTGTCTTGTACCTCGTTTGGCAATTTTTCGTGAGTCTGTGGCGCTTCCTGTGCTGAAATATTAGTTTTCAGTTCTCAAAAGCGCTAAAGACAGTATTAGAAGAAAAAAAAAACATCCAACGCCCCCACGGAGATTCGAACTGCGACTGCGTGAACATGGAGCGGCATTTTAACTCTACGCCATTTCAATAGATGGCGCCAGTAGGTCAAGCTCAGTACATACGGCTGGCTGTTTCTAGTTTTTCGTTTTATTTGAGAGTCCCTCGCACTGATACCGCCTGTTCCTCACTCGCCGATTTGTAGACGGGCCCCATGTTGCTGTTAATACTAGTTATGTAGCCGTATCGCCTTTATTTAACCTAAAAGAAGCTATCGGACATGCGTCGTTCGACGACACAAGCCACGGCAGTTGGGCCGGGACCATGTTTCGCTTGCTGCTTGAGCTGTCACAATCGCGTGAATTTCACTTGTTGCAACCTCATTTTTCTTAAACGATCTCATATTTACAATCCGTTCGACTAGGCGTGAGCCAATCGTACGTATCCTAAACTCTTCTAAAGCGGCCGCCCGCTTTCGAACGACGGACACGGTATGTCTCGCTACCGCGCGGCCAAGTCGCTCCGGTATACGGTAGGGTTCTGCGCATGCGCGGTGGCGTCCAGACGGTAAACGTTACCGTACTGGAACCGTTTTTCCGATCTGCTATAACTCTCTAGTAGTACATTGAGATATGAGAGTGAGGCAGCGACATCATCGAAACATTTTGTAACGAACACTGTCAACACTCACCTGTGCATCGTTCCTCGCTCGTGCAGGGTCCAAGGCACCACCTTCCTCACGCTGACCCTGAGTAGAGAGGCAAAAAAATTAAACCCAGTTCCACCCAATGTGAAATCTGCTGAAACGGTGAGCTGTGGTTTTCTTGCGTCGGCTCCAACGTCAACGGGCGCTGTCCCGAGAACGGCAGCGCCGTCACCGCTCAAATTCCACGGTTCGCGCAAAGGAATCTGCAGCTAAACGTCAGCGGCAGGAGGTTCCCTCCTATAGCGGTAGGGAGAAAAACCCGCCCCTGCGAGACCGCTGCGCCATCTATCAGTGGGTCTGGGAACCGGTTTCTGCGAGGCCGCCGGCGGCGAAACCACTGCGTCATCTATAAATGGGTCTGGCAACCCGCTCCTACCCCAGCGTAAAGCATGGCTCACAGCACTTGCAAAAAGGCTCTACCTGCGACAGATTTGCTGCTAGAAGTCGCTCGAAAGCCAACAGCTTTTAACCTGCGCATTCTCATGATGAACCACTTAAATGCTCGCAGCCGCGGTGTGTTTCGGGCGTTTGTGGCTCGTGCTGTTCCCTGCAAAACAATGCACTCGCCGGAGCGATCCTGTAGTCTGGAGGCCAGCCCAATGCAGAAGGTCGATAATCTATGAGAGCCGGCGCTCAAGAAATACAAGCTAACACGGTAATGCCATTTTGATCGCTGTCGTTTTGTTGTTCCCGCACCAAAGACATTCAGAACCCGAGGCCGTAACGAAAACATGGTTCTAGCCTAGGAATATCGAAGCAGAAAGAACAATTGCTTCTCTGCGCATATACTGCTCTGCTCAGAGAGTCTCTGTAAATGCAGACAGGCCAGAGCGTGTTGCTTCCAATTCAGCAACGCTTTTGATCTGCAATATTTCTCACCCTTCTGTGATTGCCTTTCGGAAATTTTCTCGACACTCTGTGACGGTTGAGTTACGAATTGTCCATGAACATATTAACGCTGTTATGAATGAGAGCGATGTGCTTCACCGTTGCCCTGCGGAGGGCAGAGTTACGTTAGCCGTAGCCGGGTTCTGTGCTTTGCAGAGAAAGCTTTGTGTATTATGGTGAAGCCATAACAGCGAAAGGATCCTGCAGGTGCGAAGCAGGTTCTGCAAACGGCGACCCGTTATCACCTCAGAGAAGTTGGCACGCCGGTGTGGGTGTTGGGGGCAGAAGAAGACGAGAGGGTAGGTGTTGAGAGGGATGGGACAATGGGGGGCAGTCGTGTGGGAAGAGAGAATGGGAAATGTGGGATAGGATGATGTGGATGTGGTAGGTTTCGGTCTGTAGTCGGCGGATGATGTAGGCTTGTTAGGCGGTGAGGGAGTGGGGGAGGATGGCAGGCATCGCCGTCGGGAGTTGGTGTAGTTGGAGAGGATGGAGTTATACGTGGGGTCAAGAGCGTTTTTTTTTTTTATTCCGAGCGTTTCGTATGCAGCAAGTACGTGCTGCACCGCTTCGAACTAAAGAGTTGGAACCTCTGGTGTTTTACGCGAAAATATTCTGGTAATATGCTGCATTCCCCTACAACCTATTATTAAACAACAACAAAAAAAATTATGGTCACAGCCCACAAATGTAGTTAAAGCACTTGAGTTTTCCGGCGGAGGCCTTGAACGAGCTTTGTAAGGCGACAGTGTCAACTTGAACAGATTTATTGTCCGGATTTTTCTAACACGTGATAGGACGCTGCATATACAGATGCGTGCTTAGTGATTAAAAAGCAACCCAGCGCGGCGCCATCGTGTCGGCTGAGGCCGCTGCTGCACTCGTGAACGTGGTTTCGATTCCATTCCATGTGAACTGTACTTGTGATCTCGGCAAAGTACGAGACTCCTGTGCATGAGATTTTTGATCTCGTTAAAGCATTTCCAAGGTGGCCCAGATTATTACGTAATCTTCCATTGCGGCGCGCCTTATTGGACAGGCGAGCAAACTGGGCGTAAAATATCTTCCAGCCTGAGGCGGGACGTTTTTACGTCTAGGTTAATTTGGCGCCTCACGTGAAGAGGTGGGTGAGACTCACAGTGTTTTCCACGTGACATTCCAAGCGCGTGTCATGTGCATCCTGGTGGCGTCATGTATGGTGCTTCACCAAGCCAACTTCCATGACAAGGCGAAAAGGAATAGTACGTTAGTAAATAGTTCAGATCACTACGACGAGTCGAACGAAAAGCCTTCAGAAATCCGGTTATTTACATTATGTTCTTAACCTCCTTGGTATAGGTGCAAGAAATTTGTTGCCATCAGTGCCGCACAACGCAAAAAGACACTACGGCGTAGCTGGCATGGTAGTTAACAGCGCTAAAGGACTAGGGCAAGTGAGGGACACAGACGACAGTGAAAAGATGATGAGGACACGTGACAGACGTAAGACTGTTTCTGCTGTGTATTACTCCCCCTCCCACCCATTTCTTATCCCCCCTGCCAGGAGGACCGCTGCCAGGAGGATTTCCCAGGGGGGCCCAAGTCCTGGTACACAAAATAAGAGCCGGGGCTGCTCCTACGGAGGACGTGCTCACAAAGTGGCGGGAATACATTTCCCAACCCCCCGAGAACTGCAGGGAGGCGACAATCGTGACCTGCTCCTCGTGTCACGTGCCAACGAGGCCGACAATGCAGCGTGTGCTGTGGGAGTGCTTGGGGCTCACGGCGGAGAGAAGAGCCAATCTTCAGCCGAACATCAAGACCTTCCAGGAGTGGGCATCGCCTCCTGTGAGCCGGACTCACCCAAAAGAGACTTATGTCCCTGTGGACTTTAGCAAGTACCACGGGGATATACACGAGGATGTAGACGCTCTCACCTACTTTACCGCCTTCCCCATCCCCGACTAGACCTTAAGTCCCTCCTTCTGGATAAATAATAATAATAATAATAATAATAATAATAATAATAATAATAATAATAATAATTATAATAATCCCCCCTGCGTTTCTTCAAATTTTCTTGCTGGCATAGAACGTCTAGTTCGATCTATTTCCTCAAACTTAGGATGCACCAACTAACGTCGGCAAGAGTTATCAACACATAAAAGGCTCACGTAACACGAAGTTCGTAAGTGCGGTAAGCACGCAGTAAGCACGCATAAAACACGAAAGTGTTTTATTCCGGGATTCCCGAAGATTTCACTTACGTGACATCTCTCACGGAAGTTAGGCCAGTACAACGAAGCAAGCGGCCTGTAAAGGGTGCACCCCTGCACACAGGGTCTTCTTGCGGGGAAGCAACCTTTAGTACTAAAGTATACGTTTTAGTCCGGGTTGTTCGTTTTCGGGTTTTATATTTTAACAAGAAACTATTTTGTGCCGGGATACACCACGATTTCACTGATGACATATCGGTCACGAAAAGGACGCCAGTACACCGCGACCCGCCACCAGGACGTCGATCGCAAAAGATCACCCGCAAGACAGCCGCCGACCCGCAAACCATGCTCAGCTGCAGATTTCGATGCACATTTCACTTTTGTGTTTTACCGATTCCTATGACAGAGGAATTAACCAGTTTCTGTGTTGCTTCTCAGGGCGCAGCCTGGAATTGCGTTAGCTGCGCAGAGCTTGTACTTACGTTGCACATTGCAAGCAGGAGCCTCCTGAAGTGGCCAGATGTGTCCCCTCTAATGTCGCTCTCAAGATCCTTGCCAAAACCTGAAAGAAGAAACGGAGACGGAGCGGGATGCGAAACCTCAAGTTAAGTTTACGTAAACAAGTTCTAAATATGTAACTGACGTTTGGGTTTGGGCTAGTTGGTTCATAATTAAACTGCGAAACAGTGCTTTAAACGAAGTCAGTAAGAAAAGACACAGACACGAGCGCTGCTCGTGTCTGTGTGTTCTCCTACTGACTTCGTTTAAAGCGCTGTTTCGCAATTTAAGTCTAAATACTCGCCGCCAATACAAATACTCGCCGCCAATACACATACAGTTAACCTGGATGTAATGAACCTCTATGTAACGAATTCCTGGTTTTAACGAAGTTTTTCTATTCCCCATTGCCAACCAATGTGTTAGCGACCTCTATGTAACGAAGGCGTTGCGACGGTTAACCTTAATTTAATGAATTCGCTGCGTCGATGAGGCATTATTTTTTTGAACTTTCACTGAAAAATCGGCTGGGCAAACACACTAATTTAGCGAATTAGGCCAGCACCGCAAACCACCGTGCGTGTATACACGTGTGAGTGCGGTGTCGGTTCCGTGCTAGGCCTGTCTGTCGGCGTTCGGTCGCGCGTCTCCACTGATATCTGTGGTGTCGAATCGTCGGGAATGAGTTCTGCTACCAGATAACGAAAGTTTTGACTTTCGAAGAACAGATCGCAACTTCAAATGGCATCTCCGCCGGCAAGAAAGAAAAACGTAGAAAGAAGAAATAAGAACCGTTTCTCAGCTAGAAACCTAGCTCTCACCACTTTTGAGTGCGGAAAAGAGCATCAAGTTTGCAAAAAGGCGTCCTTTCAGGATGAGTTCGCTCCTTGAAATGAGAAGTGTCGCAGAGAAGTGTCAAAGCGTAAAAGTGATACATATGTTCCGTTTCCGAAAAGAGGGGTAAGCGACGCGGGTTCGATTCCCGGCCGCGGCGGCCGCTTTTCTTATGGAGGCGAAAAGCAAAAACGCCCGTGTGTGCGAGATTTCGGCGCACGATAAAGATACCCACGTGGTCAAAACTAATACGGAGCCCTCCACTACGGCGCGCCTCATCGCCTGCGTTGCGTTACCACGTTAAACCCCACAATCAATCAAGAGGGGTAAGTGACCTTGCTTCTTGAAGCGCCCTGTAGGGACTAAGCTCGTGGGAAAGCAGCAGGCGCAATCACGCCCTTTTGCACTGTGAAATGAATACTTGAACGGTGAGTTCACCGTCATTGATGCCTAGCATTTGGTTTTGTTTCTGCTTCCATCTCGCCAGCCTCAGTTCGGAACCTGCATGTAACAAAAACCTCCATGAAACGAAAAATTGAGAATTTGTCAACTTCTTTATATCCAGGTTTAACAGTAAACGCTAATCCCCCCCTCCCCTATAGTTTTTCAAGGCGAGTCTGATGCGAGCCAGTAAGTATCTATCGGTATAGGCCAAGTCATGTGGTTTAGTTTGCGTCCAATTTACAGGCGCACGCATTTCTATTTCTGCGTATTCCTGGTGCAAACAGCGCCTGACAAAGAAGTCTGTGCGCCTTGCCACTACCGGAACCACAACACCTCAAGAGGCAATTCGATACCCAGCGCGCATGATTACTGTGCCCTCTGTGGCTTGGTCCTCACCGGGTCCCTCATCGCGCAAGCTGGAAGAGATCCGTGGGTCTGCTTCATTCACAAGTGCCCGCAGGACCAACTATTGTGAGCAAAGGGGCAAAGTAGACAATTGGCGAGGCCCAGACTACAATTTGTGACAAAATATGTTCTGCGCTGTGGAGATACACAGTGCATGCCTGGTGTTTTTGCATTGCGTAACGTTAGAGCACCCATCCCATTCATGGATGAATTCCTAGGTCTTTGCTTATTTGTAAACCTTGCTCGCATACAAACCATGACTGATCATTTAGGTGCATCACAGCAAGTCAGACCCACAAAATTATTCCAGTTAGCGATATACATTTTTTATCACTCTTAACAACCATCATCAGCCCTCAGGACTTGCTTCATTTCGTTTATAGTCACAAAACTTACTCATTTGCACACAAGACCCCCAGCACCGCACGGCAACGATCGTGCACCGCAACACCTCCCCGCTACAGAACGTACGTCCCCTCACCTCCATCACTGCGCGCACTTTTGCAGAGATTATCCTTGGTCGACATCGTTAACCAAGAGTATATACGCTCAACGTTTACAGTCCTAAGCCCACCTCGCTACATGTGATTGAAGCCTTGCTATAAGACGCCAAGAAACAAACCTCCCGCAGTCCCTTCATCCAACTCGGCTACTTCAACGCTGCACACCCATCTCGGGGCTACGCACAAGCCCCTAAGAAAGGCACCGCCATTCTCCACGCTTACTTACTGCATACAACGACCTAACCACCCCCATTAGCGATGGGTACGATCATCTCCTGTGTAACATCCCTGGACCGCACTGTTGCAAACAACGTCACCCATCTGGAACTGCAACGAACAAAGACACCCTAAACAGCTATCACTATGTAAACAGAATACGGACTTACCACGGGTGCGCCTCATGGTCATTGAGAAAAGCTAAGACGACCAAGGGCCAAACCACGCTTCCCACCATCACAAAGCACCTTGCATAAGCCACCTTACCTTGAAAATTGGACAACAGCCTTAGAAACTTTATATTACAGAAACACGTAAGCTGTGCAACTCACCCATAAACACCCTGAGGCTTATACCCGTCTGCTGCGTCTATATAAACAGCCCGCGGGGGCCTGATCAAAGGGCAGCAAAAACAAAATCCCGGGCCATCTCCACTCATGTGAAATCTGGGGAGAGTGAAGCATGCCGTGTATAAGTGCATTCTTGGCTTCTTCGCGTTTTTGCCAACAGAGATGAGTCCGTTGGGGGGTACAGGTATACAGCTTTGCTATAAAAGCCTCGTGTCTGAAGCACGAAGCATTCTAGCGTGAGGCGTAAACGAGTGTCCCGGTGTTTTTTACGGTTTCAGCGCGAGGCGTAAACGAGTGTCGCGATGTTTTAGCCCCGGGACTACATCAGACGACGATTACGACGACGACAGGAGACGCCAACAGACCCAGCCCCTAAGGGGCTTCGCCCCTAAAAAAATTCAGTTCCGTTCCACTCTGTGAAGAAGAATAACAGGCGAAGCAGTGTGCAGTACAGAAAGCGCAGGAAACAACGCCTTTGTTTGTAATTTACAACTGAGCTTCCTAGCTAACTAGCTGAATGAAAAAAAATTACACCACTTTCCCGTAGGGGAACCCTGAATAGTATGCGAAGCAGGCATGGGGTCGATTCAAGTCCCCATTAGTTTTCAGTTCGTCATTTCCGTGTGGTTGCGGTACGTAGCTACCGTTATATATACCGTTTGGGTTCCATGGTAACTACCACACTTGTCACTTACCGGAACTACGAAATGAGAAATTGCGTTGACCCCATGGCTGTTTCGCATACTACTTAGGGTTCCCCTACGGGAAGATGGTGTAATTTTATTGGAGGGGGGTGGGGGTATTAGAGTGGAGAGGCATTAAAGAGAGAGAGAGAGAGAGAGAAAGAGACGTTGTACGTAGTATGAGTTTCTTTATTTAAGCATTATCATCATCATGTTCAACGTAGGTGACGTCGAGCTGTAATTGGCGTTCCGCTTTGATTATGACCGCCTTATGGTCTGTGAAATGTACAGTCAAGGGCTGTTGCAGTGGATGAACCCTAAAGTTGCTGAAGATGAGGTCGATGCACGTTCCCCGGATGGTTTTGGGCTGCTTGTAATCACGGCCCGCCGAGACTCGCCGACACACGCCGCCACCGCCGACCATGAAACGTCGAAGGCGCGTGAAGCGTGCTCGTCTCGTGCCGGCCCAGGAAGACACCGGCAACACTGTCGCTCCAGGAGCCATAGAAGGGTAAGACACCACCGGGCGTTCAGCAAGCCGAGCATGCGCAGTGGGGGTGTGGACGGCGCAACAACGACAAGGACAAGGGAGGGACATAGCCCCGACCATGAGATGCTTCGTATCTAATTTGGAAGGGCTATAGTTTTATTCCAGCAGTCAAACATGGGGCTACCTGTTTCCCTCCCACGTCGATGGCATATCTTACTGTCTGTATAGCACGCCAACACAAACCACTCGACCACCAGGACAGAAGTCAGGTCGCATCCGGCCGTGAGACGTACACGTTGAAAACTCCCGCAAGCACAACGGGCGTGTCATCGTTGAGCACATGAAGCCTAATTGCGCCTGCAAGCCCCCCACCCCCAGATGCACGCATAAAGGAGCAACCGGTGATGTGCGCACAGGCAAGAACGTGGCTCCGGGAGCCCTTCAGGCCGGGAAAAATACCGGCCAAATTGTCACTCCAGAAGCCTCCCAAGAAGGAAACACTAAACACTAGCTCTTGGGTGCGAAGAATTTCCGTTCTTTATCGATTTATCACGCTGTATATGGAAACGGAGCCATATACAGCTTCGCTGTAAAAATGCAACCTAACGTATCGCCAGTATGTGTAATATGCACATACGCTCTCAGTGCAAAAGTGACTGACCTCCTGTGATCAAATAAAAGGTGCCCTCAGTACGAAGCGGATCCGGCATAGCCTTCGCAAGCTCGTCGGAAACAAACCGACACGCCCCTTTAACACCCACTAATCAATGACACCATCCAAAACAGCGATTTGCCCCCCCCCCCCCCCCCACTCCGCGAACTTCTCAATTCTGTCATTGTGAACGCATACCTAGGCACCTGACAACCCACCCCATGCCTACATCTGTCCAATATGCAGGTTCAACAAACGCCGCACCGGACACCCATTTTACCACAAAAGAACAACACCAGGCTGTTAGCAAACTCACCAAAAATACCGTGTCTGGCTGTGATGGCATCACCAACAAGCTCTTTCGAAATCTCCACGCTGAGGCTCGACAATCTCTACTGATTCCCTTCAACCACCACTGGCACGCAGGCTCCATTCGTCCCTAATGTCGCAACGCCGACATAACGTATGTTTAAACCCAAGAAGACGATTAGGCGCACTAACTTAGATCCCATATGCCTTATGCCTCGGCAAGCTGCTGGAACCCAACGCAATATTCACTGCCCATCTCGAAAATACTGACCTCTGCCGGCACACCAATTGTTCATCTTCCTGAACCACCTCTTTATACAAGATGCCCTCCTTCAGTCTCGAGAGTATGTCATAGTCAACCCTATCAAACTTTACCTCAGTACAGCCCTAGCTTTTGGTGTCCACGGTGCCTTCGGCAACATTACCCATGAAGTTATAATTGTCGGCGTAAATAATACACGCTGCCGCCAAAGCACCTTAAACTCAACACGAGTATTTCTAGCTGACCGAAACGCCACTATCCAAATCGGATCATTCACCCCCGTAACATTTTCCACACCCGCTAAGTGTACTCTCCAAAGTTTGGGGATCATCCTCCCTATTGTTCAGTACGGCCCTCTAAGACCTGCCCTTACGAATTTCCGTAATCCCTAACCTTCGTCATGCTCTCTACGGGGATGATCTTACTTCTGGACCACCAAGGGGTAATCGGGCGCCCAACAATAATAACAAGGGGTGGACACCGTCATAAACTGCCTCACACCACGTGGTCTCACCTGTCACCACTCAAAATCGGCCTTTCTAATCTTCGTGCATGTACCCGTGGAAGAGCTCCAGAGCTGGAACCCGACACTCAGGTCATGATACACCAGCAACTTATACCGCAATGAGCCGTTTACGAATCCTGAGAGTAACCTTTAACGCAGATGGATCTGAAGTAGCACTCCTACCCGAACTACACTCCACGATATCCCGATGCGCTCACCTCATCTGCCGTACCTGCATGCATAAATACGGCCTTGAAGAGAACATGTGTCGCCTATAGTACAACCACTACTACACAACAGAATCACATATGGGACTCTCTAGTTCAGCTCCGAACCAGGAACACTCCGAGATAGATGCTGTCATTCGTCGAGCCTACAAGATAGCCCTAGGGCTACCGGCCTTCACTCCCACCATTACGCTCCTTCAACTTGTCAGACATAATTCTCTCTCCGAAATCATTGAAGCTCAAAGCACCAGTCAACTCGCTGGCCTTGGGCTCACCCATACAGACCGCCTGGTCCTCCATAATTTAGGCCGTCCTGGACCTGACCCTTATCAAGGCTAATAATCACTACCCCCCATACCCTGACCACCATCAAAGTCGTTCATATCCCAAGACACATTCATCTCGCGTTCTACAAAGACGTCGCAACGCTCCCGTTCCCCATTTACATAAGAAATACGCACCGACCAGCGACACCCGTTACACCGACACAGCTCACTCACCTTCATACAGATGCAACACTAGCGGTCCCCGACAGCAAGGAACCATTTACACCGCAGCCATATACCGCCACCCACCTCCAGCTGCTGTGGAAACCTGGCAGTCGCACTCACAGCGCATACAGCAACCTCCGTCTGTCTCACAATCAAGACCGATTTCCGACAAGCTGTCGAAGGTACCTCTTCGGGAGAATTCCTACGTGGCCTTAAGCTGCTACAAGCCCTAGCATCCCCTTCTACCATCACCGTCGGCTGTACACCAGGGCACGCATCCATCCCTGGTAACCAAACAGCCCGCTCTGCGACCCTCAACCTCCACTACGGGGCCTGCCTACGAGGCCGGGAGACTAGGCCGCCACGACAGGTCACGTTCTACGATATATTATACAACTGCAGACACACCCGCCGAGAGTACCTTACACTTGCCAACGAAGAACCCCTCATTAGGCGACGTCTCCAAGCTAATACAAGCTTCAGCGAAACGATCCTGTCCCACATCTCCCCCAGCCGTTTCACCTACAACTGCCCTGATTGCCACCCCCCCCCCCCCTCGTATTTTTCTGCCCACGCACGCGGCTGCCTGAACTAAGGACACCAACCTGCTGCTCGAAATTTAGAAGAGAAAAAATTTTTATCCCCCTCCTGTGTCCTTCATTTTGCTTTCTTTCCAAAACGTGTTAAAAGGGATAATTTATTTAGCATTTACTCGCGTAAGCACCTTATTTACAGCCAGTTAGCACAACACTTGCCGTAAGCCGCACTCTGTACCTCTAATTGTTCGGAGTAGTTGAGGTCCCTTCAGTTCGGCCCAACCGGAGTCTTCTGCATTAACGTGCATACATACATATATACACAATACTATAATGCCTTATTGGCGTAATGACTGATAAATAATTAAGTAAAATAAATAATAGCGTAATTAAGTGTGGACCACGTTCTTCCGCGCTGCCGACTCACAGGTGCGGTAGTACTGTTTCATCAGGCGAATATCCTCGTTGCTGCGCGTGCAGAGGATCTCGATGAGGCAGTCCTCGTCGGTTCCGAGGCCCGCAACGGCGCGGCGAAGCTCACGCGCCAAGTACTCGTGCATCGGATACAGAAGGCCCACCATGACGTCCTCGAAGCGGCCTCGGAGTTCGGACTTGATGTCCGCGATCAGGTCCTGTGACAACAGAAATAGAGCACGCCTGTTAAGCATGCACGAGTACAATCTCTTCGCGCAGGCTGTGCACTACTCGACATGCATGTACGACACAGATGGAAATGGGGCTACCGCGAATATGTGAAATACCCAACCATCACCGATGCCACGACTTCAGCAGAGCTTTGCCATGAGTTATGGACATTCCCCGACACCCACAACATTCGAAGAAAACGTGTGATAGTTGCAAGCTTGGATTTGTGGCAAGGCACTAGTTACCATCGGTGGCTCTAAGGTCCTTCCTACCATATCTCGCGAGGCTATACCCGGCATGCTAACTAGCTTTCTGGATATAGCTCGAACTTCCTTCTTATCCACTGAGCCTTGAGGCTAGGAAATTATTGCGCAAACACAACACCAACAAGACCTTTTTTGTTTGGCAACTTGCGCTGGATGGACTGCTAGACATGAGCCACTACCAGCTCGACTGTTACCTGTACGCGCGCGCGTGTGTGCTCGTGCGTTGTGCGTCACTGTGGCTTGCTGTGGCATGATCACTGGCTTGCGGTCCACTTCACTCCGAAGAAAGCTTAGTAGAGGCCCCGGTGGCCACCGGCACATTGGAAGAAGTGTGGATGAAGTCACGTGGCACACTCTCAGGAGGCCACTGGCAACCGCATCGCAGCAACGGCGGCGCAGGCCGACCCACCGAGGCACTACGTCACTGCGCGGCCCAGCCGATATCGCTGGGGGCCTTTTTCTACTGTTCGGGGCTCGAGTGCGAGCCGTTTTTGTATATTTGGGGGAAAAGGCTAGCTGCTAAAGGGACACTAGAGGCTGAATGGAATTTTGTTTTAACTGAAAGATCATATATTTGGTAACACTGTCAGAGTTTGTTCGACGAGCACGATGCGTTATTTCGAGAGAAATCCGTTAAGGAACTTATCATTTCCCTCTCCCGCTTCCTTTTCATTTTTTTGTGAGCTAGATATCGCGTTACAAAGTAGGAACGAGCCACCGGTGTGGTCTAGAGCGTAGATGGTTGGCGCTAGGCGCTCTTAGGCTGGCAACGGTAGCTTTTACGTCACCGAGCCATGGCCGACCCCGAGAAGGTTTTTTCGACCGAGGAGGCTGGGTTTCACTTTTATTATTTGTCACCGACGCAACGAGAAATGCTTGTCACCGCTACAGCGCCCGGTGTGGCCGCTTACACCGGACACTCAGACTCCAGCATGCCGGCCACGAGTCAGGCAGCAAGAACCACCGTTTCAAATATCGTGCAAGCGCGGCTGCCCGGCTAGGCGTCACTCAGGTGGAAGCCTTCATTCACCTCGTCTGGCGATCACGTCCATCCCATTCTCTTCTCTCACGCGACGCGCCAACCTCACGTGAAATACACACTCGCTTCCCGCACTCGTCTCGAGTAGCCCTCGTGGCCAAGGCTCCGCTCGGCCCAAACATAACAAGGGTAGAGCTACGCATGCACGATTTAGGGATTATTTATCAACTGCGGCTCCCAGCGAACGGAAGAGCACAAGTTCAGATCGGTCGGATAACCCCCTGAAGTAAGTACCCTAGCTTTTCACGGGCGATAAGGTTCGAACCAGGCGCGTACACGCTTTACCGATGGCAACATCCGCGCGCGAAGAACGGCTTAGAAGCTCAGGCGGGTCGCTTGACCACCTGCAGTGCATCTTGTTCCCTTTGCCGCTTCCTGCCAGAGATATTGCTTGCAGAAGCTCGGGTGTTCACCGTGGTAGGTTATTGGCTTCGCTAATTGCGCACCAATGATTTTCTAAAACTAGACTGAAAGCATGATGGCCGACTCTGAGTCGTAAGGGGAGCAGCCTGTCTCAATGTATAGAGATGTAGTCGGTTTTTTAAATTAGATGAGCTCGCGAAAAGTTTTGGTGTATATTTATTTCCCTAGCTCAACCACTTCGGAACTGTTCTTTCTAGGAAAACATTTATAGATCCTTCTCCATTAAGCTTTCGCCGTTCCAAACTTCTGTGACGTCAGAAAACGTAGTCCTCCAAAAGCGTACGAAGCATCGTTGCCTGTTTTCACGTTTCTGGCATTTTCTTCCTTATTAAACAACTGCTAGTCGCGATAATGGTGTATTTAGATTCTCGGTACCGTAGTCTATCGATACAAGCCAACTTGTTTCCACCCTTTAGTGCCCCTTTAAGGCGTTTTTAAAGCGAAGCATTATATGGCTAGGAAAAAAGAAAAGTGGGTGGTCCTGTGTACTCAGAAAACTTCTCTGGGGCAATCCGATACGCATGCGTTAAAGAAAACAGGCTGTTAGTGGTTCGAGTTAAAGCAATAGCGAAGTAAATGGACGGGGTGTTATTGAACTCATCTGGGAGTTTACCTGCATTCCCCACAGCCCGGAGATGGGAATGTAGAGGGAAATATAATAGGATAGGGTAGAGAAAAGTAAAGATTAGGGAGGTGAAGAGACAGTACAGAAGAGTTGTTCCGCCGTGGTCGATCTCGTCGCTCATAACACGCCTCAACCGCTGCGGGCTGGAATCATGCAGTGACAAGGAGACAAAAGGGCGAGTTTGCTGAGAAGAGGAGAGAAGTCCAGCGCCGTTTCCGATCACTTGAGAGTTCGCTTAACAGGACTAATGCCGAAAGACGGGTACTGGGGAGAGGGAGCTTTCGCCCGACGGTCCGCGCCGGGCGAAATCCGGGGAAATCCATATCTAGGACGACGACCTGCGCGGACACGGGGCAGCCGATCCGAAGTGCCGAAGAAAGCGGACGAGCGCGCAGACACGTCCGTCACGCTGCGAAGCGACGGTAATAAAAAAATACTCAAGTTCAAGAGAACTTATAAGTAAGGCGAGAGCAGAGCTCGCGCGCAGTGAGCTACTGCGTGAAGCCCGGATCAAGCGATGGCGGCGGGATGGGGCGGTTGGCAGTGCGGGCGGAGCAGTGACAACGTCGCAATAGCAAACACCGTCCGCACTTCACTCCGAAATGTGTAGGTCACGCGTCATGTACTTCCGAGGAGCAGGCAGCTTACAGTCAGCGATGCCGCGAGCAGGAATGGGCGTGAATATAAAATCCGCAACCACGCACTGACATGTAATGAAAAAGATTTTTTAAGGACTAACACACTTACAAACACCGGCCGCACGTTACAGTTTCGCTACTTCACCATCTGTACTTAGTGCATGGTCGCATTTCTTTAAGGGAAGAACACTTTAGGGGCTCGCGTTGTCGTCGAAGCTTGCTCGCTCGACCCAAGTAGAGCCGCAAAGTGTTCTTCGTCGCGGCGTCGCACAGAGGCTTCGAAAGCCAAGCGGTTTATATAGTCATAAGCGCTCCAAACTCGTGAACACGCTGGCGCTTGTCATACATCTCCAAGTTGTTTAGAGCAAGGAAAACTGCAGGTACATTTGAAGCAAAATAAATTAACCGGAAGCGCCTGAGGTATTTTACTTAGGAACTCTCGTTGGGTTGGTTTTTACGATAGTAAGCAAAAAACAGTGGCAGTGCAACGCCGGCACGTGCGGGAGGAAAAGCAAACACAAGAAGAACAGAACTCCAGATGGCGCAGTCTCAGGCCGGGGGCGCGCGAGCACTGAGAAGGCGGGAAATTTGGTATGCGCTGGACAAACTTCCGTCGAATTCATCGGAAGAGGAATAGACGGGGTGGCGAAGAGCGTGTTTGGTGAAGAGTGAGCGGATAATGGCGCCGCAGCCCATTATGGGGAATCACAGCTCTGCACTTCCAACTGCTTCCAACTTAAGTGGAACGGTTTAATATTTTTATTTGCTATCGCTAAAATCAAGCCAAGGTATATTTCAAAGCACACTGTTGGTATCAGTTATATTCTTATGTTTACCTCAAATATGCCAAATATTTTCTTTTTGCAAGAATGTTGACAAGGGTGAAGTATGATACCAGATTTCGTGGTTTGGAAAGATTTTGGCCATACATACCGCCTGTTCAACTTGGCCAAGTGGCTAAACCGATAGACGGACACACAGAGCAAAATTTTCGTGTTTAAGCAGCCCCAAAAAATGTCGTCTTTAAAACCAGCCAAGAAA